>NW_027271822.1:0-330017 GCF_040938485.1 Diadema antillarum
CCTCTTACGAGTCAGTGTCTGTAGATCATAACTGGAGAATGCAAATGAGGTTACGAAAAAACAGAATCTATCATGCAGAGCCTTAATTCACTGACCTCAGTTTAAGAGTGTGTGTGTGTGTATGGTTTTTTTTTTCTGAGGGGGAGGGGAGTTACGTGGTTGTCTCTTTTCCCTTGTCTGCATGCTTAACTGTTAAATCTGTAAATTTAACATATTCATGCATGGACTAACAGTGGTCAGGTACTTGCAAACAAAGTTATTTTGAAAAGCAGTGAAATCTTCAGATTACCGGGTTAAGATTTTTTTGTTTGGGGGGGGGGGGGGGGAGAGGGGGGATGGTGACAACTGCAAGGAAATATTCTTTTATGATCTTACATGGGAAAAAAAAAGATTTTCCCATGGTAATTTATTAAAATGTCTCTCATTTTGTAATAGTAATATGGACAAATAAATAAATAAATGAATAAATAAATAAATAAAGATGATGATGATGATAATTCACTTTTTTGTTGTTGCAAGAATTGAGCAGCTTCTGTAGAGCAATCATGATGCCCTTAGAGTGGAAAGTGTACCATCCCATACTATGTTTGTT
The DNA here is from genome assembly GCF_040938485.1 of Diadema antillarum. NCBI lineage: Eukaryota > Metazoa > Echinodermata > Echinoidea > Diadematoida > Diadematidae > Diadema > Diadema antillarum. The sequence continues at coordinate 593 of NW_027271822.1, forward strand.
GCACAGACCTCATTATCTTATACATGTATGCCTACAATGTACTTTGAAATAAAAGTGTCAAATTACAGAATCCTAGGAGAAATATGACAATGGTAATGTTGCACTCCCTGTGAGAAATGAACAAGTTCACCCCAGCTGTATACAACGTAGAATATTGGTAATTTATATGAAGCGTACATGCAGTTTGTTCATTTTTTCTTTTAAAATTGCGTTAAACAAATACATACTGCTACTGAACGTTTTCGACGTGCAGTATTCGGAGTAGAAACCACACGTATGAAACAGGAAGCACAAATCTTTTTTCTTTTGTGTGTGTGTGTGTGTGTGTGTGTGTGTGTGTGTACTAAGTGCATTTTTGAACAGGTGTGCCATCTGACATATTCTTCTACTATCCCCCCTCCTTCATCCTTCCTTCCCCCTCCTCCCTTCCATTGCTTCTCTCAATAGGAACATACCTGGGCACGCTCCTGTATCTGAATTTGCTCTTTACAGTAAAAGTCAGGGGCTCTGGAGATTTAAGCATTCAGGAGTCATGCATCCCTCCTTTAACTCTATAAATACCATCAGGCATCTAAACCTCATTGTACATCCGTGATTTTTTTCTTTCTTTTTTTTCGAAGCAGCAGTCTACATGTAGAGGTGGTTAAAAGTGTAATGCGATAGTGCTCCCAGCCCCTTCTCCATATTCCATTTCAACTTTCGGAGAACCCTCCATGCAATGCTCAGGCCCCTCCTCCAACAAAAGGCAGGGTCCCCAGTGACGTATCTTACTCGGTGTGACCAGAGGGGTTGCCCATGGTTACGGAAGGTGTCAGAAATGCAGAGGCATTCCATGTCCATGTCTCAGAAGAGTATGAAATTGAGGATGATAATTTTTTGGGAGGGGGGAGGGGAGGGGGAAATAAATATGCACAAGTTTAATCTTGAACAGGAATTTGAAAAGGAAGAGCTTGGCTAACAGTGTAAGAAATTATAGATCACTTTTATTGTAGCTCCTTGAACATTCATTTGGTAATAGACTGTTTTAAAAGAATTAAATTCTGCACGCACTAAACAATTTGGATGTACAATGTAATGATACTATCAGAAGAAACATTTTATAATTTCATAGTTATGTGAACTGTGTGTGAGGCTAAAGGTTGGCTTTGACTAATGTAGAGATATGTGTGTTTGGTAATCACGATTCATCATATTATATGCAGTCATTTGTTTTATTTTTGGGGTAGACACACACACACACTGTAGTATGCTACATGAATACATGCATGAGGTGCTATCCAGTTTCACCACAGATATTGATCGAGGAAATGTGATAAGGCACTGTAGAACCGCAAACATCAAAAGAAAAAATCCCAAAACCTCAAACAAAGGAACAAAAAGAGAAACTCCAAGGGCTTCTCTGAAATATCAATTCAAAAGATGTTTTACAATAAGACATTAATAATAAATTGTAATGCAAGAAGTAGACAGTTTAGTAATAGCATATGGGTGTAATGCAATCTGAGACATAATCTACAACTTGTGCCATGTCCTCTGAAACAAAATTTCTTAGTTTGGGACAAAATTTATCTAGCCATTAAAGCATTTTATAGAGAAAATGGGTTTCACTCAGAGACTATTCACATTTTATAAGTAAACAAAGTTTACTAACTGCTGCAGTTGATAAATGTCTTCAGTTTGTAAAGTCTGAAAATAGACTTGCTGTACACACACACATACTTGCAAGATATCTTGAATGCATACTACATTGCAGGCCGTAATTGCTATCAGGGCAGCTGCATTCATGCTCCGATTTGGATCCAATGCAACATGCTGCATTTAAAATCTTAGGTACTCATAACGAACCCATGCCAGCCCGTTGCAAAAAGCCACCTGCATTCCCCTTTCTCCATGTAATGTCTAGATAATAACCGCAGATTTATGTGTGTCTGGCAATTGAACGTGTATTTACCATGTTTGTTTGGCAATTCAACATATTGTGATATGTTGTATTCAAATACAGTAAAACTTCACAAACCATTTGCTGTTGCTGTTGTAGGATGTATTATGGGACTGGGGGTTATTAATCATTCATGGAGCATAGCATTTTTTTCATGGCCAGATGAAATCACAGCCAGCATTATGAGACTGCAGCCTCCTCATTGGATATATTAATAACGTTGCTGCACTGACTTCCTGTGAATAGTTATTGTTTTGTGTATTTCTTTGTTTTTACTCTCTCTATTTTGATTATTTTTCTGTGTTTATCATGTGTCAATTGGTATGGGGGGGGGGGGGGGATAGAAGGTCATATTGGTTTATGACAACAAGTTACCAAGCAGCAGCACCTAGCAATAAAGCCTGTTCGAGGCATAGTTGTAATGGGCTGTAGTACTCTAGTATGCATTTCAATTTCGCAGGAGCCAAGATTCACTATATTATCAAAGATGCATGCAAAAGTTCTTATCTTTACTGTATACATATGCATTGACTGCCAGTGACTATTTGTGAAGATTTCATGCCACAAAAAAGACCATTGGCTCCAATTCGTGAAAATTTCATGCTTTGTCTAGCTTTACTGTACCCCGGCCTTGCAAATCAAAGTTCTTGCATTTTCCCGTGACAGGCTGCCACAGAATAGATATGGGGGACATTTCATGAAGCATTTTGGTCGGATATTTTTCTGACAAACTGTTACAAGCTACTGAAATCATTGCATCTGATTGGCTGAGATCAAATTTGTCGGACAACTTTGTCGGACAAAATGCTTCATGAAATGCCCCCCAGGAAGTCCTTCAGCACAAGACTGTGAAAATATTAATGAGATCCACTGTGCATACAAAGCTTTCATGGTTTGATGACAACTTCAACCGATGCATTGTGGCATATTATGCAGTGTGTTACATATTTTGTTTCACAGAGGATAGTGATCTCGTAGTGAGGATGCTTCATAGACTGGAAGCTGTATCAGCTATCAGATTTACACTCACATTGCCTTTGAGGGGGGGGGGGGCGGACAAGGTTATAAAAGAAATATAATTTTTTCCATTGTATGATGAGGTTTATTTCCAGCTGCAAAGACCTGCTGAGATGTAGTATACAAAAGGTGTGTGTAGTTCTTCCAGTCCTGAACTTGAGACATGATAAAGGCTTGCATGTTGTACATAAATGCATCCCATGTTATATTGTTATGGAGGAATACATGCAGGAGTACCACCACCTGTGGGAAAAAAAAAGAGGAGATATATTGCTCAGGTAGAAATACAATTGAGTTTAGTCTTGGTTTTGTTCCGTTTATATGCATACATGGAGATAATATATTCTGAACTTTGGAAGAATGAAGTGAATAAAAAGAGAAAGAAAAAGAAAACAAGCAAAAGATGACTTGTTTTTTTCTAATTCCCCCCTGTGTTTCTGTGGAGCAGCTCCGGCATGCAATCAACTGGGCAAGGTGTCTCATTATGTGCTCTAAATTTTTGTGCAAACAAGATGTCCGCCTCGATTCCGCCCCGAATCGTACAAATGTATGTGGCGGCGTGGTAGACAGGGGCAATTGATCAGGCTGCTCATGAAATCCCGGCGTCCCCACGGCTACGGCAGGGGTCTCACGCAAGGGGGGTTCCCTGGGAGTAAATTGTATCCACATACTTTATTCTCTTTTACTCTTGCCCTCTCTATCTCGATCTCGCTCTCGTAGTCAAAATTTTGTCCCGTCTCCACACTCATTTTGGAGTGATAGGGTAGGATGGGGTTGTCCGTGAGGTGGATTGCAATGGAGGAATGGGCGAAACTCTGGCCCTCATGACGCCAGCATGAGCGCATCAACGTGGCGTGCACAGATGATTCACTTTGAATTCCTTTCACGTTGTCCTCGTGAAAGTGGGAGAGAATAGCTCACAGGCAATATTGTTTTTCTGCCTGTAGTCATTTACTAGAGGAGAATAACATTTAGTTTAATAAAAAAGATAACATGATTACCATCAAAGAAACAAAACATTGTATCGAATATCAAATCAGTGTGCAAGCCACAACCTTTTGCTGTGTCATGGGGGGAAAAAAAAACATGGAACATTTAATAGTTTTATCTTCCATCTGTGCCATTACATTATCTGCATGGATCGTGCGTGGAAACGCTGCATGCTGTACATGCAGTGTGCAAAAGTGCAGAAGTCAAGTTCAAACACTGTTGGCAATGAGCCAAGTTTTTAGAACCATCCAATTTCATCTCCCTGTTCTGCGTATTTATGGCTATCATTTTGATGCAGTTTTGACTTCTGCATTCATATCTACAGCTGATGTGACAGTACTGTCTGACATTGATTATCCAGACTTCTCTATCATCTGGACTTGTTCACGCAGTGAAGATGATCAAAAAAAGTGATTTCAAACTCAATTAGATAAAACTCTTTGACAAACTTCCATAAATTAGCTTAATAGTGGTCCAAAAAGAAACATATTAATTATTAAAAGATGTTATATTTTTATATTATAAAAAGATTAAAAGATTAAAAGACTATGATTCTAATAGGCTAGCATAGATTGCACCACTGATTCAGTATATGCTACCTACATGTACCTACATGTACCTGTAGCTACAATTGTACCACTGGACCGACAGCTACATGTATACATAAACATTGTTTCTCCCATATCCGGCCAATTCGCTTATCGGGACAGGTGCCTGTCCCAATATGGCCAGATAACAGGGGTCAGACCATAGCAGGCAAAGCTATGATAGATGAAAATATGCCAAACTCCAAACATTTGATGCCAAATGTATGTACATCTTGTCAAGGTTATTAACTTCTGCCATGGTCCTGAGTGCTCAGGAATACAAAAATAACAAAAAAAGTGGTTATAATAATCATTTGCAGCCTCTGCTTTTATATAGTGTTATAAGTTGATAGCAATGTATTTTCCAAGCCTTTTCAAAGATGTGAATCTCTAATGCCATATTCCAAAATGCTCAGGAATGTTAAAGAGATTTAGGTAGATATTCTTTGTAGTGTCTATAGGTTGTTATGATGTGTTAGTAACTTTTTACATCCAATGGCAGAAAATAATGACTTGATTAAAAACTACATCGCATGTACTTGTTTCTTCACACATAAATCACTGGCTGTTTCATTGTTAAAAGAAACATATGAAATGCATAAGCCAGCAAATTAGTGAAGGATTTCCGTTTCAGGGAAGAGATTGTCTTGTTCCCTGGAAACGTGATAGGTAAATGCCAAACCTTTGACTTATATGAATTCTTTGGCATCTATTTTAGTACTGATGGTGTCATCTTGCAAGATTTCCAGGTGTGGCCATTTGCCAGTGTCCTTCCCAATGCAGTCATCATATTTTTCGAATTTCATCCCAAATTTGCATGTGCTTGGGCATGTAGGAACAAAAACAAAAGTCTCTCAAGTACATAACATGACACCTTAATAAAGGCTCAACACCCACTCAGCCACAAAGACAAACCTGATTTCATGGCTAAAAATTCGGCCTCTCCATCGCTCGCAGAACCTTGGAAAAAAAGTGCACGACACCGGTGCATCTTGGCAGAGGACGTGAATGCAATAAAGAACAAGAATAAATTGAATGCTGTGAGAATGAGGACGAGAAAAACAAATCAAAACCTGGCAATTTAGGCATTCCCCTGTTGCGTAGGAAGGTGCCATAGAAACATGCTTCAATATTCCCTGATTATGAGTATACACCAATCTGGCAAGATTATTTTAGACAAATAAAGCGATGGAGAGAGAGAGAGAGAGAGACAGGTTGGCTATGAAGTCTCCTCATTTCGTTTGCCTTCAAAATTGATAATCTGAGCAGTTTTCCCCCAAAGGGCAGACACAGTGTCGGCTTCACTTAAAACCGCACATGTGGAAAAAAACACCTTACACATGAAGATGTCTCATGCACAGTGGATTCCATAAAGGGTGTTTTGCTTTACTGTTTGGTATCATTTCTTTAATGAAAATCATCAGATGGGTTGCTCATATTTTGGATGAATAAAAGAGAAGGAGAAAAAGTTATCTAATATTTTGTGCCTTCAAAGTTGATATTCTTTGAAGTTTGCTTGAATTGTCAAAATTTGAGAATTGCAGAGGGAAACAGGTGCTTTGATATTTTTAGATTTGTTGCCAACTCAAGCATCAGTTGTGAAGTTAACAATCAACCCGTTGAAGTCTAGTCCCGAGTATTTGCGGCCTGGGGTGAATCGGAAATGCGGTGTTATAGGAAAATCAGTCCATCTTCAATGGGTCTAAAGAGGCTTGCTAAACTTCTGCAGTCAAGACAAATAATTATACATTAACAATTATAAACTCAAAAAGTTTTTTTTTTCATTGAAGATGGAAGGGAATATCACTGAATTAATTGATTTCACAGAGAAAGCCGTAAAAGAGACTATGTGGAGATAATTAAAGTTTTTCTCTTCTTTCATATGCAATCGTGTATAGATTAAAAGTTTGTTATGACATGAAATCCTCTTGCACTAGACATATGTGACAGTAATGAAATGTGCTGTGTTTATAAATGCGCTGACTGCATTTCTAGCTTATTAATGTATAAAAATGCTGAACCCTTTCTGTGCCGGGGACTTTGGACACTGTGTACAATGCTATGGGTTTTCTGTGCCAATCCGCTCTCAAAGCACGCAATGGGTTAAAGCTCTCAGGACCCTATCTCAAAATGCCATTGACATTGTACACAAACAGGTTTCTGGTGGTTTACGAGACAGAGTTTCAGAAGCTTTGACATTTGGCAACAAATCTGTAGTGTCCTCCACAGCTGTCCATCCAAGCTTGAGGGGGGAATTTGAAATCTGCTCCGCAAAAGTGATCAAAGAAAGTCCGAATGAGATTACATCGCAGAGAATTCCCCCCCCCCTCTTCTTTTTTTTTTTCTTTTTCATTTAGCGGGAAAATTTGTTTGGTATCCACTCAGGCTTTGCCACATTGGAGTTCAACACTGAGCAATCCTCTATTATCAGCATGCATGGTCACACGCGAAAATGAATCGACGTTTGGTTAATGTCGCGTGAGAAGCAATTATTTGGACTTTCCACTCTCGGCGAACCAGCGGGCATCTTCAAGTCGCTCCGAGCTCTGTCTCTCTCCCCAAGGAGTTATCAACAGACCGGCCGGGGGTAGAGAACCAATCTCACAACCTAATCAGGTGTAATGAGGTTAAACGACGTCTGTTTGACCACTATAATTAAGCCGACATGGAAAGTGAGTACTTTCGAATTAACAATGGAGACAGCGTCTTGGCAAGTTTGTTGTTGGTGTTATTTTATTTGCATGTGTTTGTGTGTGTGTGTGTGTGTGTGTGTGAATTTAACCCACTGAGTGCTGGGGGAATTTTGCGACAGAAATTATCATCTATTCTTCTTTTTTTTCTTCTTTTTTTTGCACCTCTGATATTTTATTCTGATAACAGAAACTGGCTAAGTCAATTCAATCTGTAACAAAATGAGAAAGAAAATGACAAAAAAGTGCCAATTTGAGAGAGAAAAAGGAAATCTATTCTTCGCGGATGTCTTGCCAATTTAAGAATTAGCCAGAGTAAGCAATTTGTGATATTTTTGAAAATTTTGCCTTCAAAACAAACATTATATGAACAGCAAAGAGCTCATTCATACCTTGTTGATGAAGTAATATTAAAAGATGATATTATAATGAAAATATTAAAGCAAAAATTAAGCAAAAATGTGGTTTCTTAGTCTTGATGGTTGAAATGCCATCATGGAAATGACAACTGCCTGCTTGTTTGTTTGTTCATGTGTTTGTGTGTTTGTTTGTTTGTTTTTAAAGTGTGATGTGATTTGAAATTGAACTCATTCTAAGTTGATGTGGGATGTATGACAACATATATCGTTTAAGAGATTTGTAATGAATGCATGCATGTAATGCAGCATAGGAGCAGATACACTGTACATTTGTACATCATGCATATCAATTAAAGTAGAACGCTATCTAAACCTGTTTGGCAGTACACGGTGCAGTAACCCTGCATGCAATAATACAGCAGAGATTGCTCTCAAAAAGATGGTGACGTGTTAGCCCAACATTACATGCAGACATAAAGCAGTGGAATAACAATGTTGGTTTCGCAATCAAGATATCATGCGATCTACATGTAGATTATTCCCACACACTTCTTCATGCTAGGTCAGCGGAGAATTCAGGGTAGATTGCGACCATGCAGAAATTCCTGAAAATCCTCGGAATGCATCAGTTTGTCACGACCAAGGTGGGATGACAGGATGTTGTGAAATTTAGCTTACTATTGCCAACGTACTTGTTGCCATGATAGTTTAATCGGTAAAGTGTCCGGGGGCAACTGACTGTGACCGAAATACCTAGAGCAGGGCCCTCTTCACTGCGTGAGAGGACCGCCTGTCCATGTATGCTGACCACGGGGATTTGAAGGTAGCTTGAGATTTATCTCTTAGTGGGGTAATTAATCTGAGAGTTCTGAAGGCCTTTGCTCTTTATTCATGAAGTCATCTAGTCTGGGATTATCCAATAAATGTTGCATTGATAGCAATAGTATGGAGTGGTTTATATTCCATACATGAATAATGTATGTATTTCACTTGTGTGTGTCTGTGTGTGTGTGTGTGGTTGCACGTTCGTGTCCGCTTCAATTGATTCGATGTTGGTACCTGAATTTGAATTAATGGGGAATGCTCATGAAAGAATCTGCAATGTATGTATGGTGTGGGGGGGGGGGGGGAGGTAGATGGATGGGTGCTTGGTACTGAATTCGATTTGATAATTTATGCATGCACTTGAGTGAACATTTTAGAGTGAAATTTACACAAATCATTGCATACTTAACTATAACACTTCAGTAACATATGGTTAGCACCAATTAGAAGGAATTCATGATGTTTTGCTTTAATTTAGAACCCAAGGGGTACAGCACATTGCATAACTGTGCTGAGTCCTAATGTGTAGTGACAATCTTTGAGAGAGTTATTGTACAGCCGTGTAAACGTGCAATAAATCAATTCTTAATTGTGGAGGGGGAGGGGGTTGAGTCCATACTTACGCAGCACAAGTAGTTAAAACTGTAAACATCGTTGCATCTCATAAACAAACCTAGGTCTCTCAAAGGGTACAATGGAAGCCCGTATAAATCTTCCTTGATTTTTGCCAAATGGTACTTAAATTCTCCTTGAAGACTTTCTCATTTGTAGAGTAAGCATCCTCTCCAGGGCCCTGTTTTATCAAGAGTTGAAATTGATTATATAGTTGATTTCAACTGTAAGTCTATGTCAGCCTGAGTAGTAAGGAAATTTAAAATCGAATCTATCTTTTGATAAAACAGGGCCCAGGTATATCAATTTATACAGCTTATGTTGTATGTTGTACATATGCTTTTGCGAGTGTGTGTGTTGAAGCACAATGGCAAAGGTGTAGCTTATAGCAAAGAAGTATATTATATGGTTAGGAAGGGTAGTTAACTTAGATAGGGGGATGGGTTCTATTTAGATAATAATATCTTTTTTTCTTCAGTAACTGCTGTACTATTGCCAACTTATTTGTTATATTGAAACATGAAAATGTATGATTATTTCAGTTATCTGTAAAAGGATTATTCTCTCATGTTTTTGTATAGTAATATCAAAGTGAAATGGATGTTTCTTGTATTATTTGATTGAAAGTGAGTGAGAGGGGTGGGGGGGGGAGTTTGCTGTGTTAGTCAATCACTGTTTGCTCAAATGCAAGTGGACTTTGAAAATCTAATCAAACACTCATGTGTCGCCCTTCCATCGCAGCTTATTGCGCAATGTGTGACAGTGGGGAATGCTCATTAGTCTCATTGTGACACTAACTCGTATTTTATTTTGTAGAGTGCAATAGAGCAGTTATATACCTGAGCACCATGAAGGCCTAGATGTAACATATAGGGGAAGGGGAATTAGGGAGAGGAGGATGAGGAGGAGGAGGAGGAGGAGGAGGAGAGGAGAGAGATTAATAGTATTTGGTCCCCTTGTGTTCATATTTATATCATGAATTATGCATTAATGCATGCTGTGATTATCATTTTGTTTAAATTATGTTTTCTTGTCTGAGGGGTATCTCTTTATCTTTACTGTTTTATGAGTGAAATGTTGGATTACATCGAGGCAGATATCTTTATTTCTTTTTTGTTTTTCATTTAGGGCAACCAAACTTTGTTAAGTAATGATGTTAGTTTTCCATCTGCGTGCCCAAGGAGAATTAATCTGCAGCATTTTGAGTGTTTAAGGCTAGATATATATTGACTGTCCTCTACATGTTGATGATACAAGACGGAGTCGTTCGTTCCCCTCGAAATGCGTCCCCTTGTACTGCTCTACCGTCGGCATTTGGAGTATGTTCTACGTGAAATACGGCAGTGCACGCTCATGGAACTTCATTACTCCGGATACACCCCATCCCTGCCTGTCCTTGACGAGACAGAGCCGTTTAATGAATTTGCCCTTTCGCCGGAGTTTAAATGATTTATGCCGATATTGCATGCCAGAAAGCAAAGGGGGAAAAATTAATAAACATGACAGAAACAAGAGGAGAGGGACCCCCATAGTAAGGTGTATGGATGCCCTGAGACAATGGAAAGCATGGAGATCTGCTGGTTTGGTTTTGGGCATGAAAACTAAATGTCCTGGGTTCAGGCTCAAGTATAAGCAGGGAATAATTTTCCTGGTATCGCATATATCGATTTGCTATGCATTTTTTTTTTTTTTGATTACCACTGCTACATGAACTATCAGTTGTGTAGCAGTTTTAATACCTTTTGAAATATCATGTATCAGCCGATGTTGCTAATTGAAGAGTTTGTTCGCAAAAACCGATAAGTCCATACTTGCCAAATGGAGATTATTTGCGATTATAGGTCAAGAAAAATAAAGAGAATAATAAAATTTTTGCTTCTTTTGACCATAACTTCAAAAATGTACCTTTATATGTACATGTAGTGACCAATATATCATTTTAAAAGGTATTATTTTGTACTTTATGACAGAGACCGTACATCAAAATCTTCAAAAATGGACTTATCGTTTTTTGCGAACAAACTCTTCAATTGTTTCAGTCCACATGCAATCATTATGCTCTTTCCTAGGAGTATTTACTTGTGAGGTTTTAAAAAGAAAAAGGGGAGGGGAGGAAGAAAAGAGTTTACTACCAGTTGTTTATTTACAAATTTTTGCCCTGGAAGTTTGATAAAAGCATGTACAGCCTGTGAGAAATGCATTAAAATTGGATTTATTCATTAGAATGAATGCATTCACATTTTAGTTGCATATTCAATATTATATCATAATGATACTTGAAATGTGTATGTATTTCCAGCATTTATACAGCAATGCTCTGTCGGTCATTGGCAAATAAATTGATTTGTACAGCATGCTCTCAGTATTACCATCACATTGCAAAGTTTAAAAAAAATCAAAGGAGAAAGAAAAAAATGATGAATATCAAGGGAAGAAATGGTACAGACAGTTTGCAGGTGTCTGCCTTAAGCCTCGGTGACACCGAGTTGATAAAGAGACCACGCTAAAATGAAAACCCAGGAGCCATAGCAGCTTTTCTGGCTGAATTAGCAGCAAACATTCCCGCCCTCTGGGGAGAATAAAATAAAACGCCGCGCGCCGAGGACGTATGGGCATTTTACGCCCGACGGAGAGATCTGAGAGAATCCTTCCCGTTTTTGACAGAGCGCCAGGTCTGTATAAAAATGCAGCTGGAGAAAAAAGAATACCCATATGCTGTGATGCATTCAGGCCGATGAACTTTTGTTGTTACCATAGCAACCAATCTCTCTCCCTCTCCCTCTTTGGGTCTCTCTCGCTCTCTCCCTCTCTGTCCCTTTGCCACAACTGTAAAAGTGCAGGCTGTACTGTAATGTCAGTATTGTCGGCTGAGTACCAAAAAGTCGTTATCGCAATTTTATATTTTTTTTTGGGGGGGGGATGGGGGATATTTAGTTATTGGTATCGTGTTGTAGAGCTTGATCTACCTTAAATCCTGGTGTCAATTTTAAATTATTTTCATTTTCAGTAAAATGTTCAAAAGATTAAACCTACAAAGGCACTATTTCACCTGATATTGGAAACAATGCTTATAAATCCACCTACTTTTAATTTAATAGATAAACAGTACTTTTTGTGTCATGAAAATTGATTGTTTCATTTTTATTCACACTCAAAACTTAGAACGTGGTAGCACCTTTTGGTTATCAGCTGTCGATATGATCAGATCGTATTCAGACTACATTGAAGAGTCTAATGCTTATCCCCCCACATATTCTACCATACATAGAGTACATGTATGCAGATCTTGTTTTAATTAAGAGTTACCCCCCCCCCCCACCTCTACAAAAAGCAGGAGTTATGGCTGTATAGGCCCACTGCATCTTTCTGGAGAGATTTAATTAGTTTTAGCTTTAATGAACCTATTGGAAGCAATGATCGATGTATAGCATGCTGGGAAATTGTTGTTGGCCGTGTGTTGTCGGGCATTCACCTATTCTTGCTATCACATTACAATCATAGATTTATGTAAAACTCCAACTCTGGCGGCGCTGTGTAATTTTATTAATCATGTGTTGATTTACGTTGTGCCAGCACACAGCGCGTGTTTTATTTGGTTGTACACGAAAAGCATCAAACGCTATCTCAATCCCCTAACTACCATACTTTTGTTGATTTTTGTTAGGGAAAAGAAATATCAGTTGTTAGCTCTGAAAATGCATTTCTGATCTTAAAGTGGCGATGTTTGAATCATGATTTAAAGAAAAATTTTAGATGCAAGTACTCGACGCCTGGTCTTGCAGAGAGAGACTTGGCTCGGCATGGTTGCGTGACTCTATCGTCATGTCATACATTGCAGTTACTTGCATCTCAAGAGTTTTGAATATTTGACTTCTGACCTGTGAGATAACAAGCTGAATATCTGTATTTTGCTTAACTCAAATATGATGAAAGTTGGTAGAAAAAGTTGGAGATGGAATGAGGAAAGCAAAAAGCTAATCACTATCGCGCACACATTTTGATGCTCTGTGCATTTTTGATGCACGTGCTGTGCCGTACCTCCGCATTACTGGAACTGCACGAGTAAACATCAAGAATGTAAACCCGCTTGATCTCCATTTGTTGTGCGTGGGTGCATAAGATAACCTCTTTCATTTGCACATAGCATGAGGCCAGTGTATGGACCAGACCTCTGTAGCAAAGAATTTTTTTTTAATATTTTATATATATGTGATAGGGAGAATTCATCTGCTGGCTGCACCTCTTTTTTTTTCCATTTTAGAGCAATAAAGAATGTTTCCATAAGATAATCATAGTAGACCTTACACATGGTACCTCTAGCAGCCAGAGTTACTCAGCGTTTTGTAATTTTCTCTCCTCCCCATCCTCCCCAACACACACACACACACACACACACACACACACACACACACACACACACATTCTGTCCTATATCTGCTCTTCTATTAAAGGAATAATATAGCATTGGTTAATGTGAGGATTCAGCTTTTAACTTTTTGCAAGATACTTCAGAAATTACTATATGAAATGTTAAAGAGCATACAATTGTAAGAGGAATTCAAAGATAACTTTGATAAGAATCAAATTTGAAATGGCCAATATATTAAAAAAAAACAAAGTAAAACCAAGCAATCCCAATAAAAAGTGGGTCCCACCTTTTATTAGGAATGTTTTGCTCTGGAAATCTGAGCCATTTCAAAACCTGTTTTCATCAAATACACTTTGAATCCCTCTAAGAGTTATATGCTCTTCCATATTTCATAAGAGGTTCTCAAAAAAAAAAAATCATCATCAAAAAACGTTGAAGACTGGGGCCCTATCTCGACCAAAACTGTACCATCCCTTTAAAAAGACATTTATTGGTCGTTGATCACTCATCCTCCTTGGTTCGAAAATGGACAAGGGGGAATGTAATCCATTTTAATGTGGAATGCACACAGTGCGTGCAATAAATGCATCAGATTGGAACACTGCAGACTTGCGTGCAGTTCCCATTACATTTACTGCTATGGCCCTAGTCACTCATCATTTTTTTTTCAATACCTGTCCACCAAACCCTGAGTGATCAACCAGTTTACTAAACATGCAGAGACTCCAACCCTATGCACCTTCTGATCGGGAGATTCTCCCACCTGAAACCCCTAGCAAACAGGAGACTCCAACTTGATGTGTGCAAAGCGCACGTCACGAGCACGAAGTTCCTTGCGGTCTAGGGTTCTAGATGCTCTCTCGTGCTATCTAAGGCTTATTTTTCAACATACAATGAAATTAAGTAAGAAATCATGTCAAGCGGGAGAAATTAAATCTCAAGCAGGAGAACGGGAGATTCTGCAAAAATGGGCTTTCGGCGGGAGATCTCCCGTCGAAAGCGGGAGAGTTGGAGTCTCTGAACATATTCATTTTTCCTCCCAAGGAGGATGCTATTCAATGCACTTATTTCAACTACACACACTGTAGTACCAATAGGTACTGTGTACATGTATGTGGGATCCGTAGTGCTCAGTGTGCATGCATCATGGATTGTTCCTATGTCAGGCAAGCTCAGGCTAGTTTTCTGGTTAGTGAAACGACAACTGCATGGAAAATATGTATAAACTTTAAAATGTTAGCGATCACAGGGCTACCAAGTCTCTCTCATTGAGAGTGAGACTCACTCATTTTGGTCCTTTCTCACTCTAAAACTTTATTTCATTTGCATGCATTTCTATCGATCTCACTCATTTTGACTCCTAAATTACAGCATTGGCCTATGGGAGTCTCACTCTCAATTTATAGTTTCCAATGTTGGCAGCCCTGCGATCAAGTCTCTTTATGATGTCTTGTGGTAGCTATTTTTGGTAAGGCTGGAATTCATTTTGAAAAAAAAAAAGGGGGCTGGTTCTTCCCCCCCCCCCTTCCATCTCAATAGCATTTTAAACCGGACTTCATGTTCACGTCTCTAGAACGGGCGGTATTCCTGCACATTGCTCTCCTACTGGTGTGTGTCGTCTGTGATGACATCAGACAAAGGCGGTAGTACGGTTCCATGAGCAAAGGATCTGCTCGTTTCCTCTCCCGGTATGGAATGAAACATCGAACGCAACATGTGTGTGGTGTGTGTGCGGGCATGCATGGAGTAAAGCTCAGTGTTTCGAGCAACATGCATATTTGCATGCATGCGCACAAATGTGTGTGTGTGTGTGTGTGTGTGTGTGTGTGTGTTAACAGTTGGTATGCTCATTTCATTGTTTGTGTGTGTGTGTGTGTGTGTGCACTTCGAGTGTATAGAGTACTAGTAATGGAGGGATGGGGAGGTAGCTGGAGAAAGAAAGAAAAAGGGGGGAAGAATAAACAACAGCCAGATCCAGGCAAGAGCGTTTTCTGGGGGTACTGGATAGCAAATATTGATGTAAGTCGGTGGAACAAGTATATCTTCCCAGGGTGGGGGGAAGTTCATGTTTGTTCAAATCCTCTCTCTCTCTATCTATCTATCTGTCTGTCTGTCTGTCTGTCTGTCTGTCTGTCTATCTGTCTTTCACTTTGTCTGAGTGGTGCTAAGTGTCAGGGGAAAGAAGTGGTTTATTCTTGGATGTCCTCCTGCTCATACAAGTCGGGGAGTGACAGAGATTTTGTTGACCATATGAGTGGAAGCAAAGAGCGATGACGTTTAAGTGTCAAGTTTCATCCGTTTGCTTGTATACTTTTAACCAGCAATAATGGCATGTATCTACAATTGTATGATCCAGTCATGTTGAATTATTCTTCCAGCCTCTCCTGCATCTTGCACTTGACTTCTGCATTTTTTTTTTTTTTTTACAAGAGACAGCTTGTGCAGGTTTGTGATTTCAAGAAAAATGAGGAAGGAGAGTTACAAGTAGAAAATGGAAGGGCTGCATAGTAGTTTAATGTTTCTAACTCTTTGGTGACCCCAAGTGAACATGTGGCAATCTACTGCTGATGTGAATACATTAATTTACATCTTGCGCTCCTTTCATACTTGTTGACCTCATCTGTGTTATTCTTTGCTACTTGCTTATTTGGGGGGTTATTCTCTCTTTTCTGTGTATTTATGAAATACGTTTGATAGATATTGTTTTTTAAGGCAGTTGTTATAAGTGTTAGATATAGATTTAGTAGGAAGTTTGTCATTTCATACAATTGTGTAATGCAGTTATATGTAAATGTACATGTTCATTCTGTTTTCTACTTCACTTGCTTCTCTCTTTGTTTTTACTTTCCCAGCACTTAGAAATATGATATTAAGCACTTCAAAAATTATGTTATTATATTTTATTCTTATTATTAATGAGGGCTAGAAACAAATCTTTGCCTTTATCTCTTGGGAGCTGAAGGCTATCCTCCCCCCCCCCACCCACCCCCCACTCTCAGTAAAGCAACCAACAATGTTTTGAGGACCCATTACGTGCCAAATCAGCAGCTACCTATAAACACCACCACAATCATTATATTATTTGTAGTCAATCCTGGCATAACTCAAATTCCAGCACATCTTTCATTCAAATCAGCGAATCCTTTCTATACCGTCCCCCCAACCGCCGCCTCCATCCCCCCACCTACCCACTAAATCTCACATCAGCCCCCTCATTGTAAGCAAACACTGATGAGGAGACCAGCCAAGACAGGGAATAATGTGTGGACTATTTCTCCAGTTGTTTAAATACATGAGTTGTTCAGATGCCACTGTATACAGGGAAGCCATGTTCTGTGTCCCCCTGCTACTACACTATGTATGTAGTTCCTAAAAGGACATAAATGCAGATATAGTGGGACTAAGGGTTCGGCACTGCCTTCTTACAACATAACTGAGGATTGCCATTTTTCTAGTTTCCTTTTGCTCTTTTTTTTTTTTGTCTTTTTTTTTTGGGGGGGGAGGGGCACTATTTCCTGAACATCCTTCTTTTATTCCTTCTTGATGTTAAGCCACCTTGCCACTAAATTTGCCAGATTCTCATTAGGTTTGTATGACTGTGCAGACATCAGCACACATCAATGTATTTAATCGGCATATCACCTGCCTTCCAAAATGATAATTAAGCTGCAAAATTGTTGGCCCAGATGATGCTAATTGGGGATGCAATGCTCCCCACAGTCATATTTGCATCAGAACAAGCTGCAGTTCAATCGAATCGACCCACCTTAAAAAGCTCAATTTAGGTTAAGTTGTGATTCTTAAGTTGTTCCATTTACTGTTGTGAGATTTTGACACTCTCTTCCGTATCTGTCGATTTCCATGGCGAAATAGTTGATGGATGGTCGCCGTTGGGGCCTGGTGGTAGAAGGTTAGGGCAGTTTAGGTTTTCGTGAGCTGGTAATGAGAGATTTGCGTCACCATTTGAGAACATCAGAATCTAGTTTATTCATCCCCGTCGATTTGTTCAACTGGAGATGGTGATTTATGAAGTCCTGAAATATAGGCCAAATGATTATGGATGAGCAAAAAGGGATTTTGAGTATTTTTATCTGTGTGTGAATTTTGTGTTTGTGTGTGTTTGCCTGTACAAGTATATGTGCATGTCTCTCTGTGTGTCTGCGTGTTTATTGGTCTATGCGATGTTACTGTACATGACGTATATGTATATATGTGTATGTGTGTGTGTATATGTATTAAGTATGTGGAATTCATTATTTTAGAGCTAAGTCTGTGAGATCTGTATATAATACCATTTTTTTCATTTGAGTCACATAAAGGTGATTTGCTCATTACTAGTCATACAGATCACAGGACAGATATTTAGAGCATTTCTTTAACAAAAATCTTTCTGAAAAAAAAAACTATAAGACTATGTACCTATAAATTACATGATTTTATAAATATTCCCAAATCCTTTAATGGTTATTTTGTATCTGCTTTTTGTGAAATTCAATCAGAGATATTTTCAAGCTCTAGAAACGCTTCAAGTCAAATATTTGACTAACAAATTTTAGTAAGTTTTTTTTTTTGGGGGGGGGGAGAGTTATGATCATGCAGACCCACTTAACAACATTTGTGCACTCTTTATTATTATTTTTTTTGTCTAATCACAAAGAGGATGTACCAGTCATGCCAACCTGATTTTCTTTTCTTGAAATGCCTCAGCTTCTTCCAAACAAATGCCGGTAAAATAACACCGAAGAAGGTGTGTGTTGATCTAGATGTGTTACATGCAAGTGCATTCTTCTAGCTCTTGATTTATTTGTGTCATATAAGCAATGCAGACTTTGTTAGTGTGTGAACATTACAGCAGTGAGTTATAATCATTATGAAATCAGAGATGGTACATGTTTCAATGCACTGCACTAACTCCAACCTGGAGGCTCTCCAGGTATAGCATTTTTTGATAGTATCTAATGATTTATGATGTGTACGCAGCCATCGGATTATGTTGACCACTTATGGGAGGTTGATTGCATTGGATCAGAATGTAAATAATCAAATGTATTCCGCGCACATCATTACCTTCCATCAGGGAGTGATATCGATATGATAGATCAACCACGTTGTACCTCATGAACACGCCTCGACTTCATTCGGATTTCGTGAGCCCTAAAAGATGTTCAAAGGAGGCTGTGGGATCGTAGGAGTAACATACCCCCGGCGTGCCTCGCATGGAATACATTATCCAACCCTGTTGGGAGAACATGCGATACAGGCTTGCGACACCTGATGAGAATAAACTCATGTACAATGTATACGTGTAGATTTTGTGGTGCAGTCCATGTCGAGTTTAGAGAGGGAAGGAGGGAGAATTTGTGTATAAACAGTACATATATATGGATGTTTGTTATACACACACACATACAAACATACATATATACACTGTACAACTAGAGAGATGAAAGGAAGGAATAATAGCAAGATAGACCTATACAATTGTACATACCATAGGAAACAATGGAGCCTTTACACATGTAAAGGCAAAGTGCATATATTCAGTATCTCCTGAGAGCAATGTCCAAACTAGTTCATTACTTCATTCACTCATGCATTTATTAATTCATTCATTCATGCATTCCTTCATTCATTCATTCATTCGTCCATGCATTTGTTCGTTCGTTCGTTCGTTCTTTCGTTCGTTCGTTCATTCGCTCGTTCGTTCATTCCCTGGACTCGCTGTGTCAAGCGGAGATGTCTCCCTGCCATCAGACATTTCCCGGAGAGGTAATCTGAGAGGAATGGTCTCGATGGAAGTTGGGTCATTTGAAAAAACAAAAACAAAAACAAAAACAAAACAAAAAACACCTGAAGGAGCACAGGTTTGTCTTATTTTGCTACTTCACTGAATTGTCACAACTTGTGTTATGGAAATTGATGACTATTTTTGTAATAGGTTCTCTGTGAACTCATTTCAGTTTTAAGGTGATTTTGCCACAGAAATTGTCTTTTCATTAAATTGGCAACCTTGTATCCTGTATCGGAGAGAGATCAGATTTAAAGTGGCTACAGTTGTTAATCTTCACCAGATCAGAAACTTGAGGCAGAAACACAAACTTTGATCTTTTTAAGATGTGTTGCCAATTTAAGGATCAATTACAAATGAAGTGATTTTGAGGCTTCTTATCATTCTGCTACTGAAACGAACGATGGCATGTTTAATACCAAAATAGGGCTCCAAATGAAAGAGAAGTTTTTAATATATCTGCGGAAGGAGAATTCTCTGACAAACTGCCTGAAGTTCTCTCAAATCAGTTATGGCATATTCCCTCTGTCGTAGTGTTGATATGCAAAATATTCCATACTGCCCAAGAGTATGTAAGTACATTAAAAGAGAGAACAAGAAGAAGAAGAAGCAAGGGTAAGAGGGAAGATGAAGAAAGAGAAAAAGTAGACAAAAAAAGGAAAAAAGAGAGGATAGATACATATGAAGAAAGGGAGAAGGAGAAGGAGAATTTGAGGAGACGATAAAGCTGAGTTTGAAAGAAAAGAAAGTCTCATACAAGAGTTCTAGAGGGCTCATGTCGCCAAGAATGTGCAATACCAGCAGACGAGGCCTCTGGGGTGTGGGCCAGAGGAAGCGGGGATCAGCGCCAGCCATCACTCATATTGTGTTTCGCTCCAACCTAATGAATAGAACGAGACAAAAATGCCAGAGGAAATAAAACAAAACAAGAAAATAGCGAGAAGGGAGAACAAGATTTGAGCATATCTATGCAGTCTGAAATATACATGTGCATCCTTGGGATTCCAGGGATGTAGATGCTACAGTGCGAGAAATAGATAACGGAGCCCTCGCTTGCTAAAGGAGCTTTATGCATACTTGTGGCGTGGTATTTTAACCTATATGTTGTAACAGTAGAGGGGTTTGTCTTCACCTGTATTGGCAAAGATTCTCTTGTGGCGTGAGCCTCATTCACACACATCGAAAAAGTATGAGTCAAACTGTGACTCAAATCATGCTTTTATCTGCTCTGGTTTACAGCTGTACACCTAGGCAAGGAAAAAGAATTGGAATCTAATTGTACTAGTACGAAGAAAAATCATGGCTGAAATCGCACCAGTTCAAGCAAGGCCAAATTGTGCATGGTTGAAGACCCCACTTTGACTTCACTTTCTCGCACACCTTGTTTTATGGGAAATTTTTTTAAAAAGTATGATTTTACACAGCCTTTATACGCACATCTTGCCAAATATAAGGGCAACTGTTCAGAAAAAGAAGCATGACTATTTCAGAAACGTTACACTTTTAGTGATGCACGGATTGCGATTTGAATCTCACCAATATTGGTGATTATTATGTCCATATACAGTCAACCTCGCGTAAGTCGACATAATCGGGACTGAGAAAAACACGTCGACTTACGCGAATGTCGACTTACGCGTAAGTCGACATTTTGTCGACTTATAAATGAAAACTAATTTTCCCTATACAGAGTAAAATCACGATGCGGATCGCTACCCAAATCTTACTCCTTTTGCCGCCAAAACATACCTACTGAAATTAGCAACAATTATGTTTTAGTTCATGCATAAATCTCGCGCGGATTAGTAACGGCAACGCACAATTCCCAAATCTCTAGAGAGATTTTGAGAAAACGGGATCGGAAATCTGGGCCCGTTTCTAGACACTGTACGTTTTAAATTTGATTTGAAAAATCAAACGCATATTCCCCAAATTGCATGCAACTTTGCGATTTAAATTCAAGTGCGTTGCTGCGAAGATATGTGTGTGAATTCGTATGATTCTGTCGAGATAATTTTTCAGTGCGTTCTGAGTTGAAATAGGATGTGTTATTTTCCTTCCGTAAGTCGCCATACATGTATTTGTTTTGCTTAAATTTCTATTGCCACACTCTGAAAATGAATTGGTCTCGCGCTCCGATTCGCAACAATTACCGCTCTGTACCGTGGGCCAGTCTGAAATAAAAAGAAGAAAGGTTTGTTAATCCGAAAACGGCATCTTTCGGATTACTAACCTTCGTAAAAACAAATCTCTTTTCCTCGTCGGACTAACTTCGGCATAGCGAACTGTAACAATAATTTGCTACTATTTTTTCATTGACACTTCGTGAAGCAGCATGCGTTTCGATAGTTTGAAAGGTGTAAATGTTGCGATGTCTTTCCCCTGCTAGTGCAGACTAAGTTCGGTCACGGCGAAAGTTCCGTTACGCAATAAAAAATAATGCAAGTCTTTTCAACAATAACACACTTCCGTATAGATTTTCATGCGTTTAAACGCAGTTTCTAGTTTCGTACAAAAAACCGCAAGTCTTTTCTTCAACGCTCTTGCGTTTTAAATACAGCGTTGCTTGTAATTTGATGGACTTGCATTTGCTTTTTAGGAATTGCGTTTAAACGCAATTGAGTTTAAAGGGATGGTACAGTATTGGTGGAGATGGGAATTGGTCTTTTAACTTTTTGCGAGATACCAAGAAAGCACTTCTGATATAGTACAGAACATACCATTTTAAGAGGAATTCAAAGTTTATTTGATAAAAATCGGGTTTTAAATGACTGAAACATCTAAAAACAATGTAAAACAAAACAATCGTAATAAAGTGTGGGTCCCACACTTTATTAGAATCGCTCTTTTTTGGATATCTCAGCCATTTCAAAACCAATTTTCATCAAATAAACGTTGAATTCCTCATAGAATTACATGATCTTTCATATTTCATAAGAGGTTTCTCATTATCTCACCAAAAATGTTAGAAACCTGAAATTAGGTCTCAACCAAAACTACACCATCCCTTTAAGTATCTTACAATTTTCTAGTTTCGGATGATTATCAAACGCAAGTCTTTTCAGAGTGCCGTGTGATTTGGTGGACTCGCATTATTGATTTTCGGGGTTGCCTTTAATTTTTAATTTTGCGTACGACATAAAAAATAATGCAAGTCTTTTTCGACAATAACACACTTCCGTAGATGTTCAGAGATGCGTTTAAACGCAGTTTCTTATAGTTTCGTACAAAAACTGCAAGTCTTCTCTGCAACGCTCTTGCGTTTAAATACAGCGTTGCGTGCGATTTGATGGACTTGCATTTGATTTTAGAGTCGCGCTTAAACGCAATTGAGTTTAAAAAAAAGTTCCCTACAATTTTCTAGTTTCGTATGATTATGAAACGCAAGTCTTTTCAGCGTTCCGTGTGATATGATGGACTTGCAATTGCATTTGATTTTCAGAGTTGCGTTTAATTTTTAATTTTGCGAACGAAATAAAAAAATAATGCAAGACTTTTCAACAATAAAGCACCTCTGTAGATGTTAAGAGATGCCTTTAAACGCAGTTTCTAGTTTCTTACGAAAACCGCAAGTCTTCTCTGCAACGCTTTTGCGTTTGAATACAGCGTTGCGCGTGATTTGATGGACTTCATTTGATCTTTAGAGTTGCGTTTAAACGCAATTGAGTTTCAGGTTCGTACAACTATTTTTCTAGTTTCATATGATTATCAAACGCAAGCCTTTTCAGCAACGCACTTGCGTTTATTTGCAAATAAGGTTGCTCGTGATTTGATACACCTCCATTTGATTTTTAGTTGCATTTAATTACATGCACAATGTAGTTGCATTTTAATTAATTTTCTAAAAACGGGACCAGGTTTCTATTTCCGCTTCGGAATAATTAACGTTCAAATATTCGGATGAACGGAAACACCTATTTCATATTCTGATAATGATTCTCTACTAGGACCTAGGTGTACAAAATTTGTGCGTTTTGAGAATAACGAGCTCGGAGCAGGAGAAAAGGGGGAAAGTGAACTGCTTTGGGTACATGTACTACATGTAATTCTCAAATGTAAATGAGTGTATGCCTTTTCTATTCTGGCGTACAAGACAATGGACGCATGGCGCGAACGCTACCGCGCCGTACACTCTAGCGAATTACCGAGTAGAAATGCTGCGAATCGGAGCGGGAAAACAATTCTTTTTCAGAGAATGGCGATAAGATTTTGAGCGAAAAAATTATGTCGACTTAGACGAGGGAATTAACACGTATTTCAGCTCAGTTGGCACTCAAAAATCAGGTCGACTTACGCGAGTTGTCGACTTATAAATGTCGACTAAGACGAAGAAATTTTCAAGGAATAACAAAGGCAAAAATCGGGACTTTTTTATCGTGTCGACTTAAGCGAGTTGTCGACTTATGCGATGTCGACTTAAGCGAGGTTGACTGTATACAAAAAGTAATGTTTTTCTTTTTTGCACCGCTATTCAAATCGTGACCAAAAAATTGCAACTTTTGATGGCGGGATGAATGGACCTATTGACTACAGACATAAACTCAACTTGCATTGTTCACCAGTTCAGTTTTCTTCTGCGTATGTATGTATATTTCGTTGTTGTATTAGATGGAGCGATTATGTCATCACTTCCCAATTATTTTGTTGCTTTGTACACAAAAATGTAAAAATACAGACAACCTCGCCTTAGGAAACCTTGCACAATGACATGCTTGGCTATAAAGTCAAAGAAAAACATCTACCCATGATGGATAAACATGCATTTATTCTATTGTGCAAGTCGAAGTCTACCTAAGTCACATGGTTATATACAGTCCCTATGGATTTGACGTAGGCGAGCTTGACTGTATCTATAGTCATGTGACTCAATGGAAGTGTCACCTGATTTGACGCGCGAATGTGACTGTGTTGCATAAATGTAGACTTGTAACAAGTTCTGTCATTTCTTGCCTTGCTGCACATTGATAGGATTTTTACCCAAACTGCTGTTACTGTTTCATCGAATTCTGTCAAGTGAAGTTAACTTCACACATTTTACTATAAAGTCTGGTGTCACTTTTAACCCCCATCTTCAGCGAATCAAGGCTAAATTGGTGTTGTTGTACTTACTGAGTCATAGAGTTTTCACCTACCACTGTTGTGAAGCCAGTACTAGATAGGCCCGTTTCTCCTTTTAAAAGTATTCCAAATTGTCTACTGCAAATGGTTCATGTAGGCCGATTTCCATTATTTTTAAATACAGGCGTCTTTATAATGCATGTTTTAGTTCACATAAATCCTGCAGAGTGCATTTTTTTGTTTGTTTTTTACTTAGAATTGAATGATACTTTGGTTTTATTGATTTTTTTTTAATAGATACCTTGCTGTTTCATCCTTGTTCATGGCATACTGACACCCTGTTCTTTGTGTGATGCTACTTGGGTATAGTGTATTTGTAAGTGGTAGAAATACAGCGACAACCCCCGAGAAAGCAAGCTATAAAAGATGGCAGACGTTCCAGCTCGGCACCAGCTGAGGGAACCTGTAATGCCTCTCACACACATATGTCGATGCCCATCGTCGCTATCTGTATGGAAGACACAGCATGGTGAGCTCAATGCCCATTTAGGGTGCGAGCAATAAAAGAATGAAATGTGCTAGGATTTGATATGCCCCCCCCCCCCCCCCCCCCACTGCATTAAATGGCTGACATGAGTATGCTGATGATGTGGAAAACCGTCTATGTTGCACAGAGGTTGGAATTGTATCACAACAGACGTTCCCCTCGATGAAATTGGCTGAGATAATCACAGTTTTGGGGATGAGCACTGTCTCCCCCCCCCCCCACCCCATCCCCTTGCCAGCAGATGAGGTTGCGA
Organism: Diadema antillarum; assembly: GCF_040938485.1. Lineage (NCBI taxonomy): Eukaryota > Metazoa > Echinodermata > Echinoidea > Diadematoida > Diadematidae > Diadema > Diadema antillarum. Next base: position 25,627 of record NW_027271822.1, read on the forward strand.
CCTCACTTCATCAATCTCCCCTCTCTCTTTCTCACTCGCGTACTCCCGCCCTATCTTTCTACCAAGTCGTAGTACATGAGATACAGCACATTCTAGCAGGTGGCTGTGGAAGGAGCAATAGAAGAAGATCAAAGGCATCTAGATGTATACAGTATGTGTGTGTGTGTGTGTGTGTGTGTGTGTGTGTGTGTGTGTGTGTGTGAGAGAGTGTGTGTGTGTGTGTATGTGTGTGTGTGAATGTGTGTGTGTGTATGTGCAGGAGGAAAGAAAAAAGGGAACGAAAAAGAAACGATCCTCATGTTGTTTTTTTCTTCGCATGATGGCATTGCTAATGTGGGGGACAGCGTAAGGGATTATATGATACAGAGGGAGGAGCGATATGCTGCGTGCTACTCCCGCGACTGTTTTTGCGGCAAGATATACTGGGGGCAATGTTTTTACCACGGTTCGTGTGAATGTTGTTTTGGCGCCCATCCTCGGCGCAAAAGATTACGCCTTGCGCCAACTTGCTTTCCTCATTCAAAATCGGTGCTCCACAAGTTTTTCATCCGTCTGTCGAATTCGTCACATTTGTAATCTTGGTTTTGTTGGGTGGTTGTTCATTATTTGCACAGAAGTGTGAATGTCCCATGGATGTATCATGTTGGCTGATAGTTCTTTGCAAAAAGTATGCCTGGATTCTAAATAATTCTGATGCCGAGATTCACTATCGGTTTGTAAAGGCAAAGTCTGGTTTTGTTTCAGTCCTACTTCCCACTTCAAGAGAATTTTACAGAGCAGGTGTGTTCTCCTTGATACAATTTAGAACATTTCCTAGAAAAAATGGATTGTATTCTTCAAATGAAGGAAGACATGAATCTAGCTAAATAACACTGCATATTTAATAAACAATGGAACAAAGTGATGACCTGCAGGGTTTAGCTTTAATGTATTCCAGTAAATCTAAAGTGCAATACTCTACCATATTCAACTTGCCTGTGATGGACTGAAGTCAGACACATAGAATATTAGACATTTCATTCAAATTCAATTTCATATATTTCCACTGTAGAACAAAATGTTTTACAAGGTTTACAGAAAAAGTAGAATGTTTATATATTATTAAAAGTATGATAGTGGCAGAATCATGAGAAGTACAAATGTATAGGTTTATTGGAAATGTACCCTAGACAAATGCTATAATGCACATACTCATATGCTCATTTGAATGATCCCTGAGGTCACTCTAAAATATGTGAAAATGAACATTTTCACTCAAAATTCACTCCAATTTCACTCTAACTTCACTCTTTTCCGTTATTCACTCCTTCGTGAGTAAAAATTTTCACTCGATTTTTTTTTTAGAGAGTACATGTAATACATTGTGATCATTTTGTAATTAGGTTGGAATAAGCACAAAGTAAAGACAATAACACACGCACAAACACACAAAACAACAACAACAACAATAACAAAATGCTGAATTCATATCAAAAGACAAAGAACTGTAGAGGAGGAAACTCTACATTGGGCTAATCGGTAAGGTATAGATTAATTGCATCAAAAAGAAAAAGGAAGCATATAGTAAATGAAAAAAAAATGTATGGAGTTTGATAGCATTTCATGTTTTTAATACTCTGAATAATGGTATTGGTCACAACCACATAAACAAGGGATAAGAGTTGTTGATGTTATCGCTTTACAACTGTCCCTGTGGTTTTTACAGAAAACCATAACCCACCCCCCCCCCCCAAAAAAAAAAGAAAGTCATATTTTGGGGGCAATAATGTAGCAACTTCAAATCCGTATATTCCTAAAACTTTTCATTGCCAGGAATTACACGTTATACACTGATTTGATATAGAGGACACAGTTTATATTTTCAGGGATTTTAATGTCATAAAAAGTAAAGGAGAAGAAAGAAAGATTGATGTCAGAGGTCATCAGGAGATTTGTGAGGTGATGACATCATCTCCGTGGCAACTATTGTCATTGTGTCATTAACCCTTTGAAGGCTAGTCCCAAGTATTCTCGGGAAGGCGTCTGTGGTAAATGCGTGTTCTAGCGAAATCAGTTCACTCTCAGTGGGTTAAATTTGTGTGCAACATTGATATTCCAAAACTTTCATATTTTAGATACAGGTGGAATTCCTTACAAACTTGCATCCTTGTAATGTACGCACTTTCAGTTTAAATCAGAAATTGAACTGGAACATTAGGAATCAAATCTAACGCCCCACTATCCCCAGTTTTCAAGTACTATTTGGATCTGGAAGGAAGAAAGAAATTGCCCTCTGTACAACAGAATGAGCTGACCAATACATCACTTTTTATGCCTCCGCCACGAAGTGGTGCCGGAGGCATTATGTTTTCGGGTTGTCCGTCCGTCCGTCCTTCCTTCTGTCCGTCCGTCCTTTCGTCCGTCTGTAATGAATTTTGTGGACAGGGTAACTATCAAAACCTTTTGAGGTATCCTAATGAAACTTGGCATGTATGTGTATTAGGGGGTGAAGTTATGCCTATCAACTTTTGGGTGCACATGCTCAAGGTCAAAGGTCAAAAGGTTAAGGTCAAATGCTTAAAATTTCACTATTACCCCCATATCTATGCAATGCCTGAAGATATTTTATTGAAACTTAGTGTATACATGTATTACCCAATTAAGATTCTCTGATGAAAGTTTGGGGTCATGAGGTCAAAAGGTCAAGTAAAATGTTAAATTTCACTTTTTTCTCTGTATCTTGGAAATTGTTCAAGGTATCTTTATGGAACAAAGTATATATGCATGTACTGACTGGCAGTGGTTATCTAGGGAATTTTGGGTTCATGGGGTCAAAGGTCAAGGGCAATACTTCAAAATTTTACTATTTTCCTTATATTTATGCAGTGCCAGCAGGATTTTTTTTTTTTTTTTTTAACTTGATGTATGCATGTATAACCCACTCGAGATTCTCTGGGATTTTTTTTTTTTTTGCCAAGAAGGTCAAAGGTCAAAAGGTCAAAGATCAAGTGAAAGTGCTGAACTTGAACTTTCTCCATATCTCAGAAGTGGCTGAAGTTATCTTTAAACTTAGTACATATTTATGTATGTTCTACCTGACAGTGATTCTCTTATGAGTCAAAGGCCAGATGAAAATGATAACAATTTATTGTTCAATACAGAAATTGCACTTTTTCTCCATACCTTGAAAATTACTCAAGTGCGTAAACTTATGAAAGGGTCAAAGTCGAAGTTAAAGTTCTTAAATCCCCAAATACATGCTCTCCTATTCATCCAATTAAACGTAGGTCAAGGAAGGTGAACATTCGATACATTTGTGACAAACATGTCATTTTGATATTTTGCCAATTTTGTGAAAATGTATATAATCACACATTGTCCACATGTACTATAGACCTATTAGGAGAATCATGCATTATGGCGGAGGCATACCAGTCGCCATAGCGACATTTCTAGTTGACTTTTATTATTATTATTATTAATTTAATTAATTCAATAGCCGAACATCGCCACTACAAGAGGTGGTTAGTGAAGCAGCCCACGACACGCACTCATCATGTCTAACCTGCCGGTGATTGTGCATCAGGGTGCTATTGAGTCATCAACTTGTGATCTATTTTGTCAAATTAACGTAGCGGCGCAAATTTGAAAAAAAAAAGTCTTGTGCCGTGGACGTGAAAGTGCGTGAGGTATTGCCCTGCACTTCAGTAATGAACCATTTGCTCTAGCTCGTGTGGTATAACTCATGTCCCACTTTCTCATCTCATGTAATTCCATTATTGGCTAGCCTCTATTGCTCAACGTCCCTTGCTCAGACAAATGTTGGAAGCAAACTACCATCATTCCCCCCCCCCCCCATCAACTTGAGTCAATGTCGGTCGCAGCCATGAAACAGGCTGGAAATCCAGCGTGTGTAATAAAATAATGCGAGATTAAATTGGGTATTGGCCGTTTTATTGCATGCTCACAGTGCTGGTCCGATGTAATTGGAATCTACAGGGTTTTAATAAGATTCATGTCGCTAATTCCATTGGCAAGGCAAGGAGACACTTTTATTGCGTGCCCCGCTCGTGCCGTGTTTGCAGGTCATTAGGGGCAGCTAACAGGTTGCCGTTTTGTCGTTTAAGCTGTGCTCAATTTATAATCATCACGTGTTTGATTAACCCGTTAGAATGCTCCCGTAGTTTCATTGCAAATTCTCAGTTTTAACTGCATTTATATTAGATCATGCCAGACTTTTCAAATACTTTCAGGACTTCGCCCGTTCATGCTACACCAGCTCCTGTGTATTTCCCCTACACATCCACTTAAAAGTTTATGATGAGTCACCTCAGGTAATTAAGATCAAGCATCTTTCAAATGAGAATAAAGTTGCACCATGGAGAGGTATAGTTTTATGACAGGAAGGCAGTGAAAGTAACAGGTCAGTGATGATAGGAGTAAATTCAGATGAATATCCCAATTTTGATACCGAGCCTTCAGTCATTGCAACTCTTTTTGATTCAGCGGATGTTGCGGACTAGACATCAGAATCGTGCGACATGTCACATCACACATGATTTCTGTTGCATAGTTTATCAAATTTAATTATAAATAACAATAATAGATAAAGCTTGACATCTGCAATATATCCTTGTATTTTGCTTGTTTAGTTTATTTATCTGTTATCACCTGCATTGTCTTGCAAATGCCGGATAAATAACAATAATGATGTTAATAATACGGACAATTTTATTCCGAAATATGTCCATCTAAACCTGTCATTAGTATTGCCTTCAGCAGATGATATCAAAACAGATATTTGATAAGTGTAATGGAGGTCAATAAAGAATGCACAACAATAATAACTGAATAGCCCCTTTAAATGACTTCTCATACAATGTTGGAGACCCTGCAGTTTATGCAATGAATATGTCAGTGCAAATACTTCAGTAAAATTTCAGAGTCCAGTAGGTAGGATGTTGAGTAAATTCCACTCCCTGTTTAAAAATCTACTAGTGTACAACTAAATCCACAGATCTACATTTAAAGAAACCAAGGAGTCAATGACTAGTAATGGCAAGAGGATGAAATTACTTTTTTCTTCAAAAGCCATTTTAGAAAAGCATTTTGCTGATTCTTGTTTGGAAACTAAATCTGAACCCCCCCCCCCCCCCCTCCCGTGGTATGATGTGATAACATTAATTGATTTAACATCAGACTGTTAGTGTTGGTATTTCACACAGTAATACATAGTTTGTATCTTTGGTATGGTGATGTCAGTGTATTACTTTTCCTGTCACATTCTTGATTGTTAAGTGTTTGTAGATGTGACAGGATTTAGGATTTTTTTTTCCCCTTATCTCACCATATTGGGGCACCCCTCTGGAGCAGGAAAAATTGCATTCAAGAAGTCACACTTATCGTGGAAAACATATCAAGCGAATATCACTTTCCGGCCAGAGCAAACGGAACATTCGACCTCGGCCGAACGCGCTGCCGCAAACACGACCGTGGCCGTGGGGCCCTTGCCTTGGGTAAATAACCTGTTGTCGCCATGGCAACGGTCCATGTACACGGAGACGGCGGCGCGATTGGGGATGATGTTTGGCTGGCATGCAAACCCTCCTCCGTCACGATGTCCCGTGGAGACAAAAAAAAAAAATGCAGATTTACAGAAACGTCATTGTTTCCAGGACTTCGGTGCCCACAATGTTTACCGCATCAATTATGCTGCAGGTGGGGATTGCTTCACTGTCCCTTGACTACCCTGTATATCCACCTGTATCAAAACTCCCTCATAATCTTCTTTAATGTAGAATACTCACTAAGTCCTGAATTGAAAAGAAAATCAGAGACCCTCGGGGATGAGCACATTTGAGCACAATACAAAATCAATTCCCCCCTTTTTTTTTGTGGGGTAAGATTTTTTTTCTTTTTACAATTAATGTGCATGATAACATTTTACGAAGAATGTAGGAAACTTTCCAACGCTTCTGAATTTCAAAATTTTTTAACTGTCTTTCTGATGATTTTTTTCTCCTTTTCCCACCTGATTCATGCTGTTTATATTAGAATTCAATGGAAGTATGATGAATAAGACAGGTAAATGTCAATAATATAGAATAATTGCCAACCTCCTAGATCCCTCAAAAATTCATTGGGATGGGAAAGGTTAACATCAGGATCATGTATTAAACCAGTAGGTGACACATGGTACAGCTTCTGAATTTTGCTTGGAGAAGTTGTGATTTTCCCTCTTCATTATCTTTAATGACACGCAAGGCAGTCTTTGGTCTCAAATTTCGAGAAGAATGTTTACCCATAATGCCCCTCTTCACTTTTTACAAATAACTTGCAAGCTGGCAGTTTTGGGTCAGTTGTAATACCAGGGTCATCTTGAGGAGCAGATTTGATAAAGCATTTCTTATCCAGAACATATCCTGTGGACAAGCATGCACACAGAAATACACACACATACCAGTACATTTATATATATATATCCCCATGTATCATATGCATAATACTGCATACAGGCATAGCATTGGTCAAGAGCCACAATATTTTACTGTTAACCCTTTGTATGTTTAGAGTGATGATTGGCAATGATAAATTCATGGCATTCTACACACTGTCCAGATCTCTGTCATAGAGAGGATTAATTTGGGCTAACTTTGTATAACTGCATTTCCTTTTTTTTCAACTTTTGTTTTCCTTTTGCAAATTTTAAATAGAAAAGAAGTACATCCCTAAAAAAACATCGCAGAATGATATTGTCACGTTATGACGACTTTAGTTGCAAAGTTCACACACACGTGTGTGCACAGGCGAGACTTGATGGGTGACAGATGTTTGATTTGCACGAAAGGAGCGATTACAATCATAAAATATCGTGTGCATCTCGAGTGAATTGTAGTAGAGGGTGATTACAGTCAAGAGCTTTTTGAGTGCATCCCTAGCAAACTTTTTCAAGGACCAGACAAATAGGTTGTGATCTAGTCTCACACTCGTGTTTGCTCTATGTGCAGGTGTGTATTGTTTCCTCAATTCAATTCAATTCAATTCATTTCATTTATTCTATGAAACTAACATCAACCAAAGGCTGTTTTCAGCAAGTCCATGCCATAAAAAGTCAACATAAATTCAAGATACTAAATGAAACATAAAACTACTAATGATTAAACAATTCACAAATGTTTCTAAAAAGAAAACCATACATAATCAAATTCATCAATAAATTCCAGACAAAAAAAAATCATCATAGATGCTGTTGCATGATATTGCAAAGAATTAAAATGAGTTCATTAATATACCTTATATATTCCTGAAAAAGAATAAAATTGTATGAGAGAATAGTATCTCTCCCACATTTTTCAACATGTATACTCAGTGATTATTATTATTATTATTATTATTATTATTATTATTATTATTATTATTATTATTATTATTATTAATATTATAATTATTATTATCATTATTATTAATATTATTATTATTATTATTATTATTATTATTATTATTATTAATATTATTATTATTATTACTATTACTATTATCATTATTGTTATTACTATTATCATTATTATTATCATTATTATTATTGGGGGGGAGTAGAGATCTACAGCTGATGTGAAACAATTACAGTTGGTCAATTCAAACGCCTTATGACATTGCCTTGTTTTATATATTTCTATTACGAAAACTCAATGCAATAGCCTGAAAATCATCTTCAATTTCCCCCATAAAAAGTACAGTAAAAACTGATTCATAGAAATGCTTTAAAGTGTTTAAATGTTAAACATCAAGAAAGATTTCAAATTCATCCTGTCATACTTTCGTAAAGATTGGTGATTGCTGGTCATATGGACTGCATTCCATATGAAGCATTCAAAAGGCAAATTGATGTAATTTTTCTGTAGTTTGCCCCAAATGGCAGCCAGTTTCTATTGAAAATAATTGAATTGAATTTATTTTAGTTTAATATATGTGACTCTAGTGTTATAGTTACACCATGCATTCTGGTTCTTTTTTCCCCCAGGCTTGCAGGGCATTTGGAAATTTTATGTGCCATTGTCCATATGAGATTAGTGTTGACTGCATTTTTTTCTCTTCCACTCTTGACCATTACTTTTCATGTTGTGCATGTCCAAAGATAGCCAATTAAATTGGTATGTTCCACTATTTAAACTTCCCTTCTTTTTTTTGTTTACTTTCTGGCTGTGACTAAAGATTCCTTTATGAGTTCTGCCAATATTTGTTCCTCCTTCATCACCCAAATAGCTGATCACTGAGAGCACAATCCACAATGTGACAGCTCAATTTTATGATGTTTGGACAAAGGTGGCATTCTTCCAATTTCCACTTCATCTCCATTCTCCCCCCCTCCCTTCCCCCTCCCCCCCCCCACCCCCCCCCCCCCCCCCCCACCACCACCACCAGTACCCTTCTGTGCTGCCATCATCAGCTACTGCTGCATTGGCACTGCCCTGGGACAGAGAAGATGTTATTCCCTTTAAGCCATTGCATCTCAGAGAATACAGTCATTTTCTCAATAGTTCGATGCTGTATCTTTTCAACAAAGATCATTGCGCCTTGAACTGTTGTACAGACATTACAGTTATGGTTTGCAGCATTTGCAAAAAGACTCATAATCACTTAATCTAAAAATTGATTCTGAAATTGGCAGGACAGTTTTTAGAAGAGAAAAGGTTTTCATTTCTTTCTCAAACTGGCAAATGTATTTCAGATTTTGTGCACATCTAATCAAATAATGGATATATCATTTATTGATTGATGAAATTCTCCCATTCTGTGTTATTTTTCTCGAGTAAAAATTTAGAGTTGCCAACTTGAAAATGATGATGACGTTTAGATGATGCTTTCTGCAGTACACAATTCCCCCTGGACGTGATGAGTTAAAATAGCTGCAAAAGGGGGAGGGAGAGGTGTAGATCCTGTGGTGTACGGCTGTTGTGAAATGAATCATTTTTTTGCGATTGTGATTTATGGCCCCGGCTCCTGTTAATAGGGAATCTGCGATGTTTCAGCGAGGCAGGAAGCAGCTGAAAATAGGTTGTTGATGTTGGAATTGACTTGGTTGTGTATTGATATGTGTGTGTATGTGTGTGTGTAAGTATTTATGTGTACATTCGTGTGTAGGTGTGTATGTATTTGAAGCTGTAGGATTGCCTGATTGTATAATGCTTTGGTAAGCTACTAGCAAGTATAAAACAGAAATTACTAGGAAAACTTTTAGCTCTGTTCAAATCTTAAAGGTCACATAATTGCAATTTGATTAGATTTTAGAATTTAGCAGTTCTCTCTCTTTCTCTCTCAGAAACATAGACTTGTAGTTGGTATACAAACAGGAATCAAAATCATTCTGATCTATTAAATCTGATCACCTTTGGAATTGGCGGCATGTTCAAATTTTTGTTTTCACACATGATTTCTGTTGTATAGTTTATCAAATTTGATTATAAATAACAATAATCAATAAAAGCTTGACATCTGCAATATATCCTCGTATTTTGCTTGTTTAGTTTGTTTATCTGTTATCACCTGCATTGTCTTGCAAATGCCGGATAGATAACAATAATGATGTTAATAACAAGGACAATTTTATTCCGAAATATGTCCATCTAAACCTGTCATTAGTATTGCCTTTAGCAGATGTAATCAAAACAAATAGTATAGATGATTATGATATATTGCAGAGTTCAATCAAGTTTTCAGATATTACTCAGTTATTACAGATGAATGACTGTGGTATTACATCTCCTTGCCGAGAACCACAAATTGCTAATGCAAAGGTCACAAATATGCCAAGTGTACCTCTTCTTAGGAACAATATGCTTATTGAGTATATGGTAGAGGTTAGGCAATAAATTCTAATTTGTTATACTGTCATGAAGAGAAATTTCGTATGTGCTAGGTACATGTTAAAGGTAGGGGATATCTTTTACAGACCTCCCAAAATGCAGCAAAACATTAAATATGAACATCAGGGGACTTGCTTAGGCCACTGTTGAGAAATTTGGAAGTCAACAGTTATCTACAATTTGAATAATGCACAAAACTCAACTACTCAGTAGTTCTGTGTGTCAGCCACACTTAAGCCTTTTTGTTGCAGTCTTCTGTATTCTTTATCTATAAACACAAATCTAAAAGTATAAGAGCTGATGTAATAACTTATAGAGTGTGTGGCAAGAATGTATATAGAAATGTTTGTAAGTTTTGATGAACTTTCTTCACAAAATATACATGATGGACACACATGCAGTGCATGGGTCTGCAAAGGTAGCCTAGTAATGTACTGGAATTTACGGTGAGCCCCGAAAAAAATTCAATTCAAATCTAACGGTCAATAAAAATGTACTAAATGTTACCTTCCACTTTCAATACTTTATGGAAGTTTCTAAGATGATACTCTCTTCAACATACCACTGTATTTATACAACTCTTCATTTAAGGCCTGCAAATGGGATTCCCTACCTTTAAATGTTGAGAACTGTCACCTTTAAAGGGACTGTACAGTACTGGTTGAGGTAGGCATTCATGTGTTGAACATTCCTATTAAGTGAGATAATGAAAAGCCTCTTATGAAATATGAAAGAGCATGTAATTTTAAGAAGGATTCAACGTTTATTTGATGAAAATTGGTTTTCAAATGGCTGAGATATCCCAAAAAATGCTAATGATAAAAGGCGACATGCCCCAACTTTATTAGGATATCTTTGTTTCACCTTGTTTTTGGATACCTCAGTCATTTCAACACCGATTTTCATCGAATAAACTTTTGATACCCCTTAGAACTGCATGCTCTTTGACATCTCATAGAGTAGTTTCTGAACATCTCGCAAAACGTTAAAAGCTAAATCTTCACCTCGACCAGAACTGTACACACCCTTTAAGGTCTGAAAATGTCTGGATTGCACCAGGACAATACAATGATTTTATAGGATTCTTGTTTGTCTGTTTGTATGTTTTGTTTTGTTTTGTTTTGTTTTATTATTTGTTTGGGGGGTAGGAGGGGATGGGGCTCAATCTCCTTTTAATCCTTGTCCTCCCAGGAGGTACACTGTAGGGCTGATGGTGGGGGGGGGGGGGGGAGGAGATAGCAGTATGCTTCATCATTTGCATATATATATGTATATCTGCATTGACTTTTAGCCCTCTCTTTCATAACCATACATGAACTTTGCTAATTTGACATCATGGCAAGATATCTGTTATCAAGTTTTATGATCGTATTTCACATTTTATGAGAGAATGAAGTGTTAAGAGCACAAGACAATAGCCTTCAGTCAACTGAGCGGTAGACAACCATCTATGTAATGTGTAGTAATGACTTGATAATTACCTCTTAAATATGTTAAAGTTGGGCCCCATGTACCCCTTCCCTTCTTCTCTCCCCCCCCCCCCCTCCCCCTCTCTATCAATCTATCTTTTTGCTCTGTGTACCCCAACCCATTTGCCACAATTATTTCTAAGGTTGCGGGAGGCCCTCTATTGGTGCCATCCATCGTATTCATAATCTTCCTGGATCAAGTGACCCAGTTGGAACAAATGAGTCATCTTTTTAGTCTGGCTGATACAATCAAAATAGAAGGAACAGAAACTGTATGACAACAAGCTCCCCTGCCACCCCCCCCCCCCAAAAAAAAAGGAGGCGATAAGGCATTGCATCCCATCATAGGCAAACTCATGAATATTCATGTTTTTGAATAGGGTGTGTTTCTGATGAGTCTTGATATGGCAAGTAGCATTACAAATTTTTACAAACGGTTGTAAAGAACGGGAATGATGCCTGTTGCCATTGGTTGTTGCTTCAAGTCGAGGCGGAAATTATGTCGAGTGTCCCCGTGCATATTGCAGTTGACAGTGTAGCGTGGCTCCAAGTTGTGAGTGCACATGTAAAGTACTGTATACGCCATATATTTAGCGAGTCTAAATTTTTGCAAATCGGGACTTCCCGACGATTTCGCCAGTGGTTAAATTCGAGACCATGGAGTGCTGGACTGAACAGAGAAATGTATACGTGTGCGTATACGTGTGTAATTTCGCGAATAGCACCTGACTCGCGAAATTCGCGAAAATAAAAACGGCACGAAATATTCGGCGTATACAGTATAGGGTTCAAGAGGCTGGCAAGACAAGGCACGTCTTCACTCCCTGAATGCTTGATACAGACTACCCCTGGGTTTCTATCTGAAACCCTTAATAGGTTTTATTCAAATACAGACATTTTAAAACATGAGTAAAGGGTTCTGGGTCCATAGGACCATACAGTGTCTCTGGACATGGATGGGAGACTACAAATGACTGTACATAAAGTATGCATGTGTGTGTATGCGTGTGTGTGTGTGTGTGTGTGTGTGTGTGCAGTCATCTTGACATTCAAACAAAGTACATCCCTACAAATACTTGACTTACTTACTTGACTTCAGTCTCCAAGACACGACGGAACTCACAGTGTAAAGCAGAGAGCGCTGGAGGGACATTGTCCATGGATCTCCAGCATTTTGGGAAAAATTTTGGAGCATGATCAGTCCCTGAATGAAGATAATTCAAATGAAATATAGTTTCTGGGGTTTGAAGGGTTAAATCAATGGTACATGTAAGTTGTCAGAAGGCAGCCATAACCATCACCTGGGGCACAAAAAAAAAAATTGTTCTGTGACATGTGACACATGTGGCTCCATAATAAAAACATTTTGACTATTGATTTTCTTCTCGATGGGAGGCAATTAGTGTTGCGGAAGAAGAAGTGATGTCGATTTTGGACTCCATTGTGCTCACATCAAGAAAACGAGACGGCGGCGAACTGGCTGTCGACATTCGTGTGCACTTAAGCCGCCGTGGCTTTTCCGCCCCGCTATTTAGACGGAGAGCGCTGCAGGAAGAGGAGGTGACCCTCTTAAAGCGTTAGAAATCGATTTGCGTGTGTCAAAGCAGGGGCATCAAACAAAGGACACGCTCGTGCGTGTGACACGTGTGTGCCGCCACATGAAACACTTTTAACTTCACATTTGGCCACATTGGCTACTACCTTGCAGTTATTTCATCCAGGCCTTAAAATCCATATTTGTTGCATTGATGGGAAAACTAAAAAGAGAAAGGAAAAAGAAAAGCATAATGGTACCACCTACCAGAGTCCATGTTACTTCTTCTACTCCCCTACCCCCCCCCCCCCCACATTCTCATCCAATCGATTGGCATGACCGTTAGCAAAGAAAATGGTGTGGACTAGCTGTCGCCTTTGCGTAGTTATTACAGTACCCACATGAAAGTGTGACATTTGAGTATGCAATATGCCTGGAGATGTGTGACATTTGTCAACACAAGGAAGGAAAAACAATAATTTGGCCTTTGTGTCAACAGTAAGTGTTGCTGACACCTGCCGATCACTTCATTGTGCAAGTTCCATGTGTTTTAGTGAAGGACATAGTTGATCAATGGCGCCCAATTAGTGCATATCAATGTCACAAAAAAAGGTAATTTAGAGGCATTTTGAATATTTAATGATCATGATGATAATAGGCTAATATGTACTTGTGTGTTCAATTCGTGGACATATTTCCCCATAGTATAGAAGCAAGTCATTCAATTCACCTGTTTATTTACTGGATACATTTAAACTTATGGGAAAAATACATCCAGTTTGTGTGATTTAGTTGTTGCTATGTCAGGCAAATTAGGAACATTTAATGAAAGAACCCTTAAATTTGAATGTATGGTGATGTTTTTCATTTGTTGATAACTAAACATCATATAGTAATTATAACTTGGAGGGCTTTGATGTTGCCCAACTTTATTGAGCAGAAGATTCATAAATATGAGGTTCTCCTAGATAGGCATGCAGAGAAAGTTATGTAGAAAATGGCTCTTTAAATGTTTCATCAGTGTTGACATCTCCTTGAACTTTCACAAAATCTGAGGCCCAACTTCCCATTGCACGTTATTGGAACGTCATCAACTCCTGGGAAAAATTGGTAGGCGGAGGAATAGAAAGAAAAAAATGTGCTGCCTCCGAGAAGACACAAACTACACTTGTGCATGTGGATCACCACAATGGTATTTGATGTATTTTCCTCCCAATCCGCATCACCCGCCCACTCCCGTACCCTCGCCGTTTGTTATACCCCAATTAAGGCGCTGACGCAAGGACATTAAAGATTCATGCCCCCCTCTTCCGAACAAAGGGATCGAGGTAGTCTCATCTTTCATGGTGTGTGGTCACACATGAACTTTGATAAAGATGAAATATTGAAGCTCCGCATCCCGCAGTCGTTCTTCTTACGGCAAACCGTGAAAAAGAAGGGATGGATAGAGAAGGGAAAGCGAGAGAGAGGGAAAAAAATGAGAGGGGGAGATAGGGCGGGGGGAACGAAACACATCTGATGAAGAGGATCTAGAGATGGGGAGTTTTCTTCCCCGTCTTCGCGCCGAAAATTCCCCAGACACGGGGATTCCATCGTTAAAACCCACTTCACCATAAAAGATGCATGGGCCGTCTCATCAAAAATAGAAATCCAATTATTTCTATAGTACACCACCTTCCCCTCCTCCCCTGCTCTACACGGAGCCCCCCGACAGAATCAGTAGCTGGCCGCACTGACTGCTGACACCGCCGACCGCCAACTCTCCAATCCTCGCCAGGCACTCACGCATGGCTCACTTTGCTCACCTCTCGGACGCAGGACGCGTCCCAGAGTGTGTGGGTGGCTAGAGAAGCCACCACTCACCCTAGATAGAGGAATAACAATGTGACAATGAATTGGCCAGGTATAATTGAAGGCACACTCGATGCCCTTGGATGTAGATCAATGGACCTTTCAAAAGTTCCTTGCATTTTGAAGAATAGAAAAGCAGATACATGATTTCACAAAAATAAAATGCGCATGACAGTTTTTGTCTACATAGTCCATTAAATGCTAGTACAGTGTTTTACATCAACATGCACTGCAATTTGTGAAAGTTTCATGCCACAAAAAAAGGCAGTCAGCTCCAACTTGCCAAAGCTCTATGCTGCGATTGCTTCTGGTTTTGCAGTAACATTGTGAAAAGTATTACACAAAAGCTGGCTAGAGGAAGAATGTGAAATCTGACTTTTGTGGCTTAATGTTATAATGATGTTTGATTTAACTATATTTTACTGGACACACACACACACACACACACATACACACACACACAAATGAGAAATTCCAATCTTCATGACACATATTCATCAAGTTTTTAATAAGCCATGGTGAGTCAGATATTATTTTTTGTGAGTCACACCCACTTTCACACTTGGTTGTGATGAAAAAGTTTTGGAAACGTCTATCATGGCGATACAAGTGGAGCCCAACTCATGCATGTATCAGATGCTTATCAGACAGCTTATGATTCATGGCCGACTAATCATAGTCATATATTAACATTGTATGTGCGTGAATTGCTAAGAAGAGCATCACACAGCTAAACCTCAAGATAGAATACACATAGGAGAACATAGAATATTTGAAAGAAGCATAGAAGAGGCAGTTTATGTCACACATTTTGCCTGCGCAAGAAAGCATCGATGCGATCTGTTACCAAGCTGCGAAAACAGAGGAGTCGGAAAGATTTTTACGACAGTAGATGAGGTCGCACCTCGACACTTTTGCCTGCATGAAACTACACAGCTCTGTGTTTCCCCACGCGGTTCATTTACGTGCCATTTCCCCCCACCTTTCAGTTTCATTGAAATGAGGATAGTTATACACATTAATTTTTTGTTCTCCTTTCCCTATCTTTTTTTTCCTCCTCTGCTGCCTGGATTGAAAGACAATTCCATGCACCATGTTCCAGTTGATGTTTCATTGAGTACTAGCGTCGAATCTGACAAAGACAGAAAATTTGACCAATATCAGACAAAAACTAAAGCTAAAGAAAGCTGTTAACCCGTTGAGGATGAGTCCCGAGTATACTCGGGCAGGTGTCTGTGCGAAATACGTGTTGTAGCAAAATCAGTCTGTCCTCGACGGGTGAATGTTGAAAGCGTCACATGCTTTCCCCGAAGATTGCTATTAGTTACAACTACGGTGTGTGAATAAGCTGCAGTGATAATGTCGCCAACCCATGACCCTCCTGTCAGTCTTTGCACAAAAGTGTAACAATAATCATTGTTTTGGTCAGTGATATATTATAACATTTTACATCCTATTTATCCTCTTGAATTTATTGCAGGGTTATTGCAGGACAGTGTTCAGAGGTTTGATGAAGAGGGTATTCGTGTTTTTATGCCTCCGCCACGAAGTGGTGCCGGAGGCATTATGTTTTCGGGTTGTCCGTCCGTCCGTCCATCCGTCCGTCCGTCTTTCCGTCCGTCCGTCCGTCCGTCCTTCCGTCCGTCCGTAATGAATTTTGTGGACAGGGTAACTACCAAAACCTTTTGAGGTATCCTAATGAAACTTGGCATGTATGTGTATTAGGGGGTGAAGTTGTGCCTATCAACTTTTGGGTGCACATGCTCAAGGTCAAAGGTCAAAAGGTCAAGGTCAAATGCTTAAAATTTTACTATTTCCCCCATATCTATGCAATGCCTGAAGATATTTTCTTGAAACTTAGTGTATACATGTACTACCCAATTAAGATTCTCTGGTGAAAGTTTGGGGTCATGAGGTCAAAAGGTCAAAGGTCAAAAGGTCAAGCAAAATGTTAAAATTTCACTTTTTTCTCTGTATCTTGGAAATTGTTCAAGGTATCTTCATGGAACATAGTATATATGCATCTACTGACTGGCAGTGGTTATCTAGGGAATTTAGGGTTCATGGGGTCAAAGGTCAGGGGTCAAAGGTCAAGGACAATACTTTGAAATTTTACTATTTTCCTTATATTCATGCAATGCCAGCAGGATTTTTTTTTTTAACTCGATGTATGCATGTATAACCCAATAGAGATTCTCTGGGATTTTTTTTTTTTGCCAAGAACGTCAAAGGTCAAAAGGTCAAAGATCAAGTGAAAGTGCTGAACTTACTTCTTTCTCCATATCTCGGAAGTGGCTCAAGTTATCTTGAAACCTATTACATGCTGAATTTATGTATGTTCTGCCTGACAGTGATTCTCTTATAAATCAAAGGCCAGATGAAAATGATAACAATTTACTGTTCAATACAGAAATTGCGCTTTTTCTCCATACCTTGAAAATCACTCAGTGCATAAACTTATGAAATGGTCAATGTCAAGTTAAAGTTCTTAAATCCCCAAATACATGCTCTCCTATTCATCCAATTAAACATAGGTCAAGGAAGGTAAACATTCAATACATTTGTGACAAACATGTCATTTTAATATTTTGCCAATTTTGTGAAAATGTAATCACACATTGTCCACATGTACTATAGACCTATTAGGAGAATCATGCATTATGGCGGAGGCATACTAGTCGCCATAGCGACATTTCTAGTTTTTTTCTGATTTCCTCTCCCCACCCCGCCCCCGCCCCCCCCCCCAAAAAAAAAAAAACAACAACAACAAGATTTATTCCATTACTACAACCTGATAATACAAATGTTGACACCATGGGAAGAAAGCAATATTTGTGATTTGTGCTTTTCTTTCCATCCCACAGAACATACATACCTATTTCATTCATTAGCATGTCCCAATTTTTTATTTTTTTTGGAGGCAGTGGGGGGGGGGGGGGGGGTAACACAATGATTGTTTCCCAGGTTCCTACTGTGTGTCAGAGAGGGGAACATTGTGTAATGTTAGACTGGGAGCCCCCCCCCCCCCCCCCCCCCCCCCCCCCCCATACATGTGGAAATGGCAGGGGAAACAGCTAGAGGGACTCTTCTAAAGCCCCTGAAACAGAAATGGACAAAAATATTACCAGTAAAATGATGACTCAACCAGTTAACTCCTGCAAAGTGTTTCATCTATAACATTTTTATTTGGCCCACCCTGAAGTAGGTCTGAATATTGAAGTGGCAGATGTCTCAAATGGTTTTACTATGTCTGTCTTCGCTTTGCTGGCTCATACATTAAGAGGACATTTCTTTATGTTTAATCTCACCACATTCACACTGCTCCCTCGTAGACACTCTTCTTCTCCATAAATGGTTCAAGCAAATTTCACAATAGTCAAGAGTTCAATGGGAGAGATAGATAGAGAGAGAGAGAGCGAGCGTAGGTTATGTTGTTGCGAAATATTTGTGTGCCTCGGTCTCCGTAGCCAGTAATTTCATTGCCTAATTCAATCAATTTTGTCGGAGAAACACGATCATCCATCCTGTGGATTTGTTCCGCGAAACAGCCCGGATCCAATGTCCCCATTAGAGTGTGTTGCATACTGTATATCTGTCCACGTTCTTGTCACTTGGACGCCCCCCCCCCCCCCCCTTTAAGAATGCAAATACTCTCACTCCACTAACCTATTCCCAGATCTGTAAAGCATATTTATGTAGGACAGCGCAGTTTCAGGGGGAAACATTTTTTTGGGGGAAACATTTTTGGGGGGGAACTCAGTCTGCTTCATAGAATGAGAAATATTCTGATGTGTTTAAAAACTGTTATGTATCCGTAGAGGTTGTTGGGAGTAGAGTCAAACCTATGTATAGCGGCCACCAAAGGGAGACGAAAATAGTGGCCGTTGTAGACAGGTGGCTGCTATAGACAGGGTCATTAACATGGCTTTTCTCTTTGGGGGAATTGTCTTTATTGGTCACATACAGCAGGCGGTCGCTATGTGTAGACAGTGGTCGCCATAGACTGGTTTGACTGTACATTCGACTTGGTTATTACGGTTTTGATTACTCCACAGTACGTGCAGCATCATTTTAGATATCCACCATCAATCATTTTTACTTCTGCCAAGGAAGGAGGTTTTGATTTCATTCGTGTTGGTTTGTTTGTTTGTTTGTGTGTCTGTGTAAAATAACTTAGAAAGTTGTGGACTGATTTAGGTGTAACTTGCAGGAAAAGTTGATGATGACACAAGGAACGAATGATTAAATATTGGTAGTGATTGAGGATTTTTTATTTGTTTTCGAAGGATTTGTTATCTTTTTGCAGATAAGGTCAGTGAACTTGGGAGTTCAAGCTGCACGTAATTGAGATTTGCATAGACATGTGCTCTAGAGCGCATGTTCTGCTCAGGCAAGGCACCATGCAGCCAGAAGCTAGTGACGTAAACAAAATGCTTCTATATTGGGAAATTGGACAATTTTCAGCATGTGTGTATGGGTAGAAATTAGCTGCTTGGCGGAGGTCTGCGCTCTCAGAGTGCTTTTATAGTTTTTAAATTTTTGATTGAAATATCAACTAATCTTCTTTCTACTACAGTCATCTTACCATCTCCTCTCTGTATTTGACTCTGCTCTCGACTCTCCCATATATTTTTCTTGTTTCCATATATATCCCATTCTGCCTCTGTTTGTCAGGCATTCACTCCTCAACTCTTTCCTCTATCATTTTCCTTTCTCTCCCCTCTCCCTTCTCCCTTTCTCCATCTCATTCATAATTCACTTTTTACTGGTTATCGCCTTCTCACATCATCGTCTACCTCATAAATATTCCTATCGCTACACAAGTCGTATTATTGTCTCTTGGGCAAGGGCGAGAGGTAAAAGGCACGCTGTGAGAATGTTTTCGTCGTCATTCATCTTCACATAACTACCCCCACTCATGTGTGAATGCGGGAGGAAAATGTCAGCCGTCACACCTCTGTTGCCAGCTCGTACAAGTTTTCATGTGGGCTGATTCTCCCTGGGTACCCTCCTCTAGATCTGACACATTTTTATGTCCAGGGCAGCATTCATTAATGCGCTTCAAGTCATTCTGCCACAGATGTGTGCGGTGGATCGAAGAATCACTCGAAATGGGAAACAAACAAACCCAATCTCACAACCTTTTGGTATTTAGGAGTGAAGTTGCACCTAGATGATTCTCCTGCTACTACTGTGGATTCAACCCACACGGTGCATTTTGCCCTGCGTAGAAATGGTAACTACACTACACTATAAACACAATACACTGTCCTTGTGTAGCGGAAAACACCATATGTGTGTTACCATGCCTTGAAATTGGGAAGATATTGACAAGAAAATGAGATGTACATTACAGAGGTTCATTTGCTGAAAGGATCATTGTATACACATGTTATAAGTTCTATTGTGTCCGTATTTGTGTTAACTTAATTTCAAGATCTCTTTGCTGATTAAGTTTCTTTGTATCCTCACAACACAACTCACAGACTGTGCAACCATCCATACTTTCAGTTTGCAGCTGTGAGTTATACAGTCAACCTTTCCTAGGTTGAATCTATTTGGAGTGAGGAAATAGCTTCGACTTTAAAGGGAAGATAAACCCCAAGAGCAATGTGGATTGAGTGAAAGCAGCAACATTAGTAGAACACATCAGTGAAAGTTTGAAGAAAATCGGACAATCGATGCAAAAGCTATGAATTTTTAAAGTTTTGGTGTTGGAACCGCTGGATGAGGAGACTACTAGAGGTTATGACGTATGAGTGGACAACAATACCAAGAAAATATGAAGAAAATACTACAAAAATCCATTTTTCATGAAAATTACAAATTCCATCAACTTGATATTGACATGTTAAGGGTAGCGATTATTCCCCCTGCTTTCTGAAAGCGGTTGGTCCATTGCTCTTTCATAATTCTAGAAAAGTGATTTTTTGTTGAATTTCCTTTATATTTTCTTTGTATTGTTGTCCACTCATACGTCATATCCTCTAGTAGTCTCCTCATCTAGCGGTTCCAACACCAAAACTTTAAAAATTCATAACTTTTGCATCGATTGTCCGATTTTCCTCAAACTTTCACTGATGTGTTCTACTAATTTTGCTGCTTTCACTCAATCCACATTGCTCTTTGGGTTTACTTTCCCTTTAATAGAGAAAAAGCAACTTATGAGGGATTAAAATCAATACAATATAAAGATAAGAGGACTTTGAAAAAAAAACTTGAATTACGGGATTATTCGATTTATGCGAGGTTGACTTAAGCAAGGTTGACTGTATTTTGTCCTCTCTGAGAACTGTCTGTGTCCATAATTCCCCTGTGACGTGTTACCATGGTAACTGAGACCAACCCAAAGTATCTTTGCTGATCTCATAGGCGGTATTTGTGTATGACCAAATGAAGTTGGAGAGTTTGTTGGGTCAAAGGTGGTCATGAGCAAAACTCGAAAGTCGTGTTTGAAGTAAAAATTCAAGAAACAAGAACAGAAATGCGCTCCCAATTCAATTTAAATTGACATGATCAAATTTACATTGCATTCTATTTGTAGCTCCATGAAAACACATATTTGATAGTTTATTACAAATCATTGACCTGTAGGAGTAAAGAATTGAGAATTTCATATAAATATTCATTTTACACTTCATTTTCATTAGCATGATAGTGGGAATTTGGTCAAAATAGTGACAAGCTGTAGTGTATAAACACTGTGAACTCATTCTTGGACACAAGTTATACAATTAGTGGATTGTATGGCATTATTAACACTTCACTATTAATATAGCATGTCTTTTTCTTTGTCTGTGCATCAGTTATTCCTCCAGCTCTTGGAATGTTTGCCTGAACACCGTCTAAGAAGTGATGCGGCGAGGAGTGACTTTGATGCCACGACACTTGTGACATCATCCTGCGAGAGGAGTGGAAGAACCTTTGGAAAGACTGGAAAAAGTTGCTTTCTCTCCCCTACTACCCCGATGGACACGGACAGATATCATTCACTCGCGTGTGATGAAAATGTGGTCACCGGTCTCTCGCCTACTGACTATTGGAAACAAACTCTAAATCTGTGTTACAGATGTAAATGTGTGTGCGAGAGAGACATATGGGGACTTTTTTTTTTTTAGCAAGGCGCATCAGCGTGTACGTCAGTAAATAAGTTGTTCATGCTAACGGTAGTGAATTGCCAGTACTTTTTAAAATGCCCCCCATGGAGTGTATCTAAGTAGAATCTAGTTTGGTCATGTACTACCATTTTTAGCCCTTTCTTCTTCAATACTCAAGCTATAACATATTACTTCACAAGAATATTGGTATTTATTGTACAAGAAATTGAATGACAACCATTCACGCAAAAGTGTGGTTTGAATCAACATTCTTGTAATGAACTATCTAATCTTGTGTGATAGTAGAATATCCTGCCAAATTAATCGCACCGGCCAGTACAGAAGAATGAAGAAAGAGAAAATACAAACAAACAAATTATCTTGATGAAACCATCATTGAATATATGAAAGTTGTCTATTTATCTGAAATCAAACTTATAGGCATCTTTAATGTGGTGCCCTTTTTTTTTTTCAACTTTGTCCTTTGGAGTGAAACACGGACCAGTTGTCAAAATGTATGCCATTGTTCATTGATGCCAGAAGTGTTGCACAAAAATCTGTTGTGGCCATCTGCCGGAGTTAGAGAGAGAAAAGAGGGGGGGGGGTCAGGTGAAGGCCCTAACACAGCAAATACTGCAGCCTTTTCCCCCCTTAGCCCTGTGCTGTGGACCATACCTTAATACCAGTGTGGGAAGTGGGGAGCACCTCTTCCAGTTCGGGCGGGGCGGACAGTGGTTCCTCCTGCTTGGGGTGGAGAATAGTCCGACCGAAGCCCTCTGCGTCTCAAGAAAGACTTCCCAGAAAGCACACATGCAAGGAGAATGCGACGAGCCGCAGGGCGGGATATGCCCGTGTCCCGGAGTTGAGGTGTACTGTCTTTCGATGATGCAAGAACAAGTCGGTGTCTGCTGAACAAGTGTGCTTGGATTCTTCTTGAGGGTGGGGTGGGGGAGAGGATGAGGGAGTGAACGAATTGGGATAAAAGAAGAGGAATGATATCAGTCACGGATCAAAAAAAAAAAGGTGAGAGGATCAGATGCCGATGTGTGATAGGCCAGGAAGACAGCTGACTTGACCGGATCTTCAGAGTCAGGCAACTGAAGAAATATCGTGATCGAGACAGGGGATATTTTTGGCGATTTTTTTGGAAGAACTGGCGAGATGGCAGCAGAGAAGAAGATGGCTATCTATTTGTGTTTGAGACGTGTTATGATTCCTACAAATCGTATTGAATGCGTATGGTTAACACATGCTGTAATGCTTTTAAATGTGGAAAGTTTAGTGAGTACTCACCTACTGACAGTGAATACACACAAATCACTTTAGAATACTCCTAATGCGGGGTCTGTGTATGTGTGTCTAATATATATATATATATATATATTTGTGGGTGCAGAGAATAGGTCCCCAGTGCAAATGCACATATTTAGTTGGCAGTAATGTCTTGTGAAAATGTTCAGTGCATGGGGTCTAATGTTAGTAGGAAAAACAAAAAATGCTACAGACCACACAACAGAGCAGGGCCATGCTCAGAGCTCACAGGCAGTGGGAGGTGTTTTGTGTATCAGTACGGGATGCCATAAATTTGTAAATGAGGAAAAGGATTACTTGAGAAAGGAGTCGATAAAAAGAGTGCAACATCCATTCGTTGTCAAGGCAACGTACAATAGAAGGAAGAGGGAGAAGAGTCATGGTTGTGTGCAGGATGTAAGGGAAAGAGTTGAGGATGGTAGAAATGATGGAGCCAGACCAAGGAGGAGGCGGGCAGTTGGCTGACGGCGGACATTAGGAGCGAGGGGAGGCAGTTGGGTCATTTGCGTGTGCAAACTTATCAAAATATTTCTACCGTGGTTGCACTGACCTACAACCCGCTAATGTCCAGCGTATTGCCTTTCACCCACTTTTCCGACGAATCGGAGCCGACACAGTAGCCGTGATTTGCGGTTCGGCACTATGGGGTGGGTGGGGTGGGGGAGTAGTGTTAGGGTAGGAGAGGGGTAGTCTAGGAGGTTTAGGGATGAGATGCGGACTAGGTGTGCCCCACGGTAATGGAGAAGAAAAATTGGATCCGTGCCAAGGTATGCTGGTGTGTATACGTTTGCCCATGTGAAGGCATTCTCGTGAATCGAGAGCACATCAAGTTGTGCATCGGAAACTGTCTTCTTTCACCATGCTCTTGATGCGTTCCAATGTGACAATGTGTAATGTATGTACATCAACAGCACATGGCTGATTTGTGGTGAAGACTTGCACTCCAAATATTAGTTGAATACTTGAAGAAAAAAAAACTACGAAAGAAATGCCAACAAGCATTAGCCAGTAAATTATTTTGCTGTTCTTAAATAGCTGTCATGCCTAATTTGCCGAGCGTTGATTCCAAAAGTACAGTAATCTGAATGAGTGCGCTCATTTCTCTTTCTATTTTGTACAGTATATTGTATCCATGTATTTGACAGCATATACAAGAATTTGTGTACAACTTGAATGGTATGTAACTGTAGAGGGCGAAAAACTGAAGTATATATTTTGATTTCCACTTCTGCCGTGAGTGACTTGTATTCCATGTAGTTGCATCTTAATCTTTTTTTTTTTTTTTTGTTCGGTGACGACAGCCACAAGAGAGTTCTGTGTAGGTGTTTCGTGTTTGTATTCCTCTACAGAAAATAGATATGATGTAATGGTGTCGTGCCACTAGCCGAGCAAGTATTCGCGGCGCATGCAATATTTCATGTGGTAGCAAAGCAAGCTTTTCCTCATTTGCCAAAGTGTGAGCTGCTATGTGCAGTCAAATGTTTACAGACTTTGTGTCTTAGCTTATATGGACATGAAGAAACACAATATGTAGAGTATAGATGCTCTTATGTCTATACATTTCATTATCATCCACATAAGGCTGTGCTGTGTAGTTGCTGAATTTATCGATCACAACCCGAAAACAGATTGTAACATTTTCACAAAGCTATATTTACAGATTTTTTTTCCCATCGAAATCATCCTAAATGGAATATATATTTTGCAAGCAAGCCGTGCTTCGAGAGGTCGTGGTGAACTTTGCTCTTTGAAGAAAAAGTGATGAGGCATGACAGGAAACGAATCCGGCGATCAAGGTGGATGTTTGGCTGGAGGTTATTCCAAGGTTGCACACACTAATCTCAGCGTACCGACGAAAACTCATAAAAATCTGTAACGATGTAACCGCAAAGCAGGTGTGTTATAAATGCAAACCTTTTTTAGCAGTCACCCTAACACCTATTCATAATATCTGTTTTGATTGCTAAGCTGAAACTTCCACATGACTGTATTTTTTTCTCTTTTTGCTCACACCCCTCATTTATCAGGGTGGGAATTATGTCAAATATACATCCCATGTATTATATTGAAGTTTGATCATTATGTAACAGAACTATGAGAAGTGTACAAAAATGTTGTTTAATCACCGTGACAGTTTTGCTGTTCTTCTACGATGTGGACTCTTTAATAATATTTGTATAAATTTGAAATATCTTACAGTGAACTATCAGTTATTTGATCAATTTTGTACAGTGTAATGTGTTAATCTCACATTACTTTGAATCTTATACTCTCAAAATCATTCCTGGGGATTTTCCCATTTTCCTCACGCCCCACAAAATTGTAAGCTAAGCGTTATTTGATGTGAGTGATTTTTGTGTAAATTTGATTGTATAATTAGGGTTCAGTACAAATTTTATGTCCTTTTTCTTTTTTGAAATTATTCTATCACCTTATGCATATGCAAATTTGCCCTTGTCATGTGAATATTGTGTGTTACGGTGCCAGCCTGCAATATAAACCCCAGATTCTTGTTAACTTTGACAGCACTTGTAAGATTTGCTTGAAAAGACACAAGCTCTCATCTTAGTGGTAATGACCATTAGACATAGTGTATAATTTTTGACGTGTCAGCAGCTTAGAAGCCGAAAGGTACAACTTCTAGGGACTTTGCAGAGAATCAGCCCCCATCTCTTCCTCATATTAAAAAGTTGGGTTTAGTGTCAACCCCCTCAGTACTGTAACAAGTGCACTCCAGAATGTCTGTATGTGGCAGGAATAGGTCCACTTTACTGTTGTTGTAATAGTCAGATGAAGAATTAATCCCACTTTCTTGACAACCTCACAAGTTGTAGGCAAAAATGTGTACGGCGCCCTTGGTGATGGGATGTGATTTTCGTGGGATTATTGTGCAGCATCCCTTTCCTGCTAGACGAAATTGTCCCGTTCCCCCTCGGTGCAGCTTGAAGGATCAAGCCAGTCGTGACGGACATGTGGGCAAGCACTCACCTGCATTCCCACCAGATCAGAGCAGACAGATGCCAGACGTCTCTGGGGTCCTTTGGAATGCTTCCCAGCTCCGCCTCTTTGCTTTCCTCTTCCCATGTCTTCATCATCTTTATTTCCCCGCCCCAAATCCTGGCATTTTCCCCTGCCCCTCCTCTCATTTTCCCCTCCCTCTTCCCCTTTTCTTCCCCCTTTCCTTCCCCCATCACCTCCCCATCCCCTCCTGTCCCCTTTCCCCCTCCTCTCCCTCCTTCCCTCAACTGTCCACACCCCTCCCCTTAGCCTCCACCCGCTCCCCCTCTCCCTTCTCCTCCTATTTCCTTCCTACCCCTCTCCCTCCCTACTTCACCCTCCCCCTTCCTTCATCGCTCTCCCTCTCCCTCTCCCCACCATTTCCCTTTCCCCACCATTTCCCTGTCCCCACCGTTTCCCTGTCCCCTCCTTGCCCCACCCTATCCCCATTTCCTACAGCCATCCTTACCAAGACAAGAGTGCTTAAATCATCCCGACACAGTCTTAAACCATGCTCAGAAGTTGGCCGGATGTTGTGTTTACTCATTACGACGCGAATACGCACATCCGAAATGTCAGTGCCGGATAACGGTTCATCTTAGACAATCTTTTCTTTTAATATGACACAAACCATCTGGATGGTAGTAACTCACAGATAATTTCAGCACGCTATGTATCCACAGATTATCCAGACACAAGAGAACTGCCAAATGTCTGCTAGTGAAAGACAGCATCTTTTGTTATCACACGTTTCAGTCAGTTGCTGTTCTGGTCACCGTAGCTACCATGAACAGCCCATCATCTCTCCTAACCCCCTCCCCCCTTCTTCCATCCCTTTAACATCCACCATGAAATGAGAATTACAAAGTGAACATTCCACCCCCATGACTGCTATGGCATTATTATAGAGTCATTTTCTAGATCACTGTATGAGCATGCTTTTTATACCATCCATGCTCTTGCACATTGACATTTTCTCTGTTTCATTTGGCTGTACAAGATAAGACTCATTCATTCAGTGTATTTCACAATCTCACTTTTTTCCGGTCTCCCCCCCCCCCCCCCTCTCTCTCTCTCTCAATGTATCTATCTCCCTCTATGTCTATTTTTGTTTGATACGCACAAATGATTCAGTCCTGTCGGGGCCTCTCGTGTCTGTTTGTTGGTGTGGTTGCGGGTGATTGCTTTTTAGACAAATATTATTTCCCTTTACTGGCAGACATGTTATTATTCTCGGCAGGATGTGATTTCCTGCTCCATATTATCTCTCTAGACAATGTGCATAAATGTAGCAGCTGTTGTGTAGGGAGGGTTATAGGAATTGTTTCTATTTGTGCTTCCTATTTTTCTGTTCTTTCTTTCTTTCTTTTTTTAGCTGCTGCAGTGTCGCCGATACCATCATGACGCATTCAGCTGTCTCATTATTAAAGCTTTCCCCACTTTGCGCACCATCATCTCTCTGCATCGATAATCATATATTCATCCATATCTATTTCACAGTATCTCTGCTTCATAATCTCCCACACACTATCCCTATCTCTTTCTATCTCTCCCTCTCTTTCTGTATCTTTCTCTCACCTGTTACATCTATATTCATATACTTAGTTTTCATCTGTATCTGCCTCACAATTTCTCTGTGTTGCCACATTGTAAAATCTCTTTCTCTCTGTCCTATATCTCTCACATATCTATATAATATATACTTTGTAATCTCCATCTCAACTATCTCTTTCTTTCTCAAGCCTGTTACCTCTATATTCGTATACTTAATTTTCATGTTTATCTCCTTTGCAATTTCTCTCTATTGCTGCATTATAAAATCTCTCTTACATCTCTCACACTTTATCTCTCTCTCTCTCTCTATACATATGCATAAAGATCCCCTCTCAACCATCTCTCCCTCTCTTTCTCAAACCTGTTACCTCTATATTCAAATACTTGTTTTTCATCTATATCTACTTCACAATTTCTCTCTATTGATATATCTTTCTCTTTCCCATCTCTCGCACCTGTTGTCCCACTGTATACATAATATATTCATCTGTATCTGTTTCATCTCTCTCTCTCTATGATATGACTGCATCACAGTCTGTATCTCTCTATCTCTCTCATTTTCTCTATATCACCTGTTCTCCTGACAGTGTGCATTGCATCTGTTGCTAGCTGCCATATTTTCAGTGAGTGATGGGGGGGGGGGGGAATTGATATCTCCCACATCTCCTCATAACCGTGTGGTTGGACACAATTGGCAGCAATGGCTCTCGAGCAGGTCAGATGACAAAATATTGGCAGCCATCTTTTCGATATTGGACGCCGATGCGCAGACCAGCAAGAAACGGGGAGAGAAGGAGAAAGAACGAATGAGAGAGAGGTGTGCTTGTGTTTGTGTGTGTGTGTGTGTGTGTGTGTGTGTGTGTGTGTGTGTGTGTGTGTGTGTGTGTGTGTGTGTGTGTGTGTGTGTGTGTGTGTGTGTTGTGTCCAGGAGAGAATTCAGCAAATAAGCATTTACCTCAGATGCAACGCCAGTAAATTGTGACAGGCTTGGTGTGAATGATGGAGCCAAGATTGAATTGGAACCCGACTGAGTCACGTGGTGTCGCCAATTCGGTGCCAGAAGGACGTTATTGCTGGACAGAGTCATGTCGAGTCTGTCTTTTCAGAGTTCACCTTTTCAGTTTGATGTGCCGCTGTATGTGATATCTTGTAGACAGCGACAATTAATCTGATTCTCAAAATCTTTTTCATCCCGGGCCCATTGGCTCTCCTGAAGTATTTGCGATATTTGTTTAGAAGTTTGTTGAGATGGTGAGGATTTAGTGCTTAATAGCAAATAATCCTCTGCCAAGTGGCTTCGTACTTCAATGAGTCACTCCTCGGATCATAAGAAAGGACCATTTTGATGGTGGCTGGCTCATAATTTTGGCTTGCCTCGCCACCTCCCCCCCCCCCCCTTTCCCCATGTTAGATTAAAAAGTGTGAACCTGGGTACTGTGTTGCCATGGAGATGTCAGCCACAGAATGTTACATAAGAACTTAAGAGAGCTTTCCAATACACTGGCAAGTAAATTGACCATGCATCCACACTTTTATCATCTCTACCCCCCCCCCCCCAAAAAAAAAAGAAAGAAAGAAAGTGCAAAGGGGGAAAAAAGAGGCATTTTGACCAAACGTTGATGCTAGTGTAATGTCAGACCTCCTTGTACCCGTCTTGTCATTCATATCTCTGTTTGTTTGACCAAGTGGTAAAGGAAACGTTGCAAAGTACCCCTTGACCGGCTGAAATCATCCCATTAATGTGCCGCCTCATCATGGGAGTGCATCCATCCAAACGTCTGTTTGTTCAGATGACTATTGATTGGCGTCCCCGCTTATTTGGATGTGCATATTCCTTTCCTCGGTATATATGCACGTCATCTCTCTTATCTCTTTTTTTTGGTGCTCCCTCTTCCATCTTCCCTTCCGACGACGTGTTTGTGTCCATCCGCTTCGTGTTCCGGTCGTAATCACCGCGGCGAAACGAAAACGGGAGAAACCCAGCTGTCTGTCTGAATTGCCATGCCTTTGCCATCTCAAAGGAAGTGACTGTGAGTGTATTAAGGTTTTGAGATTTTTTGGTCATTTTAATCCTATATTTCTCTCTCCTTTGCTCCCTTTCTCTCCATATGTCTTGTCTGTCTGTCTGTCTTTTCTGTCTGTCGTTTCTGTCTGTCTGTCTGTCTGTCAGTCACCCTCTTTCTCCCTCTATCTCTTTACCTTGTATTTCAGTCTCGCTGTATTCTATTCTTGGTCGTGCGGTAGAACACCGGCATAACTAGTACATCATCCAGTCATTGCTCGCTCCCCCTCCCTCCCCCCCCCCCCCCCCCCCGACAACAACAACAACAACAACAAAAACTTTAATTGTGCTGAGGATGTGCCTGGTGCTAAGCTTAGACCATTTATCTTGGTAGGCTGGACATGCAAGTAATGCTATTGAAAGAGGTAGAGGTCTTCCCACACCTTTAATTTATGTCCTCTGTTTATAAGAGCCAACTGCAGACAGACTGGACAGGAAGCTACCGGTGTCGCGCATTCAGAATTCTGGCCCCACGTGGTGACAGGGCAATCTGCATGCTAAAAGTCACTCTATCATGGATATGAGGCTATGAAAGGATGACCAAGTTATGCAGTATGGGTGTGGGTACTTCAGTAAGATCACTGGTCATGTGCACACTGTTGGGGTGATAAATGCAGAATTAGTTATTCAGACAGCTTTTGGCAGGATTTGTGCGAGAAAACATCCTTTCACTTGCGCAGTGCTAGCCAGTGTTATTGTGGATGAGATAGCAATGATGTTGGTCATTTGCAAAGTGGAAGAAAGCAGTAACTCCATCATTTTATTTCCTTTAAGACTATCAAAAAAAAAATTCTAATTCCTATCCACTCTTCAGTGCCACCCACACCCTGTAGTTCTTTAACCCCTCTTTTCCCTCTTCTTTCCACCCCATCACCAATAACCCCTCCTCCCTCCTAACTCTTTTTTCCTCATTGTCTGCTCTGAGTTAAAGGGAGAATATCATATTGGTGGAGATGAGGATTGGGCTTTTAAATTTTTGCAAGATACCAAGAAACCACTTATAAAATAGTACAAAGCATACCATTCTAAGAAGAATTCAAAGTTTATTTGATGAAAATGGGTGAGACATCCAAAAACAAAGTAAAACAAAGGGATCGTAATAACAGGTGGGTCCCACCTTTTAGTAGGCTTGCATTGTTCTCGATATCTCAGCCATTTCAAAACCAGTTTTCATCAAATAAATGCTGAATTCCTCATGAAATTACATGCTTTTTAAAATTTTATAAGAGGTTTCTTATTATCTCACACACAAAAAAAATGTAGAAACCTGAAGTTAGGTATCAACCAAAACTATACCATCCCTTTGAACTCCCTCTACAAAAATGTCACATCTTCCCTGCCTTGGCCCTCATGGTTCTGTTTGTTTGTTCATTTGTTTGTTTGTTTGTTTGTTTGTTTGTTTGTTTGTTTTTGTCGTGTCTATTGATAGGAAATGCCATAGAACTATATAATCATATTCCTTGCATACAGACTCGAGTGACAGTGTTAGGAATGTTCACATGATTTCCAAACCTGGAGTGTTCATAAAAATCCAGAATTCTAAAAGACATCCGTTCGTAGCATGGAGTGCTTTATATAGATATGTAAAAAGCCCTCACCGACATTCTCCCTCTGTGTTTTATTTCCCTTTCTGATTCTGCCCTTCTTCTTTTTTATGCAATGTTTGTGGGTACAAGAGATGCGAATGTATTCATGATGTTCCAAGCCAAAAGCTGGCATTGTTTTCTGAGTTAATGTAAGTACTGATCTGTGACAGTATTATTGGATTCAAATCTTTCCATTATTGAATATGGGTGCCATGTAGTGTACATGTAGGTCAGAGAAGTTCTGTTTTCTTTTCTGTTTTTAAATAGTTATTTTTGAAGATAATTTAGCCACATTGATTTGAGCAACATATTATATTGCCTTTGATTTATATATCATGTGTAATGTGCCTGAAAAAAAAAATATAACTATTATGTATATCTGCAACCGTGTTAACATTATTGGTTGTTGCCATTTTGTACAGAGGTGTTTTGACCTGAACTTTGATATTGTCAGCACACAATTTGTTTTCGCACAATGTCAGATACTTGTAAGTTGTATCCCCCTTGGCACCCTGTATACATCATACTTGCTAAGTTTTGTTCACTGAAATAGAATGAAGTGATCATTTTTAAAGCATTTTTTTTTCATGTACAGAGTTTGCAGTGAAAATTAACATTACAACATTGTCCAGCCAATTGAAACTTGTGCATGATGTTACCAACAATGTTACAAAGAGTAATATCTGGTAAACGAAATTGGGGTTTTACAGTTTGTACAGTACACCAGTATGTTATGATCCATACTATGTCTCAGATACTTCGAATGCATGCATCCTGTATTTATTGGCAGTGCAAATTTCATATTCTTTTGGGTTGCGTAGCTTATAAAGTATTCCATGGTATATTGCAAATTACTGTGTTTAACAAATAATTTGCAATTAGTTCTCAGAAATTCTCAATATACTGATTGTAAAGCAGAAGGTTTTGTCAACAATGCAGCCAGTGCATGACGTGCATATTACCAAATTTTCTGTTTAAGCTGCATGAAGCAAGATTATGCGTAAACAGTCCCATACATTTATACTGGTGTTGGATTGGCAAGAGCAATAGGCCGTGACTCAAACTGTGTAGATGAAATGCTTTCACGCACACATTTTGACGAGTTATCCATTTATGTGATGCAAATTAATTGTGAACTATTTCTGAATTTTGAAAACACATTAGCTCGTCTGACACTCGTGTCACATATTTGCAGTATTGGATGTTTTTTTTATCTTTAATATCGTGAGATGCTTTGTCTGTGTATGTTGTGGGTCTTCCTTGTATGCAATAACTATTGTGATGACACATAGGCATCCATTAATGTGCATGCTTTTGCACAAAAATCAGACTCGACCAATGATATGACATCATTACAAATCTTTCACTATCAAAATCTCATATATGCCAGTTAGTCGAAAACCATTGCAGAAAAAAAGAATAGTGGTCAATAATTCTTGTATTGCATTTGAAAATACATACATGTATCTGTACATAGTGGATTCCTTCCTGCTACATAATGTATCACTGGTCAAGCTACTCTGTATATCTGGTCAATATTCCACAGTGCTTTGTTTGAGGGGAATGCCAAGGGTAAGTGGTAAAAGTTGTATTCATGTGTCGGTGCATTTCATGTTGCAATGGGCTGTGGTGTATACTGTGCTCGTGGTTATGACAGACAACACCAATTCAAATGCATGGGACTATTGCAGTGCATTGAGGGGGTCCTGTCGATTTTAAGCTGTCCGATCCATTGTATTGAATGTAAAGTGGGTATCCTGTACTTTGCTGTGCTT
The DNA here is from genome assembly GCF_040938485.1 of Diadema antillarum. Lineage (NCBI taxonomy): Eukaryota > Metazoa > Echinodermata > Echinoidea > Diadematoida > Diadematidae > Diadema > Diadema antillarum. Next base: position 58,705 of record NW_027271822.1, read on the forward strand.
TTTAAACTTGAATGATTCATATGGATGTTTCAACATTTACAAATCTGTAGTGGTACGTGTCACCTGGAAAAAACAAAAAAAGCAAAAAATGTCTAATGAATTGTCTGAAATTGCATTTGATCATGTAATTACTGCATGAGCACCGCATGAGAATCATTCATGGTTGTAGACTTGGTAAAACAGAAGTCTTTATCACTTGAGTAGAATTATTTACATATGATCACTATTGCCTGTGTGTTGGTAGTAATGGTCAGAGAATTTCATGCACTGGTATCTACTGTGTCACAAACATTACACTGTAGGTTGGGTTGCGAAGTCTAATTCACTTGGTGAACAACGTTACTATGGCAATGCACATACACATCGTACAACACCCTGTCAGTGAGGCTGTTAGTATACCTGTCTCGAGTATAATCTCATAATGGTTTAAAGTGTATAAATTTGTTATTATAGATACTGGGAGGCACTGTGAACCATGTTAACGTTATCTTATATTTGAACAATGTGGATAACACTCATGCGTACTGGTATACATATTTTGCAAGTTAACTTTTTACCACATATTATTGTTCATCGTGCATATAGCCATGTGTTTCATTGTCATATTATTGCCATATTTATGCTATTTGGTATCAGTATCGGCATTATCTTTTCATATCTATGCATTACTTATGATTCTAAGGAGATTACAAAAACTTGTACAGTTGATGCATTGATGCAGGATAGTCAAATGCGAAATTTGTGTACAGCAATATAGCGCAGACCTAAGTAGGCATTATTTTTATCAGTGTATACTGTAAGCGTGAATTGTTTATTGTTATATACATAAATATATATGATACTTATATACACATGTATTATGGGTTTTAGAAAACATATATGCTTCACTGTGGTATTCAATACTTCTTTTGCTGCACAAAACAGACAGTGCAGGACTAACTGCGATGAATGAGATGTCCGTTGCTCTCTTTTAGAAAGTGCCCCGCTTGGCATTGCTGAACTGCCGTTTGTACCAATCTCTGAGAATCTATGTCACACGGCTGCCGTGCTTGTGCCACTCTGGTGGCAGTTTTTTGTCGACCGACAGTTGTATTTTAAGTTCATTCATTGGGTCATCTTGCATCAGTTTTGTCCTGTATCAGCCTTTTGAGTGGTATTAACTCCTTCAGTGTTGCCCCCAGATTTGTTAATACTCAATATCAATGGCATTTATGAGGGAACTGTTCTTTGCCAGTTAACTTTGTGGCCAATCAATTTGTGGGGTCAAATCTGGTCGCGGTACATCCTGCCAAACTCCCAAAATGATGCGATCCGGGCCAACATGTTGAGGCAAGCTGCATCCATGAGCACGTTATTAAAAAGCTCGCATAGATTTACATGTTGCATGCAGGCAGGAAATTGCTCTTTTTATCACGGGCAATCTAATGCCATAGAACTGAAATCCACCAATTGTTTGTTTTTTAAGCAATGTCACATCTCTGAATATATGCCATTCCCATGTTGTCTCTGTGTATAGTGATGACAAATGACATGATGTGTGCATGGGGACAAATTTGAGTCTAAAGGAGGTACCCCAAATGCCCCTGAAACATAATCATAACCCTTATGATAAATGAGAGAAGGGGGCGGGGTGGGAAGGTAGTGGCGGATCCAGAGGGGGACACACCGGGCGCGCGCCCCCTCTTTATTTGTTGTTAAAACAAAAGAAATAAAAAGGAAAAAAATGAGATGAAACGTGGAAGTAGCACCAGAAATATTGTTTGCCCCCCCCCCCCCCCCTTTACAGAATTCCTGGATTCGCCCCTTGAAGGGGAGACGGAGAGATATGAAGTGATGGAGACACAAGGGTGTTTTCTCCACGAATTCGCAACTTACCAGCTAGGCTCTCGCTGGAGACCCACACCAGTATACTAACACCAGACTGGTCTATATGAGCTGCGCAGACAGGCAGGTGCAACCATTTGTCACAAGAGCAAGAGGACATCAATGGGACGACACTCAAGAGAGAACTCATCATCAACAAAATGAATTACACCAGTTTGTCATCAGCCCCTCCCCCCCCCCCCCCCTCCCAAAGCATGCACACAAGTTTTATGCCATGGAACGCTCAACGTCATGTTGCAGAGGCTTAACAATGCATCATCACTCACAAAAAGAAAGACATTCCATGAAACTGATAAAAACTCATAATGGAATGAACTACGATATGTTTACCATCCCAACTCGCTTCCATTACACACCAGATTTTAATGTTCAGTCCCACTCATTCTTTCATCAACCTCGACCCCCTCCCCCCCCCCCCCCCCTTCCCTCCATCTCAATTTATGTTTTAGTAGTTGCATAGAAATTAGCTGAAGATCAAGCATACACTGTTAATATCCCTTGGGGAAAAAAAATATGGCTCCTAAAATCAAGGAGAGTGAGGTTTGCATAGGAAGGGGGGGGTTGAGGGGTGGGTTCAGGAATAGGAGGATGGGGAGGTTGAGGGGTGGAGTCAGGAAGGGGGGGGGGGGGAGTCGGAGTGATGGAGAGGGTGACAGAGGCTGCCAGGGTAGATGACACCTCGTGGATTTGCCACGTTCCGCCCGAGCGGCTCCCATCTTTGTGGGCTCCATCCATCATCTTCTATCAGAGGCCATTTTGAAAGTTTGAGGGCATCGTTCATTTTTAATAACGTTTAGGGGGAGAGGAGGAATGAGGAGCTTTTAATAGCTGCTTGCACGATGAAGCTGACACTGCTGGCTCTCTTAAGTAATTCTTACATATGAGCCAATGTCTTCACTTCAAATAACTCCTAATAAGTCATTTGTTGATATTCATAGATGTCTTTAATCATCGATGCTTTCACATTCTGATATGATTATGGAGAATACATCAGGTAGTGCTTATGATCATGACATTTGACAACCAAAAATTCACCTTATCTTAGTGGAATTATAAGTATTTGTCAAAGCACAAGTGATGTTAGAAAGAAGCTCTCGTTTATATGGTAAATATCTGTAGGATATATTTACTTACAAGATATAACAATGCAATTTTTGCCAAATAGTTACTGTATGTTGTATAACTAGTCTCTTGCATAAAACAATCACGGTATCACTTGGCATCTGATAGCATAAATAAATATTTATGCTGATGCTAGCAGTAAGCTTTAAATGGTTTTTCGCCATACTATTTGCTGAGAGGTGCAGTCAGATTTTTCTTTTGGTTTGTTAGCGGTAGCACTGTTTTACAAAGCAGTGCCCTGAGACATTGAGCTTAAAGATTTCTGCACAGCGAAGTCCAAACAGCACAAAGAGATTTCTACAGCTTGATGAATGTATTTTGGGGATAGCATCACTGAATAATTCATCCAAGGATGTGTTAATGGGGCCTGGAAGGAGATATAATCTTTCTCTCTCTCTCTCTCTCTCTCTCTTTTCCATGTTATAGATCGCGGAACCTTCATCTCCATGAAAAATTAATGTTGTCCTTGAATAGTTTTCTGATGGGAAATGGTGGTAGATAGGTATGCATCCCGTTGCAACGAGTGACGACAAGCTTAAAAAGAGAATACCTTCACCTTTTCCACTTCCTTGTGACAGCAGTTTGAACCCTTTCCTTGTTTTGGTCGCTCTCCTGTGAAGGTCTCGGAAGTGAATGCATCTTTCATTTTAAGGGTCTATTTTTGTTCAGTTTCTTTGTGAAGGCATATGTGTTCTGCCAGCAGCAGCAGCTGCTGCTGTCGTAAAGTTCTTCAGCAACTATGTTATGCTGGGTATAGCTTTCAACAAAACCCAAGTCATCAACATTTTGATTTTCATATGTTGACAGTTACATTATATGCTATATATATTCTTCTCTTTTTTTTTTCTTCAGTAATGTACTCCCTACGCCTAATTGGGCTTAAATACGAAATTCCCCGGCTGTTGATGCTTGTTATGATATGGCAAAGATCACATTGAGCAGACCCACTTGTTCAATTTGATGTAATTCACTTGTCCTGTGTGCTTAATTGTATCATACCTCTGTATGGCTGTGTAGTCAACATAGGTGAAGATCCTGAGATGTTCTGCATATTATTAAGCATTGAGGAATTGTTGATGTTGTTGTCACATTCATTCCAAAGAGCTGCATATTGTTTGCTTTTAAGTGTAACGTCATGTTCATAGTTACATGAGCGAAAGAAAAAAAAAGATTACATATTTTGAGATGGTCAACACTGCCGTCCCTCGAGCTGTAACTTATAGACTTTTATTTCTCCTTCATCCCCAATCTGCATTCTTTTGTGTGTGTGTGTGTGTGTGTCACGCTTGTTCCCATGCAAGCACAGAATTCTTGAAATTCGGTGGCAACCCGTGTACAAATGTGTACATGCGCCATCAGTCAGTGGTATGAAATATGTATTTAAAAGCGAAATAAAACAGCCGTATGTATATTGATCAATATTCAAGTACGTGTAAGAGTAGACGCAGCTCTTTCAACAAGAGGCTATGGTTTGAATGGAGCCATATCATTATAGAGGCTTTGCTCTTTTCTCTCTAGCCAATTCTAGCGTAGAGGCGGTTGAAGCTGACAAGATGAAATTTGTGCTGGCATTTTTATATTTTATACACAATATCTAATCAAAACTAATTCTAGATCACAGTGAATGTACATTTGTAGTGGATTTTTGTTTTTGTTTTTTCCTATGAGTTGCTTTTTCATTTAATTTTTTTAGAATAAGATATAGAAGATTACTTTTTGAATTCTTTTGTATTACGTTCCATTTCTGATTTTAATAAACAATTTGACTGTATGCTGTCATTGCTGGATTTCTTTTTTTATAATTAAAAAAAAATAGCAATAGCTTGAAAAAGAATCCTTGTGTTTTTGGCCTGTTCTCTGTGCACATTACTGTCATTTTGGTAAGTGTGTGTGTGTGTGTGTGTGGGTGTGTGTGTGTGTGGGTGTGTGTCTGTGTCTGTGTGTGTGTGTGTGTGTTAGAGAGAGAGAGAGAATCAGAGGATGTAGGTTAAACCTCTTATTTAAAGGGTGAGCTGAACTTTGCTGTAACACACATTTCCCATAGACACCTGCCTGAGTGTACTCAGGACTGTAGTCTTCAGTGGGTTAATGAAAAGAGATGATGATGATGATGATGATGATGATGATGATGATGATGATGATTAGGAGGAGGAGGAAGAGGAGGAGGAGATGATGGAAGAGGGAGGGATAGTCATTATTCTTATTAGCAGCCCCAGTTATTATTTATAATTTTATATACTGGTAGTCTGGCTTCCAGACCAGCTGCCCTGTACTAATTTCCTTCCCAGAATGATAACACCCTCTAATGACAAATGAACGATAATGATGATCACGATAAATGGCCACCGTGAGGAGAAAGGGCACAATTACATCCTACCATAAGTATCAACGGTATCAAATTGCTGGTGAAATGAGTTGGAAAACAGGATATGGATTTTACAGCAGAAACGACAGTGATATATTCTGCGTTGAAGAGTAATGTATTTCAGATCGACAGTGATAATGTTAATGATGAATAGTGTTGATCACGGTGGATGACCATTTAAGAATCATGGGTTGAATAGTCATATCTTTATACAGGCATTGCCGATTATAAGTTTTTAATTTCAAGCTACAGTGTATAAAATTGCAGGTAACATGACTAGTGTTAGCGCACACGAAAGATACAATACAGCAGAGATGATGGTGACATACGTTGAAGAGGATTATTACTATTACAAATCGGCATGATATGATTATGGTACTGATTATCATCGTAATGAGCAATGAAGTAATGATTTCCTACCAGCATCGCCATGCAGTATTAAGTTTCATGCCGTAAAACTCGCTAGTGAAATGAGTTATAACGCGTGATATCAATGTCACAGCGGAGATTACAGTGCGGTAACTTGATAGTGCTTTAAAGGGAAGGTATAGTTTTGTTTGAGATGAGGATTCAGGTTTTAACATGTTGCGAGATAATCAGAAACCACTTATATGAAATATGAAAGATCCTACCTTTGCATTAGGAGGAATGCAACTGTTGGTTGATTTTGTTTTGTTATGAAAATCGATTATGAAATGGCTGAGATATATAAAAAAAAGGAAACCAAAGTGATCTAAAGGTGCATGTGGGACCCATCTTTTTTATTATTAATAATAATAGCAGTAATAACTGCATTTATATGGCGCTTTATAATGGTGTTTAAGGGCACATTATTAGGACCTCTTTGAATCGGATATCTCAGCCACACCAATTTTGGTCGAATATGAATTCCTCGCATAATAAATATCGTATGCTCTGTCATATTTCAGATAAAAAGTTTCTGATTACCTCGTTAAAATTCAAAATCTGAATTTCCGTCTCAACCAAAACTAAATTATTCCTTTGTAGAGGGCGTTATTACTAATGAGAGAGAAAATTTTATCATTGTATGGAGATAGCATTGATCATGGTCATAAAAACAAGATAATAAAGAGGATGCTCATTACGAAGAGCTTTACCGTATGTCTCAAAAAAATTACAACTGGACCCTCTGCAATGGTAACTAAGAATAACGAATCAATCCAAATACAATATAGGGCTTTTTACACTTGTAAAATTTTGCTTAGCCCCGGACCAACGGTGGGGCTAAGGGGGGCCTTAGCCCCACCGTTGGTACGGGACTATCCTTAGCCCACTTTCTGTTTACACTCGTTTTTGCCAAAGTGGGCTAGCCCCACCGATAGTACGGTACACAATGTGGCCATGCAAATAGCAGGGGTTAGCACCGCAATTGCGGTGCCAAGCAAGTGATTGTAAACAGAACGAAAAAATAATCCTGGGCTAAGCGACGGAGACGAAGTCCGACCCTCACTGACCAATCAGAAACGAGGTAATCAAGTGCTGCCGGTGCGTGCGTGTACGTGTACAGTACACAGCGTAATTATGAATATTCATGTGGTTTGGAAAGTCCGAGGCTAAGAAATACGAGTGTAAAAAGGTCAGTTTTCTCCTTAGCCCCGGACAAGAGATAGTACGGGACTAATTGGCGAGTGTAAAAAGCTGAAAAAATTGGTACGGGACTAACGATAGTCCTGGGTCAGAGAAAGTCCGGGGTTAAGAAACACAAGTGTAAAAAGCCCTTCTCAGGGTACGAAACTATATAACTCATTGCCCACATCTTGCAGAAAACCCCATTCGATTTGCTTCAGTGGTCAAAGAGAAATTAGGAATTTTGTAGAGCATGTCAGGAATCTCTTCCCTCCAAGTTCTGTCTATTGTGTTCACACAGTGACACACAAGAGCATCCAAGTGTCAGGGAGGTGCTAGAGAAGGAGAGACAACTACAGCTCTCCTTTGAAGTCATGCGCGGCACCGCCGAGAAGTTATGCGTTTAACTACAGGTGTTACCCATGTGCTTGGACAAAAGAGAGCATCAATAATCGGAACTATATAGCGCTCTCACATCTAGAAATACTTGCCCCTACTGCAATTCGCTCTCTCTTTCAATGTGATGGCAACAATGAATTTGTGTACCTTGAATTGGAGCAGCGAATCAAAATGCAGTGTAAAACTGACAACTTTAATAGCAAATAGTTTAAAAGCATGCTGGAACACGCTTTAGCGGAGTACTTTATTTGAAAGATCAAAATATCCCAGATTAAAAGATAGAAAACTAACATGCGGAAATGTGCGCATTTAGAAATATATTAGGTTTTTAAGAGGGCCTAATTTTCATTTCATTTCGATTTGCGCATTACGAATAAACTAGAAATACATGTTTATAATATTGAATTCTTTCCTAAACTAGTCTAAATCAATTCAAATATTTCATTGAAAATTTTACGGTGAAATAAAGCTTGTAATTCAACGAAAGGTGAAATGCGTTCTTCGTCTCCGAACTTCGTCTTGCAACTAGAGCGGTGCCGAGCATGACTTTAAATGCTAGACATCCCTAACGCCTTAAACCCAAACATGTGTTTGCGTGAATTACGAAGAGTTGCCATTTTATCTCTGTAACACCTCCCTGCAAGTGCTAAACTTGGAAGAATCAGACTCATGACATCATAGGCGCCGGAAGTGGGGGGGCAGGGGGGCGGCCGCCCCCCAATCCAAAAAGTGGGGGGGCAAAACGCATTTTTGCCCCCCCAAAAAGCCCCCCCCCCCCAAAAAAAAAAAAAAAAAAAATAATAATAATAATAATAATAATAATAATAATAATAAAATAAATGAATAAACAAAGAAAATAAAATAAATATGTATATATATGAATAAAAGGGAAAAAATATGGCTACAAACGGCAGCTTTTGGACTGTAAAATGTCAAAATTTTCAAGCTCGCTCGCTTCGCTCGCTCGCATCCAGCAGTTGAGCCCGGTGCGCCTCCCCCTTAATTTCTAAAGCGAAAAACATAGTTACGACGGCAGTTGTTGGACTCTAGAATGTCAAAATTTTCAAGCTCGCTCGCTTCGCTCACTCGCATTGAATCGTTATGCCATTCTCCTTGCTGACAGTAATTGCCAGTAGTTGCGCCCGATGCCCCCACCCCTTAATTTCCAAAGCGAAAGATATAGCTACAAACGGGAGTTTTGGGACTGTAAAATGTCAAAATTCTCAAGCTCGCTCGCTTTGCTCGCTCGCATTGAATCGTTATGCCATTCTCCTAATGTTGCTGCCAATATATTGCCAGCAGTTGCGCCCGATGCGCCCCCATTTATTTCAAAGCGAAATAATGTAGCTACAATTAAAACTCCAGTTTTGGAACTGTAGAATATCAAAATTTTCAAGCTCGCTCGCTTCGCTCGCTCGCATTTTATTGTTATGCCATTCACCTTATGTTGCTGACAGTATATAATTTGTCGATCGCTTCACACCGTCATTCCATAATCCATGTAAGGAAAACTTACAATGTTCCTCAATGACTGCGTTGTTGAATGTATCACATTCCGTAATGTATTGTAGTCCCATTATTGCTCACGCACACACGCACAAGCATACAGACCGTCAAAATTACTTTATGGTTCCCCCCATGTTTCGACCCACCGTATACGCCACTTTACATATATATATATATATATATATATATATATATATATATATACATATATATATATAAATAATAGATGTGTGTGCGTGTGTGTGTGTGTGTATGTGTATATTGTGTAACATATGCATGGTCTAATCTTGAGCCCCTCCAATGTTTGCCCCCCCCCCCCCAATCCAAACCTGCTTCCGGCGCGCCTGCATGACATGCTTTACAACAATCCACATTTCTCTGTGACCGCATAGCCAAATTGAATGGGGTTTTCTGCAAAATAGAGCTAAGATGTTGTATTTTAAGACCCAGAAGTAGCATTTAGACAGTTTAATCATATTGGGTGTTCAATGCGAAAATCTGGTTGTAATTTTTTTGGGACATACTGTACAGAAAATCAGATCCAGTCGGCGTTGTCGGTGTCATTTTTCAATACAATAATATTGCTGAAATAAGCAAAAATACGTGCATGCAGATAATTATTTTTTTCTTTTGGGGGGAGGAGAGTGAGGCAATGACGATGATGATGACTATGACGCACATGATGGTGATGGTGATAATGATGATAAAAATACTGCTGCTGCTGCTGATGATGATGATGATGAAGATGATAACGATGATAACAATTTTCGCAAATATGAGATTATTAATGGTTACAGTTCGTTATTTCGAAGGTTCGTTAATCCGGAAATGAGCATTGGTGCGTTATTTTGAAGGTTCGTTATTTCGAAGGTTCGTCAATCAGAAAATTGAAATTAATGAGGTGCGTTATTTCAACGTTTTATTGTTCCAAAGGTTCGTTAATAATATAAAAAAAAGAACAATGAAATTCCGAAGGTTCATTCATCCGAAAACGAAATAAGGCTTGTAAATTAAAATTCCCAAGGTTCGTTAGTACGCATATTTTTCATTTTCGGATAAACGGATCTTATTTCATTTTCGGAATTAACGAACCTACGGAATAACGAACCTTATTTCTTTTTCGTACAAACGAACCTTCAAAATAATGAACCTTATTTCATTTTGGGATAAATGAATCTTCAGAATATCGAACCTTCTCTTATATTATCGTAAACGAACCTTCGGAATAACGGACCTTATTTCATTTTTTTTTTAAATATAACTGAACCTTTGTCATTTTATAAAGGACCCTATTTCACTTTTGTAACCTAACGAGCCTTCGGAATACCCAAACTTGTTTCGGATTAACGAACATTCGGAATAACGAACATTCGTGCCATTCTATACTAATCAAGACTCGACATTAGCGGCCGGGCCAGGTGCCAAGCCTTGGGCTACCAGAGGATGTGAGTCGGGCAAACATTGTTTAAGAAATTATATGCTTTGGTCTCCGGATCGGGCCGCCGCAAATTTGTGAGCACGTATACAATGATTGTTTTTATGTGTATTTCTCATCAAGGAAGAAGGGGGAATAGCTCGCGGCTCAGTGCTTGATGACTGCTCTTATTCCTGTTTCCTTTATCTCTTGACTTTGGTATACTGTCTATGTGCATTTATTTGTAATGGCGTACCTATTCCGTTAGTAAGTTGTTTTTGGTTCTAGTCATGGGTATATAGGCCTACAATTAAGGAGAAAATAAAAAGACATAGATTGTAGTGTATACATGGCAGTTGCGTTATATAGACAATTGTGTGATGAAAGCGCTGTAAAACAACTACGAAGTATAGTAGTTTATAGAAAGAGCAGTGTGTAAATGTAATCATTGTATTGTATTTCAGCCATATCGCGGCTAGTCTTGACGGCCATAAAGTCAGTCTATTTTACGTCCTAAGTATAGGCCAAACCGTCTTGTTTTCTCTCTATCGAAATCTTATGATTTGGTTCTCCGAACGGGCTGCCGAAAGAAAAAAAAATAGTTATAAGCCTTGATATAAAAGTTAATGATACCCCATTTTGCTTTTGCGTGCGTGTGTGTGTGTGTGTGTGTGTGTGTGTGTGTGTGTGTGCGTGCGTGAGTTTACTATTAGGCTTCTCTTAAAGCAATTTTCAGAGTCATACTGGACTCAACTTCCGTTATACATCATGCACATCTTGATCTATACGCTCGGTCGTCTGAAAGAGGTTTACTTTCTGGAGACGTCCCCTTTTGAGCACTGTTGTTTCAGCTTCAACGCGGATAATGATTGCATGTTAAAGACCACGTTCCACTTCGCTTTCTCTCTGAAACGTGTAAACATATTAGATGATTTATTCCTAACAGAATGGGAGGGACAGATAGACGTGTAGAGAGAGAGGGGGGGGGGGTTCGGAGCTAGAGAAGGGAGATCTCACTAATATATAATACATGCTTTTAGTTTTTTACTCAGTGTTTGGATGAAGTGCGACAATAAACATATATGATTATATTGAAGAGTTTGAACGCAAAATGAGTTAAGTCCGTTTAAGATGTGTTGAATTAAACCTGGTTAAAAAAAATAAATGATAGGATACAAAAATGGGATTTTTGTCATGACTTACAGAAAAAAATCCACCCCAAAAATTTTATAAACTTCAAAAGAAAGAGAAAAATATTCCCTACAGAATGATACAGAAATGAGAAAAATCGAATAAGAAATAGAGAAGATACTATGACAATTTGAAATTTTGCACTTTTCCGGAAACATTTCTTGACCAGTCCTTACATGAGCGAGTTGATGATGTCATACCCTCGCAATATTTCACGTATGTTATATTTGAAATTCATCAAAATTTTCATTTTTAGCTAGTACAAGTATAACAGCAAGATATATCAGACTTAACATTATTTTGTTATTGGCTTTTTTTTTTGAATATGGGAGGTTTTAAGACAAGTCTGTAGGAATACCTATATAGTACAACATGGGATTTTTTGTCATTTCTGAATATATGAAATGAATAATAAATGTGAGGGTATGACATCCGACATCGTCAACTCGCTCATTTGAATATTCATATAAGGACTGGTCAAAAATGTTTTCCGAAAAAATGTCAAATTTCAAAATGTCATGTCTTCTTTATTTTTATCCGATTTTTTGTATCATTCTGTAGGGAATATTTTCCTCTTTCTTTTGAAATTATTTATTTTTTAGGCAGTCCCTTGTTATTCAAGAAGACGGCGAGGTCATTTGGAAAAAAAAATATTTTGCTCAGCTATCTGATGATAGACTCACTTTTAGAGTTTGCGCTTAGCCCGTTTGCGATGAAACTCTTCATTTCTTGCTGCCGCGCCTATTTTTCATGTTTTGCTTAATGATTGGTTTCTTATACAGTATTAGAGATAGAAAGCGAGAAATTACTCTTTATACGCCAGAAAAGTTTTGCTACTTTTTTTATATATATAGGCAACTGTTATAATTTATTGTTAGGCATACATATTGCACAGAAAGTATGAGCATGACAACTGGGTTTTGTTTGATTAATATCATCATTGTTTTTTGCTTTAGATTGATGTCAGATAAAACGAAACATTCTTTTTACAGAGAATAGGATTTTCATTAGATGAAGATGCCTGTATAGGCTTACATAGATAATATAGGGATCCGTCGTTAAAATTCTTAATTCTCCATTTAGAAAGTTCCAGTCAATCAGATTTTCCTGCGACTTGGTAATTCCCTAACCGCATGCGCACGACCTATACAAACAGCATAATTAATGGTCTATCTATGCATGCGCCATATTCGTAATTTATTATGATGTTTCGCACGTTGATTCAAAGGCAGTATGGGAACTATTTATACGGGGTAATTGTTTTAGATTATACATTGCAACTGAGTGACATTATCCTACATCGACGTAACCAATTCATCAGTGTAAAACGCTGATTACATAATAACACATACGCACTGATCAAATCTGTGCTCATTTACGTCGTTTGTCAGTCAATTGCAATAAACAACTCAAAAGACGAATTTCATCAATTTGAATAGATTATTATTGTCATGTTCAATAATCTTCAGTAACGTGTGTGTGTTAGAATACGGTGAAGAAAATTCCAAAATGATTGAAAAGCACATGTCATAATTTCAGTGCACGTTTAGAGCGGCATAATATTCAGCACTTTCAAACTTTCAATGATTTCAGTTGTTTCAAAAGAATTGCAAAAAAAATCTCATCCACCTTATCATCACCAATGCTTGGTGAAAATGGAAATTTACCTGCAGTAATGCTGTTTTCATGTTAAAAGAATAATGAATGAATGAATGAATGAATGATTTTATTACTAAATTTTAAGTTTAAGTTTACAATCACAGATAATTTATATAATCATTGAGGATACAATTAACAGGAATACAAGACATGAAAGTATAGAATCAAACTTATCAACAATATGAATATGAAAGTACAAACATATTTACAAATTTGGTAAAAGGGTCCAACAAATAGCAATGCTATATAGTGGACGTTGGCCTTGAATACAGAAGAAGAATATATAAGTTCAACAAGAAAATTATTTACATTATAAACAAGTGTATTTACACTTTGTACAAGATTAACATTTTGAAATTGATAAGTGTACTTACATTACTTATATTACTAGAATTGAAGTTTTTGCTTTGTGGATTACAAAATAAACAAGTTTATTCCAATTATGTGTATTCTTCCAATAAATTCTTTTTGAAGACTTTACAAAAAAAAAGAATTACGAGAGGATGTATAACGTAAATCAGTTGAAAGATTGTTCCATATCTTAACACCTGAATATGCTATTGATCGCTTCCCTAATTCTGTTCTGGCAGTTTTTAGTTTAAAATTGCACATTTCTTTGTTTCTTGTTTCGTATGTATGGTCAATATGAGAAAAATAATACGCTTTATGAGGTAGGTTATCATTCACCAGATCATAGATGAATATTCCAATTAGGTATCTATATTCCTTAAATACATCCAATAATTTTAGTTCATACAATAAAGGTGCTGAGTGATGCCTGAAACTTTGGAATGTTATCACTCTCGACATTCTCTTTTGTAGAATTAGAATAGGATTTAAGAAAGTTTTGTTTGTTCCGCCCCAGACCTCCAATCCGTAGATTATGTGAGGTAGAATAAAAGCATTGTATAACAGTAGCTGTATTTGTTTAGAGACGAAGTGTCGTATTCTGTACAAAAGTCATTTTTTTTTTTGCTTAAAACAGTGCATACATTATTGATGTGTTTCTTCCAATTAAGTTTTCGTCAATACAGATTCCGAGAAAAGATATTGAATCAACTGACTCTAAAACGGATTCGTTAATTGACAATTGACCAAATATTTCAATTTTTCTACGCCTGCTTTTGCTCTCTGTTTTGCTCTGTAATTATGTCAAATACTGGATACTAACACGAAACAAATCTGAGTTAATTGTTTTATAAACTCCCTGAAAACCACGATAAGACGCAAAGATTTTTGGTCAGATCTTTTATCATACACGGAAAAGTCAAAGAAAAACTGGACCGCAGCTGTTGTATCCAGTTACAGTATATCTGTGGTTGTATCCCATATTTTGCGTAGAGGGCGCTGCACCGATGGAGCTGACGGCAGGAGAATTTGCAGTTTCAGGGGTGTGCAAGTGTGGTGTGTGTTCTCGCTCGCTGCCGCGCATCGCATCGCCACTACACCGCGCTTGGGATCGCTGCCGAGTGAGTGTAGAAGAATTCGACGACACGCGCGCTCGCTCTCTCTGGTTGGTATGGCTACGGGACACAAAATGGCGGCCTACTGCAGCAGACCGGATTGAAATATGTCCGATGTAGACACCAAAGTTACCACTTTTTGAAGGACTGTAAGTCAGTCATTCTAAGCACACAAGCTGTGTCACTATTTTCCGATCTGCATGCACTGTAAATTACGAACATGGATGAAAGACATTGGTGGATAGCCACCAAAATTCAGGAATCTTTTCATGTCGGGGGCTTCACGGACAACCCCACTTTATTGGAGGATTTCTTATGTGAACCGCGAACCCTCGAACTGATAAATCAGTTCTTGGGGCAAGGAGGCTTAAATAAGCTTTTCTTTTACTCAGACAGACCTCAGACGAGTGCCTTACAACAAAGTGGTCTGCAGAGCACAAGACAATTGCACGTTGTTAGTTCACTTGCAAATTTGAATGATGTCAACATTGAAGAAACCACCTGCCTCTACTTTCTCCGACATTCTGTCGAAAAAGAGGTGGATCCTGTTCGCATGGAGAAAGACATTTTCTGCGGAGAGCTGAGGCATAGCGTTCTCGATAACTTGAATACCTTGTTGTCAGATATTTTCCTGCCACTTCTGAAAGCTCAGAAAGACTGGGGGTTATGCAGTGATGAAAATAAGAACCAGTGCCTGAACAACTTGGAGCGGTATGCTGCAGCCCTTGGTGAGACGGTAAACGTCCCATCTTCAGCTAGACAGCAGGTTTGTTTGACTTTTTTTTCTCTTCAGATGCTGTAAAACTAACTGTACACAGCCCAGCACAGCGTATACTAACGGCGTCTGGTCGGGCTACTGTAAAACATGATATACCTCACGATATTCGCGGCATGAAAATTTGGCGAATTGGAGCCGACGGCCTTTCTCACAGCATGAAATTTTCACGAATTGCCACTGGCACTGGCATCCAATGCATATTGTGTAGGCTAGAACTTTCGCGTGCTTTTTAATTTTGCGAATGTTGGCGCTCGCGAAATTCACGAAATTGAAATGCACGCGAACATTAGTACGTAGTAGAGTGTCTTTAATACTATTAAATAGAGATTTCTTTGGGGTATAAACACCTAGATGATTAGAACCCTAACGTTACAATTTTTCTATAAAAAGCGAACGCTTGTGTCAAGTAAGGTGCACCCTATTGCAATTGTACTGTACATTTAAACAATTATGTATTCTGAATAGATACTGTATGCAGCCACTTTGTACGCACGCGCGACAACAGCGTGTGCGCAATAAAGCAGCAGAAGCTTGTTATGAGCACAGACACGAAAGCATGTAGACTTGACTTCTACTAGCTATTGCCGACCTTGCCGTATTGATACTAATTACTATTGGTGTCTGTGTCATGTCACAAGTTTTGGTTCGTGTCCACTGCTTGGACAACGCTAATCAAAACAACCTGTCCTACATTAAACCCCTTTGTGAGATTGAAAAAAAAAAATGTTACAATTCTAATACAAAAGACTTTGAAACCTATGCAATAGTGAAAGTAGGTTGACACACATGATCAAAGGCAGAAACTTTGATATGATTAGTTTGTCATATTGGGCCATTATCGAATATCAATAACCTTTACGTTTCATTTGTTTCATCTAAATATGCCAATATTTCTTCACATATCATTATAACATCTCCCCACAATGTTTACGTTCTTTTATTGCTTGCTCAGTGAAGCTTGAACTTCAAAAAAAATTGTGTACACTTAAAAGCATTTATCATTGGCAGTGTATTTTGTCTATAAATTTTACATTGTGTGATTTGCTGTCTTTGTAACTAGACATTTGTGTGGAGTTAATAAGGTTTTTATATTGAAAAGTGTAAGGTGATTAATGGAAGAAGGGAATTTTTTTTTTCTTCTAGTATTATCTTTTTGAAAGTTGAGGATTGATATTTTGGTATTTGCATAGACCGCATATCAACATACAGCTGTCCACATAATTTAACATTTAGATTTTTATAACACAACATACTAAAATGTTCAAACTTATCTAACTGTTCCAAGTTGCTACTACATATGTATTCCTAACATCTTACTTTAAAGTTGTACATAGGGTATCCTGAAGAAGTCAAGTAAATCTGTATCCTTGGAAATGCTATGAGAAGCAAAAAAAAAAAAAAAAAAGCTTTCATGGAATCAGGGATATTGATCATGTTATGTTAACATTTTCTGTAAATTCTTTATTTTTCAAAAACAAATAACCCTTTCTAATACTTTTAGATGATATACATTGTACTGTGTATATGCCATATATTTTGCAAGTATAATCTGAATTTGAATATAGTATGCAAATTCATAAGTGGAATTTTAAGGCAATATCGTGAGTTGTTGGCCCTGTGGTCTAGAAGGAAGTATTATCACCATTTAAAAGGAAAATTTATAGTGATTTCCCCTCTTGGCCATGATACATTTCATACACAATGGATTTGTGTGACAGAAGGCAATATCTTTGTGAATTTTTTATTTTGTTAATTTCAGTTGACTCATGAAATTCACGAAAATAGAAATGCTTCAAACTACATCGCGTATACAGTATATTGTAAGAAACAATGTGTAACATGATACAAGTATTACTTGTATACACTTAACCTTACTTTGTTGCAAATTAAAGCTTGTCTTCACCATCTAACTGCACCCTTTTTTAATCACTGCTCTGTAGCAGCACAGTTACTGGAGTCGGTCAACAAAGTTGAAACAAAGATCTGTGGTGAGGGTCTGGCTAATGTGTATGCTGCATGAGTCTAAAAGAGCTGTATTTTTATCATCTTCTCTTTGTCTGCATGCTTTATAACATTTCACCTGATGATAATGCATGTGTTTCTCCAGAGATTTCTTCATAGCTTTGATTGTGACACCCATTGCTTTTGTAAATCATAAACCTTAACATCAATACTAAATTCTGCATGTTAATGAGCCTTGCCATTCTACAATAGGCACAATGTAAGATTACAAATGTATATGAGTTGATACCAATAGATAACGTACAACACTAGATCATTCACTGTAACCCTTGGAAATTTGCATGGTGTAATATGATGTTCTTTTTAACTTTCGTAATAAACCAAGATACTGCGAAGACATATAATATGTACTTGTGGTCAGAGTTAATGCTCACAACATACAAGTCCATCACTGTGTATCTTCAGTCTTATGAAATACACAATGTCTTAACTGGCAGCAAGTGGCAAAAGACTACTTGTATTGACAGAGCATTCTGTTTTATGGTTTACAATGTAGATTGTAGCAGTACATGTACATAATTTACATATGATCTGTAGTACAATGTAGCTCCACCAGCTTGCTGTAAGACTCAACATACACATATCTGTAGATTGTACCTTTGTATGTTTAGCATGCTCATCATAGGTTTAAGTCTTCCTCAATATACCAAATGTATGGGCTGCATAATATGCTTTATATATATATATATTTTTTTTTTTTTAAGGCAGAGGGAGAGAAAAAGAGAGAGAAAAAAAAAAGGGGGGGGGGAGAAAAGAAAGGAGGAGAAAGAGAATCCTATAACAGTACATATACACTGCAGTAGTACACAGTACAATATGTCATGTACATAATGTAACAGCACAGTTGAATTAAATTGCTGTAATGTAAACTACTCTGTCGAGAAGAATAATCTCACACTAAAGCTGACATATATGCATTTAGAGCTTGTAAAGTTTGATGTCAGTAGATGGGAGGGTGGGGTGTGAGAAGGGGAAGATGTGGATGAAACCACACATTAAAAAAAAAAAAGTGGGACAGAGCCTCAGATGCAAGATATCAACACCTGGATAACTCTTAGAAAATGAGGGAAAGAGGGCAGACTAGCACGCATCTAACAAGATTTTGATTGTCTTGCCTTAAACGGTTCCGTTTTGGTTAGTGCAGAGGGTTTTCATGACATGTCAGGTGTCATAGACAGCAGCAAGCGGGTGGTGTACAAGATACTATACATGAACATTTTTTTCCGTATTTGATGACATCTTTCAAAAGACATGACCGGAGAGATCTACTTTCTCTATCCCTACGACTACGTGTACAGATGAGAAGACCAGATAGCGACCCACATTCTATCCAAGCCGAGAATGAAATAGATCTTCCATTGACCCATTTCACTGTGAATTGAAGTAGAATTTGCGGAATTTCTGCACTTATAGGAGCAAAGGATTGAAGCTGTCTATCATGGTGTTTGTGTGTGTTTGTCTGTGTGTGTGTGTGTGTGTGTGTGTGTGTGTGTGTGTGTGTGTGTTGGCATTAATAGCAAAGCACACCACGTACAATTGTACTACAAAACTTACCCTATTGATGCGTATGTTGATTTGACTAGTTTAGTGATGCACTTTGCTGCCATACATTGATTAATTACCGATAGTAATAATTAGATATGGGTCAACCTATTCAAGAAATGTTATTGGAGTGTTACAGAGCAACCATATCTGAGTGAAGGTCTACAGACAATTTGATGCAGACAAAGTTAAATTTGCTAAATCTGTTTAAAGTTTAATAGACATGTTCTTGAATAAGACACATCACAAAAAACTATTTACATGTACATCTATGCCTGTGGCTCTACTTGTGGGCTCTACACAACTGTACAGTGTATATTATAGTACATGTACCAAAGAACTATAGTGCCATCATCAGCGAAATATATCTGACAGCTATATTGTCGATCCCTAGAATGAGTGTACTGCAGGATTCTAAAGGTTCCATGTTTAATTTATAAAATCTGTCTTCTGTTCATGGTTGTGCCTAGATGCATTCAACATTTCAAGGCCTGTAGTGTACTTTGTCTCTTTTTTTTTTTCTTTTCTTGTTTAGTCCTTTTATCATGCCATTTACAAGTGTAGATATCAGATAGCTTAAAGTGTGTCATTTCCATACAGCTCGTTTGTACAGGATCCACACATTTGTGTTCATCAGCAATTGTCACTGCCATAATACATTTGTAGCTTAGAATTTCTTTCTACTATACAAATATACATTGTACAGGACATTGTTTACAACTGTAGCTCATGTTCATTTCCCTGTGCGATAAGATACAAAAGTTTTACATTCTCCGTCACATTTTAATTCCATGCAGTATATTCTGTGTAAATGTGGCATTGTTACATTTCGTGATTCAGTGGATTTACAGTTCATGCCAACAGCACATTTAAATAGGAGATAGTACAACATGTATGCAGTTCATCGAGGGAAGATTTATGTAAACTGTAGCTACATGTATTGTGAGAGATATTCACTGACTAATATCTCATATGATTTGCTGCCATGGTAAACCGGTTCCCACAGCGAGCCTTAGGGAAGCCTTTGCATATATCGCAAATTTGCCATTCACACAACTTTCCTAGTTAATCCTATGCTATAAAGAACATTGGAAGTGCTTTCACAGTGTTCATGGAATCATGATTGCCCAGAGCAGTCAGCATTGCTTTTGTACATATTTTCCTTAGTTTAGAATCATAGAAATGGTTCATTTGCTACCCATAAAACTGTATGTCACAATAGGATGACATGAAGGGTCTATATTGATTCAAAAACATAATGTGATATACAGTATCGGGGCTGTGAGTACTAACTTTTTTTCTCTGATGGGCCATTTGGGCCACTCAAATGTTTAAAATTTGAAATTTTAGTGGCCCAATATAAAAAGAATACATACCCTGTTTATAACAATCCGTTTTGAAACTTAGTTGCCCAATTGGACCACTAAAAGGTAACCTTTTTGCACATCTGGTGGGCTTATTGTACATGTACATCATTTTTTTAGTGGCCCAGGCCACCAGGCCACAGTTGTAGTTGAGCCCTGGATATATACTGTATTACACGTACATGTAGGTTTGTGCTTCACTATACTGCAGGAAGCAAACTTTTTATTCTGTAGAGTAGCACACTGACCAGTTGACCAGTTGACATGGGACATATTTTATTAATGAGGTTTACCTCTCTGGACAAGTTTGCGAAGCATGTGTGCAGGGAGTTATGATTAATCCACCAGAATTTGTCTCATACAGTATGCTACCTGTTATGTATGTTTATAAAGTAGCATGGATGTGATGCGAGTGTAGAATTACAGTATATACCAAAATAAACTTTGCGTTAAATTTACGTGTAACGCAAGCGCCGATCGGTACTGCGTTAATCTTTCTGCGTTACAAAATTAACGATCACCGTGCGTGAATGATCGTTACAGATCGTTACAGATCGTTACTGTGCGTTACAGATCGTTACTGTGCGTTAATTTTTAGATCTTGCGTTAGCGGACTTGTCATGTGGACTGGCAAGAAATCTCGGAAATTGCGAGACTCGGAGATGCCTCGGTTAAGTAACTGTCGTTCGTAATATTTACTACGGACAATTTCCTGCCGGCGGAAGGCATTTAAATAGCGATATCAAATACCGAAAAGATGTTGTAGTTGAGCAGAACTCCCCTGGCAATGTCGTATTGTCATGGTCGTCAAATTTGTACTCATGGGCGCAGTCAATGGAATCGGGCAAGCAAAAATTTCGAAGCCACATTTTTCCCCACAGCCAACATATTCCATCGAACATTGAACCCATGAAATCACGCATACGCAAGCCTAAAACTAACGCCGACTGTCTAACGTTAGCGATGTCACGATTTCAACAACGGTCAGACACTTACTCAATTCAGGAAGGTGCAAAAGTCCATTTATATTCCAATACACAACGTGTGTCTCGCCGAATAACTGGTGGTAGTGTGTGGTGACAAAGCCGAGTATTTCGGCAGTAAAAGTAGCTGCAGCAGAAGAAAATGTCTACCACTTTCTGCTCGCATTATTACACTGCCAGCAGCTGAGTCAAGTGGTGACTTGATAGGCACGCTTCACATGAAAGTTAACCCAGAAACATGAAAAATCCCACGATGCCAAGGTGCCAGAGTGGGGAATGGGGAGGGGTGGAGAGAGAGAGATACCAATCAACAGAAGAAACCGCGCGTACTGGCGCATTCTCGGAGGTCATGAACAGTCTGGGGTCTTGGAGATGAACAGAGAAGGAATGTTTAATTAAAGATAGCTCAAGTCGAAGACCCAGAATTACAAACGTTGATTCTTTTTTTTTTCTCCTTTCATTTATCATGCCTTCACGTTTAGAAATGGTTGCACTCCTTAAAAAAAAAAAAAAACTCTCCTGCGATTTTTAAAACGTCAAACTTACCATGAAAGTGTTACTACGTGTAATACAATAGTTAATACTATGCCTATTGCTTTAATCATACAATGTATCTGTATAACACAAATTTGACTACCAATGACAATAAAAGATACTTGTATTTGTTTTGTGCGGAGATTTTTTTGTCTTTATCCTGACTAGTTCCTATGAAATTTCAAATGTTTTTACGGCAGCATCAACAGCCTAAAATAAATTACTGAGAGATTTATAGATTATGAAATTTTTGGCAACCATCCATTTGAACGTCAGGCATGAAAAGCTCCTGATATTCAGCAAAAACAACTCAACAGATCAGAGACAAAGTTCCTTCAAATTTTTGAGAAGTAGCACGCAGATTTGCTGGGCGTGGTAGGGTCCATGCTTTGAGATCGTCACAATCGTGTTGTCACCAGGGAGGTGGAGTGTCTCTCTTCCACCTCCCTGTTGTCACGGAGTATCGGGAAGTTCTCACAAACTCCAGGATCACCCCTCCCTGCCAACTCCATGTTGCTCCCAGGGAGGCGGGACGAGTCTCTTCCCACCTCCCTGTTGCTCCCCAACGTGCATCGTGAATGCGTGGCGTTTCTTGTCACCGTCAGTACCCGAGGCTGCTTTGTATTTGTCTTGGAATATTGATTCTTCTTGTCATAACATGAGTGTAGTAATCGTTTTGCATGGCTATGTAAAAAATTGTGATACAACGTGTACTCAACTCGTCTTTGTGATTTTTTTCTTCAGTCCAAAAGGAAGACAAAATAGTATCATGACGTTTGCAATTGTTCGAAAGGTCTGCTTTTGATAACTCACAGACTACTCAGTAATCTTCCTTGTTTTCCCGCTCCCAGGCCCTCCAATTTTATTGAGCAATCCACACGCGCGCGCAAATTCCTTTGCCATGTGGTTTTGCCAGCCAGCTGTCGGAATGTGCTTTGAAGTTACATTTCAGCCTGGCCTGGCTGGCATGAATGGGTGTCGAGTTTCAATCAATACCTACTGTTGTTTTATTCTTGTATTTGAACATGTCGTTTCACCTGACAACACACGGAGATCGGGAAGGTGTAGGGCCAGGGAAGAGGTTTTTGTTGTGTGTTGCAACCTAATCCGGGCAATTAACCCCAGAGGGCAATTACCCCCCCCCCCCCCCCCCTCCCCCGCTAAATACTGGTTAATGGTAAGGTTAGAGTAAAGATTAGGGTTAGGTTTAGGGTGAGGAGTTTGGGTTATGGTTAGGATTAGGGCCAGGGGAAGGGTCCGGGGTAATTGCCCAGGAAGAAAAGAGGGACGCGCTTTTGTTCTTGGTCAAATCGATTTCCTAGGTGATGCTGTGGAGCTAGAAAGGAACAAAAAAAGCAATTATGATGTCTGGCGTACTTCCGGGACGTCTTTTTTTCTTGCACTCTGAAATTTCCTATTGTTTGGCGTTATCAATGTCGTTGATTGTTATATAGTTACCCTCTTCGCATTATAAACTTAAAGTCCATAGAACATTCATACGCATTATTGATCACACTCGAAAAGCTATACTGGTGTATAGTTTGAACACAGCAAAATGAAATAACGAATATCCCGCAGATTTACCAAAATTATGCGTCATGTGGGTCCATTCATTTTTTTTTTTCATTTGTCTTCTTGTCGATGTGGGGGGTATAGATTCAGGATATACTTTTCCTTTTCCCCTTTCGGCCCGGTGCGATTACTCCTGGTGCTGACATTCTTTCTGCTCGTCTTCCGATTATACTGTTGTTGTAAATGAATGCGCATGGAGCCCCAGCTGTATCGCAAAAAAAAAAAAAGTCTATCTAAAGTTGACCTTCAAGTACATGTACTTAAGTAAAATCTGAATCAATTAGCCATGGTACGGGTTTGCGGTTTCAATCCCCTCGAAGCCCGATATTTGCCTTTAAGCAAGACACTATTTATCCACAAAAGGCCAGGGCTCCACACTAACTTTAATTTCGGTGGCCCGATCGGGCCACCAAAATGATTGATTTTTATTTTTTGGTGGCCCGAAAAGAAAAAAAAAACAAGCAAAACTATCGGTCCTACTAAACATTGAAAAATAAATATCAAGTATTACTGAAGTGATACAGGTACCCACGTCTAAAATAAGGAGAAAATTTAATCATCTTATACCGTTATTCTGAGTTCTAAGATTTCGCAAATAAATGGGCTTATAGATTATTATGAAAGTTGATGCCTATTAAATTGGTAAAAATTTACGTTTGAAATGAGAAAGTGGGAGCATTTGCAGACATTGTAAACATCTGACATTTGTTTTAGCATCGTAAAGAGTCAAAAAATTACCGTTATTTATTTCTGGTGGAAATTCAAGCAATCATTCAACATTTATAAGTATTTTAACACCTTCCGGAATGTAAAACCAAGCAACCGACATTCATTCTATCATCTTACGGACCTGAATATCATCCTTATTCATTTCCGAACGTGAAAGCAAACATCCGCTCTTTATTTTATCATCTAACTGAGCCGATTGATACCGTTTATAATTTCCATAATGTACAAGCAACAATCTGTTACTTATTTTAGCATCGTACGGAGCAAAATATTACCGTTATTCATCTCCAAATTCAAAAGCAAACACCCGACATTTACTTTATGATCGAAGGAGCCGAATGTTACTGCTGTCCACTTCCGAAAGTGAAATGAATCATCTGACATATTTCAGCATCGTACGGAGCCGAATGTTATACTGTTTTTCACATTCAAACGTCATCCGACATTACATTTACCATCAAACGCAACTGAATGTTATTGTTATTCATTTCGAAATGTTAAATTTATAGCAAATGTCTGATATTTATTTTAGCATCTTAATTATGGAGCAGAATGTTACTGCTTGTCACTTCCGAACGTTCAAGCAATCATCTGACATTTATTTTGGCATCTTCCGAAGCCGAATGCAGAGACTCCAACTCTCCCGTTTTCGACGGGAGATCTCCCGTCGAAAGCCAATTTTTGCAAAATCTCCCGTTCTCCCGTTTGAGATTTGATTTCTCCCGCCCTGGCTCTGTGTCTCCCGGTGGAAAGGATTTCTTACTTATTGCTATCGTATGTTGAAAAAATAAGCCTTAGATAGCACCAGAGAACATCTAGAACCCTAGGAACTTCGCGCTTCGCACACATCAACTTGGAGTCTCCCGTTTGCTAGGGGTTTCGGGCGGGAGAATCTCCAGATCAGAAGGTGCTTGGGGTTGGAGTCTCTGCGAATGTTATTGAGCACTATTTACTTTCGAACGTAAAAGCGAACATTCGGCATTTCATCGTCGTACGGAGCTGAATATCACTGTTATTCATTTCCGAACGTCAAAGGGATCATTCGACATATATTTTAGTATCTTCCGGAGCTGAATGTTATTGCCATTTACTTTTGAACGTAAAAGCGAAGATCCAGCAATTATTTCATCATCGTACTGAGTTGAATACTATTGTTATTCATTTCCGAACGCCAAAGCAAACATTCAACATTTATTTTAGCATCTTCCGGAGCTGATTGTTATTGCTATTTACTTTCGAACATAAAAGTAAACATCAGACATTTATTTATCATCGGACGGAGTTGAATACTATTGTTATTCATTTCCGAACGTCAAAGCAAACATTAACTTCACCATCAAACGCATTTAAATGTTACTGTTATTCATTTCGAAATTTAAAAGCAAACATCCGACAGTTATTTAGCATCGTATGGAGCAAAATATTACTGTTATTCACTTCCGAACGTAAAAACAATCATCTGACATTTATTTCAGCATCTTCTGGAGCCGAATGTTATTGCTATTCACTTTCGAAAGTAAAAGCAAACATCCAACATTTATCTCGTCGTTGTACGAAGTTTATTATTATTGTTATTCATTTCCGAACGCCAAAGGGATAATTCGACATTTACTTTAGCATATTCCAGAGCTAAATATTATTATTATTTACTTTCGAACGTAAAAGTAAACTTCCGGCATTTATTTTATCATCGTATACGGAGTTGAAATTCATTATCATTTATATCCGACCGTCAAAGCAAACATTCGACATTTATTTCAGCATCTTCCGGAGCCGTATTTTATCCCTATTCATTTCCGAACGCAAAATCAAATATCTGACATTAATTTCAGCACCGTACGGAGCTGAATCTTACCATTATTCATTTCCAAAAGTATGAGCAAACATCCGACATTTATTTTTGTATAATACGGAGTCGAATATTACCGTTATTCATTTCCAAAATTAAGAGCAAACATCTGACATTTAATCTAGCAGCTTTACAGGCCTCGAAATAGGATTTTGGAGGGGCAAGGCCATTTAGAAAAGGGCACTTTTTCCAAGAGGCCAGTCAGAGGGGCACCAAGGCCACATTGGAAAGGGCATGTTTGGTGTTTATGAAAAAAGAAAGAAGAAAAACAAACCGAGAAAAACAAACACACACACACACACACACACACAAAGTGCAACACACAACAAAAACCTCTTCCCTACAGCTGTAACACATTCCCGATCTCCGCGTTTCTATCAGGTGAAACAACATTTTTTAAAACAGGAATAAAACAACAGTAGGTATTGATTGAAACTCGACACCCTTTCAGGCCAGCCAGGCCAGGCTGCCATGAAACTTCAAAGCACATTCCGACAGCTGGCTGGCAAAACCACAAGGCAAAAGAATTTGCGTGCGCGTGTAGATTGCTATGATTAGTCTGTGACAGACAGTTCATGACCTCCAAGAATGCGCCAGTACGCGCGGTTTCTTCTGTTGATTGGTCTCTCTCTCTCTCTCTCTCTCTCTCCATCCCTCCCCATTCCCCAGTCTGGCACCCCTTGGCATCGTGGGATTTTTCTTTTTTCTTGGTGAACTTGGAGTTCACTCTACTCTATCTGAATATGCGCTGCCTGCCTAGCTAGTACATACTCGTACTCGCGGCCGCTGCGCTGCGGAGGCAGTCGGGACGGTAAAAGCCGGTCGGGCGTACATGTACATGTACGTACACGTCGTCTCGTACATCTCGGAAAGATACTTTGAGTTTGAATCAGATACATCGGGACGCGAGTGAACTGAAGGTATGATATTTGAGATCAGGAAAGTTGTTCAAGCTTATTAAAGAGACTTTGAGAAAGGGCATATCATACGTCATGAATAATAACTTTCATTCTAAAAGGGCACCACGGCCTCAAGAAAAAGGGCACATTTTTTTTTGGCCGTAACTTTGATCAAAAAACAAAAGGCATTGGTTAATTCGAGGCCTGACTGCTTACGAAGCCGATAGTTACCGCTGTTCATTTTCAAAACTGAAGGCAAACATCCGGCTTTTTTTGGTGGCCCGGCGTGCGTTTTTGGTGACGCCGGTCGCAAATACTGTAAACCATTCGCGAAATCGTGATTCGATTCGCGAAAAGACTCCGCTAAATCGCTACACTCGGCGGGGGCTACGTCGTCCTTTCACCAGGTCTCGTTACAAAACCAAAATCTCGTGTGAGTTCTTGCGTTACCTATCGTTAATTTTAACGAAACATCGTTAATTTGCGTGAGGGATCGTTACTCATCGTTACTCATCGTTACTCATCGTTACTACAAACGTTAATTTTCCCGATCGTTACTTTGCGTTACTAACGATTCAGGTGAAACCGCTTGCGTTAATGAAACGTTAATGTTGATTAACGCAAAGTTTCTTTTGGTATATACTGTAGCCATCACCCAGTGTAATTCACAGACATTGTTTCAGAAAGTGAGCATCACCTTTCCCTCATGTGCATGACATTTAGGATTTGACTAGATAAGGATCACACCATGTCATATCAGATCATGTGCCTCGATCCTTTCTGAGTTTGGTTGTACTTAGACGAACTGATCTTGTACGTTGTGTAGTCATTCATGCATTTTGTGCCATCAGGAAGAGTGAGATTCTTTGAGCCATATGTTTTACGTTCAAATGACACCGTCATTTCACTCATATCTGCAGGCAAAGTTTATAATGTTGATGAGGATGTATATACTTATACATTACAAAGTCATACTTTGCCTCAAATACAGATGCTGAAATTTACAGTACACATATGTTTCTTATGGTGATACAAGTTTAGTGTCATTGCAGGAACACAGTATTGTCAATGCAATAAGAAATGTGATTTTTACCTCATGCATTTACTGTAATAGGACTTTGACATTTTATAAACAAGCCAAATTTGTGAATCAGGTTTGTATTGATTTGAATATCTTCTTGCATTAAATGTTGATGACTGAATAAGGAGAGAATGTGAAGTGATACTGGGATACATGCAGACCTGTGTATGTAGTACATTTGTAGTTTGCATGCAAATATGCACTCTTTTATCCCTTGGCTGTCCATAGATGAGTAGATCATAGATTATAGAAATCATGCTGACTGAACCGCACATCCATTCGTCAAAGTTTGTAGACAGTCATGTACATTTGTACTGATCACTCATCTCTTATCATGCATTCTTGACTAAAATTGAACTTCAAACTTATTGGAGCTAATGTCACTTCTAGATACAATGTGATCAATGTATTTGTCAATGTTGACGTCGGTGTCTCCACACCAGCAGGTTTTGAGAAGGCCAGAGAACATCGTCAGTCAGGAGTTCAGCAAGCATCGGACGACCTCGTATGACCAGAGCATCGTCAGTGAATACGAGGCCCTCGTCACAGAATGGATTTCAACCATCGACAATGCACTGGCAGATGGAGGGGACGACAGGTTAGTTTGAATCAGCCTAGCTGCCCTCTTGTGTTCATGATGGTGCAACGAACGTACCTTCCATTTGCAGTATCACATGCAGTCGAGCACCCTCTTTGATGGTGTGATCACACTAGAAAAGCACTCTGAGAGCGCAGACCTCCGCCAAGCAGAGCTCCATGCAATTCTACCCACTTGTTCTTCCTCAGAGATCAGTCATTGATTTCCACCCACATGCATGCTGAAAGTCGCCAGATTTCCCAATATAGAAACCTTTTGTTGCGTCATCAATATCCCGTTGCGCGGCGCACCCTGCCCTAGCAGAGACTAGAGCATGCACTTTAGTGCGCATATATGAAAACCTAAAAAATGTGCAGTTTGATTTCACAGGTTCATTGACCCTATACCTGCCAAAATATCGAAAATCCTTCATAAAATCCACAAAAATTCATGGATCACTACCAAAATTTAAACATCTGTTCCTTTTGTCATTCTCAATCTTTCCTGTAAGTTTCATTTAAATCCGTAAACAACTTCTTGAGTTATTTTGCACACGTGGACAAACAAACCAACAATAATGAAAACGTAACCTCCTCCCTTGGCAGAGGTAATAAAGAGTATTTACCGGTAAATCATTTTTATTACCGGTAGTGGACAGCACGCATCATTGCCAAGGTGCTATGAAGTTACTTGCGCAAGTATCTGCACTTGTTAAAGGGACCGTACAGTACTGGTTGAGGTGGGGATTCTTGTTTTGAACATTCCTAAGTGAGATAATGAGAAACCTCTTCTGAAATATGAAAGAGCATGCAATTTTAAGAAGGATTTAACTTTTATGTGATGAAAATTGGTTTTCAAATGGCTGAGATATCAAAAAAGTGATAATAATAAAAGGCGACACTCCACGCCTTTTATTAAGATCTCTTTGTTTCATCTTGTTTTTGGATATCTCAGCCATTTCAAAACCAATTTTCATTAAATAAACTTTTGATACCCCGTAGAATATTGCATGCTCTTTGACATCTCATAGAGTGGTCTCTGAATATCTCGCAAAACGTAAAAAGCTAAATCCTCACCTCGACCAGAGCTGTACACACCCTTTAATCCTGGATCATATCGAAGTTACTTGCGCAAGTATCTGCACTTGTTGGATCATGTGATACAGTCATAAATTAAGTAAATTTTTGCAATCAAATGATTGTTTTGTTTTTAGCCTGCAATTAACAGTCAGCTGCTGTCACCTTGTTTCCATGAAGACCACTTGTGAATGGCTTATGAATAAGTTGTGAGATTGAAGGGGAATTCCTATTGTATCTGTTGCCATGCAACTCGTTGTTCAAAATTTTGCTCAGGTTAAAGAAGAAGAGATTAAGTTTTTAATTTTCTGTAATCATGCTCATTGTGCTTTATTGTTTAATGTAACCTTTATCACCTATTTTCAACATGAATGTACAGATAAATCTCTTTCTCCTTCTTCTCATTTTCTTCCCTTGATGCCCTTTCCGATCACCAAGGTTCATGGACCCAACCTCGGGGCCACTGAGCGAGCTGGAGCGGTGGCGGCGACGCCAGCGCATGCTGTCCAGCATCATGGAGCAGCTGAAGGGGAAGGAGTGCAAGACGGTCATTGGCGTGCTCATCACCTCAAGGTCAAAGGTCATCAAGAAGTGGAAGGCAATTGATGCCAGGTGAGGAATTTCTATTAGCAGGAGAAAGCAGAGAGAACTGTCAGGCTTTTGATTTATATTATGGACTGGAAGAAGGAATATGATTCAGCAGTCACTGTATATCTATGATCAGGTTTCCCTAAAAGCCAGTATAGAGTTACAACCAGCTCACAGAGTGGAAAGAGTAATTTGTGCTCTGGGCATACAATGCCATTTCTGAATTTCACTGGCTGCGAAATATTAAGTTGCATCCTATTCTTCGCTCAATGCGTGATGCATGTAATGATATCTCACTTAAAGTACATGCGTAGACTGCAGCATTGCTTTCCTGTAGATGCACAAGATGAGCTTTAATAGTGAACAGTTTATTTACAATGTATGTTTTGAAATTTATAAAAGTTCTCAACCATAATGCCAAGTGATCAGTACTTTGATCTATTTCTTCCAATTCTGTGACTAATATTCTTTGTGTCCATATTGGTTAGTGCTAAAATGTAGGTAAGGCAGCTTTTTGTCTAGTGGTTATTGTAAAGCTAAGTCTGTCACCAGTTTTCTCCTTACCTTTTTATCTTAAATGAATTCTCATAGATTGTGAAATAGAACAAAATACAAAAGAATACTCTGAACAAATCATTCAGAGTACTTTGCCTGCTGCAAAGCGTTATATCTTGTAGAGTTCGAGGAAGATGACAGAGACAGAAAAAGCAATTACAACAAAAAAGAATGAGAGAATTAGAATTGATTCAATTATAGCTCTGCTGTAATATATCCCTGCCCCCTAAAAAAAAAAAACCCACAGGCTTGCTGTGCAAATTGAAAGTCATTCTAGATGGTCATAATTGTCCCTCGAGTGTTAACTGGATTGATCAATGTTCCCCACAGCATCACCGATGCAGCCAATGAGACCAAGGACAAAGTCAAGTACCTGGAGGCCCTCCGGCGGCACTTTGAACTCCTCTACCACGGAGCCACGCCCGTCTCCATCGTCAACAATGCTCTTCCGGGCCTGATGAACAGTGTCAAGCAGATGGACTCCATCTCCAGGTTCTACGCCCGCAAAGGCTACCTCGGGCTTCTCTTCACCAAGGTATATACTGCTTCACCAACATTGTGTTTGTTCTTTTCATTTTTTCTGTCTGTCTGTCTGTCTGTCTGTCTGTCTGTCTGTCTGTCTCTCTGTCTCTCTCTCTCTCTCTCTCTCACTCTCTCTCTCTCGCTCTCTCTCCTTGAAGGGATGGTATAGTATTGGTTGAGGTAAGGATTCAGCTATTAAGTTTTCACAAGATACAAGTAGAAACTACTTTATGAAATGTAGAAAAGCATACAAGTCTATCAAGAGAAATTCAAAGTTTATTTGATGAAAATTACCGGTAGTTTTGAAATGAAACAAAGTAAAACAAAGCAATCCTAATAAAAAGTATGTTCCGCCTTTTATAAGGATTGCTGTGATTTGGATATCTAAACCATTTCAAACCAAATCTTATTCTCTCTCATATATCATAAGGTTTTGCATTATCTCAAAAAAATAATCATAAAAAAACTTGGAAACCTGAAGCCCTATCTCAGCCGAAACTGTACCTTCCCTTTAACTCTCCCTGACCAAGCTTTCTGCTGTGATGATATAATATGATAATGAGATAATAAAATATTAATGAAACTGGATGACTGTTTAGCTTTCCTCTTCTTGGGGCCCCAGTAGATTGGTAGGACATTGATGGTTAAAAAAACAAAACAAAACAACAACAACAACAACAACAAGAACAATAAACTGCTGTGGTTGCTGTAAACCTGTTAATGAGTGAAATGCTACATACTGTGCAGTTGGAGAAATTTGTTTCATGACAATTAAGAGCAATGAAAAGTGTGCAGTATAGCTCTGTTATGATGCATGCTGTTGAGCTTGATCTTATATACCTGACACTGTAAGACTGGCCCTATATTTGAAGAATAAGGAATCTGTACCTATGTCTGCTTTCCCTGTTTAAAACCACCTATAGATTACCAACCAGCTGGTGAACTCGTGCAAGGAGTACATACAGTCGGAGACACTGGGCCCCTCGCAGGAAGACCTGCTCTGGCCCAAGTTCTATGCCGAGATTGAGCAGAGGATCCTGAACACTGACCCCCAGGGCAAGAGCCGGGTGGGGAAGAGGAAGGGCAAGGAGGGCAAGGAGACCATGCAGGAGGAAGACACCCTTCTTGGCAGGATGAAGGCCTGCATCCAGCTATACGTAAGCAAGAGGAAGAGTGGGAGGAGGAGGAGATGGAGGAGGGGGAGAAGGAGGGGAATTGGGAGGAGGAGAAAGAAGGGGGAAGAGGAGGGATGATGAGGAAGAGGACGAGGAAGAGGAGGGAGGGAGAAGGAAGAGGAGGGAGAAGTAGGAGGAAAAGGGAAAGGGAGGAGTAGGATGGAGGAGGAGGAAGGAGGAGGAGGGGGAGGAGAAGGGAGAGGGAGGAGGAGGAGGGGGAGGAGAGGAAGGAGGAAGAGGAGGAGGAGGAAGGAGGGAGGAAGAGGAGGAGGAGGAGGAAGGAGGAGGAAGAGGACGGAAGAGAAGGAGGGAGTTAGAAGAAGGGAGGAGGAGGGAGAAGGAGGAGATGGAGGACGAGGAGAAGGGAGGAGGAGGAGGAGGAGGAGGAGGAAGAGGACGGAAGAGAAGGAGGAGGGAGGAGGAGGAGATGGAGGAGGAGGAGAAGGAGGAGGAGGAGAAGGGAGAGGGAGGAGGAGAAGGGGGAGGAGAGGAAGGAGGAAGAGGAGGAGGAGGAAGGAGGAGGAAGAGGACGGAAGAGAAGGAGGGAGTTAGAAGGAGGGAGGAGGAGGGAGAAGGAGGAGATGGAGGAGAAGGAGAAGGGAGGAGGAGGAGGAGGAGGGGGAGGAGAAGGAGTAAGAGGAGGAGGAGGAGGAGGAGAAGGAGGGAGGAGGGAGGAAGAGGAGGAGGAGGAAGAAGTGGGAGAGGAGGAGGAGGAAA
Organism: Diadema antillarum; assembly: GCF_040938485.1. Taxonomy (NCBI): domain Eukaryota; kingdom Metazoa; phylum Echinodermata; class Echinoidea; order Diadematoida; family Diadematidae; genus Diadema; species Diadema antillarum. The sequence continues at coordinate 91,858 of NW_027271822.1, forward strand.
AGGAAGAGGAAGAGGAGGGAGAGGAGGAGTAGGAGTTGGAGGAGGGAGGAATAGGAGTAAGAGAAAGAGGAGGAAGAGGAGGAAGGAGGAGAGAAAAGCAGAAGAGTCAGTCTCTTTCGTTACAGGATGGAAGCTGTGCATTGGGCAGCTTGTAAATGTAAGGGATGGGGAGTTGAACATAGTATCATATAATAGTAGAGGTCGTAGGTTGCTCAAGTATGTATTCCCATGATTCTTTTGTCGTGGCTACTACTAGAAAACTGATCAATTCACTGCTTATGTATGTCGACATAGGGCAATTTGTCAATCAGGAATAGCAGCAATAAATAGTTACTGTTTTGGAGGAAATAAAGGTCTTATATTTTAGTCTTGTACACATATAAAAAAGAAGAAGAAAACACTATTAATGCAGCACCATCTAATGATGCAAAGCATTAATGCCACTCTGCATGTAATTATGACTTTTCAAAAACGTGTTACCTTTCTCAGAGCACATACAAGGACATGGTGCGGACCCTCCGTGATGGACTGGGCGGGGCACACACCCTGACACATTTCCCTTCCATCAGCTCCCTGGGTGCAACCCCATCCACTCGCCTCCAGAGAGGGGTGCTGTCCAGGGCAGGGATGAGTCATGGCAAGGCCTCAAAGACGCCCTCGCTGGCCGGTGAGTTTGCCGTTTTCTGATTTTTGTTAATTCTGTGTTCCATTCTTGGTTACATTTTGTATGCAGGGAAGAGAAGTAGTCTGTAACAGTGAGAACACTCAAGCTTTTAAAGGAGATGAATTACATATTACTGACCATTGTGGTAACTTACTGGCTGACCAACTGCAAAAATGAATATTTACCACATGGATGGATTGACAGTTTTTTGTTTGTTTGTTTGTTCGTTTGTAATTTTATTCACTAGACACACCCACATGTAAGGTTTTTGTCTATTTGATGGTGGACATTATTTTTGTTAAATAGGAAAATGAGTGAAAGAACCACCAGAGAAATCAAAAGGAAATTAATTAGTAAATAGAGATAGAAAGCCTCGGGAAACACAATTACATTTTTGGGCAAGCAGTTATGCACTTTTGAACTTTAAAAAGATACTCAGTTATCTTTAGGTAAAACCATTGCCAAACAAATCTTTGAGGTATATAAGAGTGGTTCCAAGATTTCAGTTGGCATTTCCAGCACACTCTTCCTCGATTCAAAAACAAGGTGACTCTGAGCAGGGCCAGGGGATCGCCTTCAACGACGAGGAGTCCATCTTCGGCCACCTGGAGTCCTTCTGCACCCGGGTGCGGCACGTCATCGATGCTGTCTACACCCTGGTCCAGTATGGCAAGCTGGTCCAGAGCGCCGAGGGGCTGCCCCGCCCGCGCAAGGAGGACCTCATCGTGGAGGACGACGCCTCTGACGAGCTGACAGAGATCGGCGGTCAGGGACCGGGCAGCATCACGAGTGATCCTCCAGGTTGGTGTGGGCGGCATTTCTGTTTTTATTTAATGTTGATGTCCTGTTTGTAAAATATCACTCTCCAGCATTTAAAGGGCAGCTCTTCATGTGGACCTGAATGCAATTCAGTAGAGTACAATTTCTTGTATAATGTTAGATATATAGTTTTTTGGTATGCGACGATGCACAATACATGTATAAAATCAGTTACTATAAAACGAGAAATTCTTGTGTGCATGAAAAAAAAAATGCACACGAGAGATTTTTGTCATACAATGTATTGAATACCAGTGGCAATTTGTGAAAGATTCATGCTGTGAAAAGGCCCTCGGCTCAAATTAGCAAAAATTTCATGCTGTGAATGTTTCTGGTTTTACAGTAATCATTAATTTGAATACATAAAATCAAATAACACATATGCATTATAGTAGTAGATAGTACATTTGAAAGCATGAAGTGAAAAAAAAAAATACAGCCACCAACATTACTCTGTGGTGAAGCATATGTGGCTTCAAGCATTTCTGTAAAGCGTCTGTGATAAGTGGTGAAAAAATATGAAAAGGGAATTCATTCCAAAAGTTTTGGAGCAAAGGTGAGGAAAGTGTCACCACCACATTTAGTAATGGATAGGGGGCCATAGACAATGGGTTGATCAGGAGAAGCGCGGAGAGTGAATGAACGAAAGAAGCATTCCAAATTCAAGTCAGCATGCTAGTGAAATATATTATTTGACGACAGTCTTCTGCATTCACACTCCCAATACATGCGCCATCATTCAGTCAGATCATTTTGATTCACTGTATCCCAAATAGATCCCAATTGACGTATTTTCTTATTCTTTTCTTCAGTCTGTGCACGTATATCTCAGTTATATTTGGATGTACACACTGTATGTTTTATTGTCTTGAAAATAAAAAGAAATGATTGTGTTTCATTTGTAATACAGAGACTCCAACTCTCCCGTTCTCGACGGGAGATCTCCCGCCGAAAACCCATTTTTGCAAAATCTCCCGTTCTCCCGCTGGAGATTTGATTTCTCCCGCCCTGGCTCTGTGTCTCCCGTTGGAAAGGATTTCTTACTTATTGCTATCGTATGTTGAAAAAAAAATAAGCCTTAGATAGCACCAGAGAACATATAGAACCCTAGGAACTTCGCGCTTCGCACATATCAACTTGGAGTCTCCCGTTTGCAAGGAGTTTCGAGCGGGAGAATCTCCCAATCAGAAGGTGCTTGGGGTTGGAGTCTCTGGTAATATAAATTCAGTGCAGAGAATTTGTAATAAATTCATTTGAATTGAATTGAATTGAATTGAAAGTTTTATGGGAGACATATAACAAGTTATTGCATGAGGATCTCTTTCTCTGTTTGCATCATGCAGAAATCCCCAAATCTGTGAGTCCCACCAAGACGGCCACCCTGACACACGCAGGCGTGCTGGAGGGCATCGTGGAGGAGGAGGAAGGAGTCAGCACCGTCGCCCCCGAGAGCGGCAGGGACGACCACTCCATCAGCGAGGCGCTGTCCAACGGGGACGAGATGCAAGAGTTGCACGGTGCCGGACTGGGACTGACCCCGCAGAATGCTGCCCTGCTGCGTAAGTCCTTCTTCCACCTGTGATTGTCTTGATACATCAGCCCTTGTGCATGGATTTGAAAACTCTTCTAAAGATCAAAGTTTAGATGTCAGGGTCATATGTTGTACTTTTGCAATACATACAATTATTTTCTTAGATAGAATTTGTTGAGACTTGGAGATTTACTGTAGTTGTTGGATTTACAATGTCACAGGTCAATAATGAAAGGTCAAAGTGAAATGCCAAGATTGATATGTTGTTTAAGATGGCACCGTATTAAAAGTTTTGATTAAAACATGTAAAGTGATAAAGAGAAAAGACAATTTTTTTCAAGAAATGACATCGGTGCATTGTTCAGAATACCTTGTGCTCTACTGCATAGTGTGATTCTGAAGTAACTGATTGTGATTTATAAAATCTGATAAAGACATCCTGCAAAAGCACAGTCACACAGCTGCAGCAAAATACACCTGGGCTAGACATAGCAGTGGTCTGTGGAGGTAAATCAATCAACATTGTAATGTCAAACACTGGGGATATCTGTGGAAATTTCAAGCCACGCCTTCAACAATAACCCCCCTCCCTCCTCCCTTGGACCATTTCATGCCATCTCCAGGCAAGCTGTACAAGGTGGACGACCCCGACAACGAGGGCCCCAGTGTGGTCTCCATCATCGTTGATCACATCGGCACCATGAGGCAGCTGCTGGACAGCAACATCACCACGGCGGTGATGCTGGACGTGGAGGGGCCGGAGCGGGACCGCTTCAGCGAGGCCTACGAGGAGTTTCTCACCACGGTGCAGCAGATCGAGCTCTACCTCAGCGCCTATCTCCAGGCCGTCTTCGTCCGCAAGATGAAGACGCACGAGGGACTGGACGTGCTGACCAGGTGAAACTCTTTTAGCCCCTCTTCTCGTTACAAACCCAATGTGGTCGTTCTGAAAGTTGACCCCTAGATACTCTCCCCCGCTGTCCTTAGACTTGTAGATTTTTCCTCGTCAGATGAACTATTGACTTCAGACCTTTGTATGAGGCTTGATGTGCCCTCTCTGGCTGAAAATTTACTCGCAAATAAATAGCACGCCTGAGTGACCCTATAATCTTAAAGTTCTCTTTTCTTCCTTTTCTATGAAACTGCACCTCCTAACTCTCTCATATTTTAGCATCCTTTTGAATAGGTTGGGATGGTCCACTGTTAAAAGTTACATAGCATTTTAAATCTTTAAGAGCTGATCCTTTTAAACTGTGTAGAAAAGTGGAAATTGATTTTGGCCTGCTTTTTGTGGGTTTTGAGCTGGGCAGTCATGTTTATTAATTTTTCTGATGATGTGGATAAACACTGTGACATTGCTTCATCAATTAACTCTCTGTCCACTGTACTTGTCCAGGTTTGTTCCCGTCATGCACCGATCCGGAATGAAGAGGACTGTGTCGGAGAAGTACATCGACCTCTTCAAGTGGTACGAGACAGATCTGGAGGAGGTCAAAGAACTTTACGAGAAGCACAAGGTAAACAAGGAATTCATTGCATTTAACCCATGCTGCACTTGTGGCATGCATGAATGGCACTTGTGTACTCGAGACACATGGACTTTTGTTCAGGTCATGATCACGAGAAATAACATTCATTTGAACGAACGAACAAACAAACAGGATGAATGAAAGTACTGTGGGGATCTGGTGATGCAATTCATGTCCTATTGCCTGAGACTTGATTCATGTTTGGGATTACACTTCATGTCACAATGCCTGGGACATGGTTGGTACATTCATGGTGGGTGCTTTGGTAGTGCATCAAGGCAAAACTCGTGCAAATCTATGCCTACAGCCTGTCTTTTGCCTGTAGAGTAACTGATACACAAATATTTCTTTGTATACTTTAGCATTAATGGGTTCTCAAACATGAGATTTATACCTGAATTAGAATTGACAATGAAATAGGAAAGGATATTATAGTTGTTCTTGTTGTTGTTTTCTTCTCCTGATCAAACAGACCTGCTAAGTCTCCCTGATTCTGCAGAAAATATCCTGAAATGTTAATAATTTCTTCTTGTCCTGACAGAGGGATGTAAAAGTCTCCCCAGATCTGGGAATTTTAGTAGCATATGCCCACATTAGAATTGACAATAAAGTAGGAAAGGATGTTATAAAAGATTTTAAGTCTAAGTCTCCCTAAATCTGCGGAAGATTTCCTTAAATATTTATCATTTCTTTTTGTCCTATGTAAAAGCCTTTCTGATATGTGAATAGTGGTTGCTTATTGAAATACATGTAATATACAGGTACAGTGGTTGTATATCCCATCATTTTTTTTTAACCTCCCTGATTTTGATATGTCAATGTTAGTAGCCCTGCATTAAGGGAAAAGTTAGACTGTTTTCACAGACCAGCAGTTTAAATTACTTGATCAAAGGTGAAAATGAAATGTGGAGAGCAGTGTGAGAAGATTGACTGACTGATCAGTCTGAACAGCGTTACTATGATAAAAGCATTCTCTGGCTACGTAGGAGGAACCGCTAATGGTGCGCAACGCCCCGCCCGTGTCCGGCGCCATCCACTGGTCCCGCCAGCTCCTGGAGCGCATCGAGGACCCGATGAAGATCTTCCGCGAGAACCGCGCCATCATCCACCTGCGCGACTTCACCCGCATCGTCAAGTTCTACAACCGGGTGGCCACGGCGCTGGTGACGTTCGAGAGCCTCTGGCTTCAGCAGTGGAAGTCCTGCATCGAGCAGGCCAAGCTTGGCCTCAGGGCCACCCTGCTGGTGGTCCACCCCAACACGGGCGACGTTGTGGTCAATGCCGACGACAGGTCAGTAGCTCCATCCTATTTATTTTTGATCGTTCACAATTGCCTCCAAGTATAGACTGTCGGGACAACTATAGATGAACACCTATGAGCAAGGAACTGTAGATACATTTTAATGACATGACATACATATAAAAGTATACGGTGGCCTTATATTCATTTTTTTTTAATTTATACACATTCAATTCATATATGCAATTTCTTTTTTCACTCCAGTATTTAGACTTGCCTGATTAATATTTTGTAGAGTAGAAATAGAAAAGGAATAGTTTCAAATGAAATTGATGACTTAGAAAAAGGCTTTGGTAGTGAAATATTTCTACAGATATTGGCAAATTTTTGCTTCGCAGAGTGCTCCAGCTGGTGCAGGAATGTCGCTGGATGAAGAGACTGAACATTGACATACCAGAGTCGGCCATGATGGTTGCCAAGCAGGTACGCTTCCCAGAGTATGGCATATAGATACATGATATTACAGTGTATTGTTTTGTTTTGTTTTGTTTTTTATGTTCTGACTTCCGCGCTCAAAGTTGTGTGCCATGAAAGAATGCTGACTAAGAAGACCAAAGTTTTCTATGATAGTTAAATGCCAAATTAACAAAGGGGCAATAGTATTACATGTGATAGAGTGATGTTTATGCAATGCTGGCATATTTTCTTAGTTCATTGGCTCTTGTTGGAAAATTCCCAAATGTACAAATGAGAAGAGAAGTGCTCAATGAAGTTAACAGACATAGTGAACAGTGACTAGTGTAGTGTTTTTCCCAACCCTTTTAAGTTTCCATTACACAGAAAGATTTTCATGCCAACTATTTTTTTTTTCAAGTTGCAGTACATTTCATGTCGCAAAGACTATAAATGATGGGAGGTTTCACTGTACACCTTGGATGTGACTGTGGTCCTGAAAAGGACCTGCACTCAATCTCAGGACCACACCCATATTAAAAAAAGAATACATGGTATAACCTGAAACCATCCCCTCCCCCCCCCCCCCCCCCCCACACACACACACACAAAAAGGAGAAACCGCCATGGAAACCTTTGAAGAATATTAAGATTATAAACCTGTTTATAGAGAGTGTGTGTCCCATTAACATTAGATATCATTTTATGGAAAACACAAAATATTTCATAATGTGGAGGGATTTGTGAGTTTTTTTTCTGCTCTAATCTTGCAAAGAAAAAAAAAAAGACAATTCAAATGATTTTGAAAGATGTGAAAATATGTTTAGAAATGCCCTTGTCTTTCAAGTTACGAGCTGGTGAATTTCATTGAAAGTTGACCAGTGCAAAGAAATAAATGGTGCAAAAACTGTCTTCTTTTACAATGATTGTTACTACGTATGAACTTTGAAAACCTAACAGGAACAACGCTTCAAGAGCTACATGAACCACCTGGATCTCTGCCTGAAGGAATTCAGCGACATCTGTGCCGAAATCAGGGAACCAGTCCAGGGCCTGTTCCAGAACCACGTCCAGGCCGTCATGGTGGCCCTCCAGCCGGGCCTGTCCTCCCTGGCCTGGAACTCCATGAACATTGACGCTTTTCTGCATCAGGTCCACGCAGGTTGGTCCTTGATACTCACTCGGTTTCATAGATTATCAAGGCAACATTTGGTTTAGGTTCATCTGGACCAGTGTGGAAGCAGATGTGATTGAACTGATAAAAGAAGTGTTTGATTTTACTGTAATTATCATGCAACCAGCAAGTGATGCTGTGAAAACAAACTTTTTTCTTGATATAATAAGTGCAGATACAATATGTATTCCACACGTAAACATTAACTAACATGTTCTACATGACATTTTGAATGAAAGCCATGTGATTATGCAAATGTATCACCGAACCAGAGATGTTTGTTTTTAGATCTTTTAAATGTTTGTTTTCAAATCTTTCCCTGTCCTTGCTCTGTCCACTTCGTATTCTCCGCAGCCAATGCCAAGTTGAAGAGCATCGTCGACCAGGTCAACCACGTGATCGACCGCAAGATAGACTCCAAGCTGAAGACGATTGCTGAGCTGTTCCTCTTTGATGTGGACAAGTCCTTTGAGAGATCCTGGGTAAGATGGATGCTTGCTGGATATCTCATGGATGCTTAGAATATCTATCCATGTCTACTGTCTTAAGCTGTATGATGAGTGCAGAGGTGATGGTGGTAGTGGTAGTGGTAGTGGTAGTGGTAGTGGTAGTGGTAGTGGGAGTGGTAGTGGTGGTGGTGGAGGTGGTAGTGGTTTTGGTAGCGATAGTAGTGGTGGTAATGTTAGTGGGAGTGGTATTGGTATTGGTAGTGGTAGTAGTGCTGGTGATGGTAGTGGTAGTGGTAGTGGTAGTGGCAGTGGTAGTAGTAGTGATAGTGGAAGTGGTAGTGATAGTGCATATGTAGTAGTGGTAGTTGTGTCATGGTGGTGGTAGTGGTAGTGGTAGTGGTAGAGGTAGGAGAGGTAAACACGATTGTAACCAGATAGCCACATCAACATTCTTCTCATCGTGACAAAATCTCATTGAAACGGATGTCTATGCAATGTAGGTTGCTACATAAATACACGCATGTACATGTATGCCCTAAGCATTCTAAGAACTTGAAGAAAACTTGAGTTATATTTCATTTATCACTGCTGAATGTTTCTCATGAAGTTGTGCTTGTAATTCTGTGAATGCCAGTGTGATAACCAGTTCCATCATCAACCCTGAAGTATGAAGAGATTGGCTAGTTTACTAAAGTTAATAAAGAATCCAAGTGAAATATTAAATCATACTGCTATGTCATTCCCCTCAGCCTGCCGATGCCTTCACAGAAGCCATGCTGGACAGCATAGGGCAACAGAGCGAGATCCTTTTTGCCTACGTCAATGACATCAAGAGTGCTTGCCACGAACTCCTCAACATCTTGCTGGGTCAGGTAAGATGCTGTGATGAGACATTCTGTTTTGTCAATCCCTTGGCTTCTCCATCTACTTTTCATGCCTCCGCCCGAAGGGTGCCGGAGGCATTGCTTTTTTGTATTGGGGTCCTTGGTTCTGTTTTATATGTAGTGATATAATGAGCTTTACCATCCTATATGACTATTGTACAATTTTCTCATGCAATATTTGTAGGTTTATTTTACTCATAACCTTTAAAGATCAACCGTCCTTTGATAGATGTTACTTTTTTGCTCTTTTTTTTTTGGACACAGAAATTGTCTTGCTAGTCCAAGTTAAAGAAATATGTAGTATGTACATTACTTTATCATCTTCCTTGGAAGTTTGTCTATACTGTCTCCCTTAAACTCTCATAAGTGCATGGCCAAGCATGAACAGATGCTGTGGATCTTGTGTCCTCTTGTCTTCTAACTTTATTCTACATGTAGCAATCTCTTTTTACTGTCTTGTCATGGACCAGTACTGCACTCTTTGAGAAAACAGGACCAAAACTGTGTGAAAGAAAGAAATAAATAGATAAAAAAGAAGCAACATCAGTTGTTTTGTTTTTTCCAGTGATATCCTTTATATATTTTTTTTCTATTCATATGTTTTATTGATTTCAACCATTGGCATACAAACTTAAATCATTTCTAATTATGGAATATAAATACACAAGCAAGAAAAATAAATTTTGAGAGAAAAGAAAAGAAAATTATAGGAAAAGAGAATGAAGGCAGCAGAATAGAAATACGTTTGACCTTAGGACCTCCATCAAGGGGAGAGGGGAAATGATAAACCCGAAGATAAGCAGTAGTTCACAAAATTTCATTCCCTTTATACAGTGCTACCTATTCCCTTTCCGTCTGTATGTCATTTATTTTGTACTATGTATCATCAACTTCACTTTCATGTGTTAATAATTCTCATTCATGCATCATATTTTAAAGCCATCTATTTCATATTTCCTATGTCATAAATATCTCTTTCATACTTTTCTTTGCCGTCTTTAATTTTGCAATTTTGTCCGTCATCATATTTCATATTTCTTACATCATATTTTTCCATTTCACATGTCACATTTTTCCATTTCACAAAATACTTGTAATTCATATATCATCTTTTTCTGTTTCATATATCGTATATTTTTGTATTTCATATATAATCTGTTTCTATTCTATATACCATCTTTTCTATTTGATAGATCATGTATTTCAATTTCATATGACATCTATTCAGTTTGTATGTCATGCAGTTCTATTTTAGAAGTCATATGTTTTGGCTTCATATATGTCAATTCATTTGATATGTTCAATTTCCCCCTTCCATCCAGCCCAAGCCAATCGGCGCGATGAGTCCCAAGAGCCAGTCGGCGAGCTCCAAGCACCGGCTCTCCCCAAAGCAGCTACAGGTCTTCCCCTCGCCCCGATCGGAAGATGCCGAGACGAACATCACTGTGAATGATGTCATGGTGGCTGACCTACTCTGTGAGTCGCATCAACATACTGTCACTTCCCACAACTTTGGTATTCTTATATGATGCAACCTTTGACTACTGTATGCACCACATGTTTCACCAGATTTTTATTTTCACAAATTTCATGTGTCGGATACCAATAGCGAATTTAGTAATGCGCGAAAATATGAATTCTGATCCTGACATGAATGTGACATGCATACAGGCATTTCTCCATCCATTGCTGTATTTCACGATCACGAATTTAACCACTCACAAAATTGTGGGGGAAGTCCCTATTTGCGAAAAATTAGACTCGCTAAATATATGGCTTATACAGTGTTAGAGTTACATTGCTTTTGTTGCTTGTGCCCCATGTCTACTATTCAGACTTGGTCTACCAGTCCGTCCTGTCTGTCATCTGTCGTTCACATAAATGACCTTTATGCTGTTACAGTTACATTGCTTTTGTTGTTGTTTGTGCCCCTAGTCTACTATTCAGACTTGGTCTACCAGTCCATCTTGTCTGCCATCTGCCGTTCACTCATCACCCTGGCCGAGGCGGCGGGGTGTGACAGTGTCTTGGAGACCATCGCTGAGGACCTGGAGACGGCCAAGAACTCCCCCGAGCCGTCGCCTTCCCCATCCCCGAGGACCGAGTCCTACTACAGCAGGTCCAGGGCCAGCACCGGTAGGACCAGGACCAGCAGACCCAACTCCTCTATGTCGTACCTCTCGGACATGTCGTGGACTCTCAACAAGAGCAGGGAATACACCCATCTCAGGTACAGAATTCAAGTAACCCTCTGCATTCCACATTGATTAGCTGTCCATTGGTTTGTGTGAGGAGTTTGTATGCATTTGACTCATTGACAAGGAAAGGGTTAAAGCAGGATGTGCAAGGACATCCCAGAGTGTGAGAGTGGGACCATATAGTAGGGCAGATATGAAACAAAAATTGGTCGAAATGCTCACATCCGGCGGAAAGTATGAAATTTTGCATATAGGGGTATTTTGGGGCGCTGATTTCAAATATTGCCGGATCCAAGAGATCTGATCACAGGGTCGGCCGCCATTTTGAATTCCAATATGGCCGCCATCGCAAAACAAATTCAAAGATCCCTATCTTCAGTTCTGAATGACCTGTGGCACCAAAATTTGGTACACATGAGCGTTTTGACACATTGAATTTGATGACAGATTGATTTGGAGTGTCTGACAAACATCGAATGGCCGCCATTTTGAATTCCAATATGGCCGCCTCGACGAAATATTCAAAATCCCTATCTCGATTTCTTAGTGGTGAGTGACCCTGAAATTAGGGGTAAACAAGTATTTTAACATACTGAGTTAAAATATTAACTGATGTGATGTGTCTGACAAACGCAATGCCTGCTATTTTGAATTCCAATGTGACTACGAAGACAAACATCATGACTAACATTCACGGGCATGTCAAAAAGTGCAGCAAAAAGGAAGCATAATGCACCTTTCACTGACGTCACAATGTAAATACAGCAGCGCGCACTCTATCAGTTACAAACGCGCACTCAATCAGGTAGCTAATTTACAAACCCGAGAAAGAGATTTTCAACACTCCAACATGGCAAATATGTATAAAAATTCAAATTGGCTGCCGTGCAGCTTGTCAGACAAATCAAATAAGTCTGTTATTGAAGTCATCATATCACCATGCTTTAATATATCAAATTCCAATGGCTAATGTCATTCAGAACTGAAGATAGAGATCTTTGACGGCGGCCATATTGGAATTCAAAATGGCGGCCGATCCCGTTGTCAGACCTCTTGGATCCGGCAAATTTTGAAATCAGCACCTCAAAATACCCCTATATGCAAAATTTCATACTTTCCGCCGGATGTGAGCATCTTTTTCACATATCTGCCCCACTAATAGGAAAATGAATTGTCACATTTTTTGAAAACATAATTATATGATTATGATGAGTAGAATCATGAGAAAATGGAATCATATACATTTTTTTTTTCGACACACATTTATTCTGCGTACAGTTCCAAAGAATGCTAATGTTGTGCATTAAACATTTTTCGAATCAACATCACCATTGTCTGCTCTAAACCAAAAGGTTTGAGGTTGCCGTCAAATTTGCCATTCCCAACATCATCATCGAGCCCACGCTGGACGCCGTCAAGAGCTCGCTGGGCAAGATAGCGGAGGTCATCCTGGGGGTCGCGGACAAGGTAACCTGGTGGGCAGGAGATGTCGTCGGGGAGACCATGCTGGCAGACATCTCGGACGAAATGATGGTACAGAGCGCCCTCAGACAACTCGATGGAGTAGTAGAAGGTTTGTTTGAATCTCACATACTCCTGGAGGATTTTTCTTTGCACTTGAATATCATAAAATCTGAAGACTTTATTTTAAGTCATTGCAGTCCTATTATCATATTGAATCTTACAACTGAGTTCTTTCTCTCTCTCTGTGATGTGATGCGATCGTTTTGATACATTACCTTCTGCCACAAAAGGGCACAGGCGGCATCAGAATGTTTTGCTCTTCACTGGATCTTCGACTTGCAGATGTCAGTGGTCTGTGAGTGCAGCATGATGTGTAGTGATTGTGGAGATTCATACAGCCCAGTTGCAAATTGCAAAGACACAATACCAATATGCCCACACTTCATTTCCTTTCATTATCTGTTTTGTATCCAGATCTCCAACGGGACATCGACAAGCACCTCTTCCACTTCCGCTTCTACGACTTCCTGTGGAAGGACGATATGTACGGTTCCTACTACGACTTCATAGCCAACGACCCCGGCACGTTCGCCATCAAGCGGGAGGTCGAGCGCCTCCTCCACATCGAGGACAAGATCAAGGGCATCCCAAAGATCCTGCCCATCGGCCCCGTCTGCCTGGAGACGAGACCCATCACCGACGCCCTCTATGGTTTCGCAATGCAGTGGAAGGCCCAGTATGCGCAGGTCCTACATGAGGAAGGGAAGGTGAGTGTGGTGATCAGTGTTAGCTCATGTGCACATGGGTACAATAATCTTTCTCTTTTCGTAGTTGGTTTTTAGGCACTTCACTTTCTTACAAGGCAACATAATGCATAGGCTTGTCCGATGCAGCAACTATTCATGGAATTCATCAATCATGCTCTAGCAAAGAAGACTTGTCAAGTCGAGTGATGGCCTGAAGACGTAAAAGAGTCCAGACCAATTGCTCTCCAACGATGACAGAGGTCAAAAGTTCATGCACTTGTAATTGAAGCATTCGCTCCCTCAAAATTCTGAGGGAAAGTTGTTAACTGAGAGCAGTTGGTCTGAACTCCGCGCTGACAGGTTCGTTGGAAAGTGCCGTCACTCAGCTTGATGTGTACAGAGGGGTTTAGCAGATGTTCCAGTGAATAAGAGTATGATCGAGACAGAATCTGGACTAAACCATAAAAATCGACCAGCAAAACCAAGCAAAACAATAAACTTCAGACATACCTAACAGTATCACATCACAGAGTAATGTTGATGGTGAGGATTATATAGCAACAGACTCGACTTGCTTGCAAGTCTTCCTTAATCTCTGCGTTGACCAGCATCCGCGATATGTGCATGGGGTTAAGACTTTCACTCATTGAAACCATTGAAGAGCTGTGCCCTGTTTCATGATAGGGCTAGGAGTGGATGCAAGATACCCTTTGGACTACTAAGAACCCTCATGTTAGCAAGTTGATTAGCACAAGCCATCTGTTTTCCTTGTTATACTGCCTTTACATGTATTTCTTTGAATTGTCAATGTCATTGTAATTCAAAGTTCTGTTTGTATTGGATAGTTTCATACATAAACCTCTGCCTCTTTCTTTTATTTTTTCTTTAGCGTCAACTGGACAATGCCATCATGTACCGCAGCAGCATCAAGTCCCGCCTGCTGGCCGATGTAGTGACCCTTGACCAGCTGAACGGCACCCTCACACTGCTGGAGGAGGTCAGGGACATGGAGAACAAGATAGATGCCATCTACCTGCCCATAGAGACCATGTATGCAGATCTCATGTAAGTGGATGGAATACATGCAGCCTGTATTTCTCATTTGCTACCATTCATTGGTAGGGGTCAAAATGTGATTACTTATTTGCCATCTGCCTGCCCATAGAGACCATGTATGCAGATCTCATGTATAAAGTGGATGGAATACACAGCATGTATTTCTCATTTGCTAGCTACCATTCATGTTGGGAGGGTTGAAAATGTGCTTATTATTTGACATCCTCCTCCTTATATAGACCATGTCTGCAGATTTCTTGTAAAGTGGATGGAATACACACAACGTGTATATCTTGCTTGCAACCATCCACATTAAGTTTAGATGTGATTTAGGATGCCATCTGCCTGGCCAAAGGGGACCATTATGCAGACCTTATGTGAGTGGATGGAATACACAGTGTGTATGTATGCATGTTAAGCCACCATTCAAATTGAACTTAATGTTATTATCATGTCATTAACCTTGTCCAATCATGCTGACTGCTTCTCAAACTTCTAGAAGTGTTTCAGTTCTTGATAAGTACTTGAAATACAGTTCACTGGTGGTTATGTACAAGAAAGGATGAAGCATGTGCCACCTGACAGCTTCTGAGGCACCACATACAGGAAGTGGGCTGGTCACATGACAAACTACATGGTACATGAAGTCCCAGCTGCATACATTCAGACTGCACAAACTTTTAGAGGGTTTGCAGGGTTTCGTGAATTTCCCTAAGTTTTCGTGAGAAGTTTGCGATCTTTGCGTTCAGACTGACCAAACTTTGAGAGCTTATACTTCGAAAACTTTTGAAGTTTGAGTTTGTGACCGCAACTTATGAGATGCGCTTCAGTGATCTCAACTGACTCAGTTCTTCTCTCCCCTGTATCCTTTGCAGAAGCTACCGGCTGCGCCTGCCCCGCTCGGAGGTGGAGGAGGTGGACAAGCTGAGGGACAGCTGGCAGGAGGTAGTGGACCTGGCCGAGAAGCGTCGGGTCAAGCTCCTGAGGGAGAGGCGTGGGGCCTTTGAACAGGAGCTGGACAAGCAGGTCAAGGTAAGACTTTAACTCCAGCACTGATTCTGTTTTGCATTGGAGACAAAAAAAAAATACAGGAATAAAATGAAAATATATGGACTCACCTCACCATGATGCCAAGAGAACTGTTGTTGGTGTCATTCTTTGTGTCTGTAATTAGTGGCTATATGTTCAACATCACTGGCTCAACGAAATATATAGAACTTTTCTCTCTCTTTTTTTTTTTTTTTTTTGCATATAGAAATCGTACATTATGGAATTGTGTTAGAAAATTGAGACAAAAAAAAGAAGAAAAGAAATCAAGCAACTTATCTGTAATGTGCATTGAAATCAGAGCTTATGTGAATAGTCTGCCCAGGCTCTCACATGATTGGCTACTCATTCTGTGATTGGTTTGTATATCATGCATCATGTTCATGCATGTATTCGTTTATCATGATCTAAATTAATATATTTATATGTTTATGTCTGTTCGTATATACTATTTTCTTCTTCAGCTCTTTGTGGTGGAGGTGATCCAGTTCCGGAACAGCTTTGACTCCCAGGGCCCGGCGGTGCCAGGCGTCCAGCCCGCCGAGGCTGTGGCCCGCCTCCACGAGTTCCAGGAGATCTTCAAGCTCTATGACTCCAAGCGCAAGACGCTAGACTCTGTCTCCAGGCTCTTTGGCATTATCTGCAAGCCGTTCCCCGAACTCGACAAGACCGGAGAGGTTAGAGATTTTGTGCAACTGTATAAGCACTTGTGCTATATAACTTACAAATATGCACACTAGTCAGTGACATAATGTTTGTATGTGTAGGTTTGAACCTAAAGTACATTGCAGAACAATTTTTCTATCCTGTTCAATGTATTTCATTAACTGTATGCTGTGCAATGGAATGTAAAATGTAGTTTGTAGAATGATTCAGCTGTATTCCTTGAATCAGTGGAATCTAGGATATGACATACTGAATGTAACTTTGAAGTTATTAACAACAGATATGTGATGAATTTCCTAGTTGTAACTTATAGTCACTGTAACAAATGAATTGCATCATGACTGGATGATGTGTTGACCATATGGTCCATTTGAAATTGGGCATTTTTCACATTTATAGCATTGCTACAACTTTCTCAGGCCAAACTGAGATAACCTAATTGTGGTTATCTGGTCACTTAGGATGGCAGCCAGTTCTTGTTAAATACTGGACATTCTCCTTCCACTTTGTCCTCCAGGAACTGGACCTCCTTGGTCTGCTCTATGGCCTCTTCCAGAAATTCATCGCTTTCGACAACCAGTTCCGCGACCGGCTGTGGGCCGACGCTGATCTACCCAAGGCCAACAAGGAGGTGAGTTTAGGGACAAGCAATGATTTTGGCTAATAATGCCATTTTTTGCTGGTCCCTGGCCAAAGTGGTCATGGCCCTGTGATGATGTCAGATGTGTTGTGTTGTGGGGATATTGTGTGATGAAGATGCATGTATACTGAGAGAGATTTCTGCGAATATGCCGTCACAGCACTTAGATGTGTTTTTATGTGACAAGCGCTTCATGATATTGTGGATGAGTATTATTGCAGCAAAGTTTTACAATACTCACACAATATAGGGAATTCTGTAACACTTTGATCATGACACAAAAGCAAATATTTATACCTGTACTTGCTGCTTCAAATCATGACAATTGGGGTGGAAGCATCAAAAGGCTCTTACGTTGTACTCTCTCAGAAAATGAGCCAGCCAAATTCCTTTTGTCACAAGGCAGACCAATGAGAATATCAGCTTTTTTTATTTGTTTACTAAATCCATTTTCAGTTGGTAGGTTATTCTATCCAGCACAAGTTTAGTTGGCCGATCAGCAAGAAATCTAAAGTCTAGTTGTGACAACTAAGTCTGCAGCACTTCAATCCTAAAACCAGTTCTTGCTCCTTCTAGTTTTTATGCAAGTAATGGCAAGGTGGGTGGGGGTCAGGCAGGGACTGTGGAATGACTCTTGCTGACCAACACTTTTCTTTGTTTGACTGTGTGACAGGTGGAACAATACTGGGATGAGTGCCAGAACCTTCCTGACAAGATCAAGGACTGGGACGCCTACAACAACATGAAGAACAGCATCAAGTTCTACCTGGACATCTTCCCCATCCTCCACAAGCTGGCCTCCAAGGTGAGTGAGGGAGATGTCAGGCATTATGGTTATATTGATAATAATAATGATGATGATGATGATGATGATGATGATGGTGATGGTGATGGTGATGGTGATGGTGATGGTGATGGTGATGGTGATGGTGATGGTGATGGTGATGGTGATGGTGATGGTGATGGTGATGGTGATGGTGATGGTGATGGTGATGGTGATGGTGATGGTGATGGTGATGGTGATGGTGATGGTGATGGTGATGGTGATGGTGATGGTGAGGATGAGGATGAGGAGGAGGAGGAGGAGGAGGAGGAGAAGGAGGAGGATGATTGTGAGTGAGGGAGATGTCAGACATAATGATCTTAATGATTATGATAATAATGATGATTATGATGATGATGATGATGATGATGATGATGATGATGATGATGATAGTGAAACAGATGTCAAACATAATGATTATAATAATAATAATAATGACGATGATAATAATAATACCCAGTATTTATACAGCATTTGTTCCAAACCCATGAAATCTGCAAACTCAAACTCATTTATCCAATGCTTGATGGGAATATGTTAAATCCTTTCTATTTCCTCCTCAAATCCCAGGAAATCCGTAACCGTCACTGGCTCCAAGTGATGGCGGTAACAGGGAGCTCCTTTCAGCTGGAGGCCAACGTCTTCAAACTCTCTCACATCCTCGACATCGGTCTCATCAAGTAAGTTGTGAGGTCATTCTCCCCTTCGTCCTGTGAGAGGCGACTTTCTGTTTATTAATACATGTTGCATAAGTTGTTATTACCCCCCCCCCCCCCCCCCCCCCCCCATGCATGGTGTGTTTGGGAGTATATGTGTGAATAACTCCGAGGTTGGGTGGCCAGGCAGTTAGTCAGTCTAGTGGGGTGGCTTAGTGACAAATATACTGATAATCGTGACACGCCGGACAAAAGTGTCATTTTTTCCTCAGACATTTGTATATATATGAGGATCAAAATTAGGGGGTGCTCCAAGAAATCCGCTAACAGAAAAAATGAGAAAATGCCCTTAATTTGTACATAACAATAATGTCTGAATTCAAAGACTACACACAGGGCATTCGCCAGGTTTCTGTACAATGCAATGCAATGTACATGGTTGCTAGTCTTAAAATTCAGACCCATAATACGACATATTATGTGCATGTTTACAGTAATACACCATTTTTACTGGTTTTCCTATGGTAACAGGTGGTTAATCTGTGCTGCGGACCTGAGGGAGGTGTGTTGGAATAGTCCAGTTTTCTTAAGCACCTTTTCATTAAATAATTTCATATAATTTCTGGTAAAGGATTTTTTTAGTACTGTCTACCTCCTGTAGAGAAATGGCAAAGAGTGACATGTGACTCTGGCTCAGATACTTTAAATCTTGGGCAATGACTGAGCCAGGTGTAGGACTATGTCACAGTTCATTTTTTCTCCCAGAACTACTAGTTTACCAGTAGAAGAGCTGCATATTCCATTGAGAACTTAAGGTTTTGGGTATTGCCTTACATATTTCCTAACAAATTTAACCCGTTTCCTCCAAAATTGTGTGAATTCCATAGGTTTAGCGCAGGGATTGCCTGGTTCCCGTAAGCAATTTTTATAGTCGGCACCTCCCCTCTTTATATGTTTCTTATTTCTTATGGGGGTATTCAAATGTTTAAAAAGGTTAAAAGTCTGTTTTCATAGATGAAGTTGAATTTAGACAATTTGAATATTTTTAAAGATATATTGATATTTGTAATTTCACTCATAAAGACTTAAAGCGGTTTGAATATTTTTGGTCTGATAGCTATGTATAGACATGTTATTAAAAAGTAAAAGCAATGTTTGATTGGTTCACATTATCCAAAGAGGGTGGGATGTAGTTGGCTGGTGAACAAAGTCTATGGGGAAGTTTAAAAAGTTGATAGAAATGAAACAAAATCGGCATAGAGCAGGATCTAAATCACAATATAATATGACAAAATTCCCGACCCAAAGGCGGTTGATTCTATGATGCTTTATGTCAAAATACATTCCACCCAAAATACATGTGATTGATAGGAGGAAAAAGTATAGTACATTAAAAACAATATAGTTCAACTAACCCCATTAGTCCAGCAGCATAATGAAATGATTGTTAAGTTTTATCGCCTTGTCAATTGAAGATGATGTTACATAATTACAATTATCAAAGTCAGCTAGATCTACTAGTATATCAAGAAACCAAAAAGAAGGGGTGGGGTGGAGAGAGAAGAATGAAGTAAGTTATTAGTATCTGTAGTTTTGGTTTTCAGTATATTCATTTTAATTTCCTTAATTTCTGTTTTGTGTACTAGTAATCTGCCAGGAACAAACACAAGAAAAACTTAAAGGTCCTATATATATACACTTTTGGGAGAGTGACTTGAAAAAAATGTTCAGGATATCACATTTTATGCATAATATGTGTAGGTCTGGGGGCATTTCATGAAGCATTTTGTCCGACAAGTTGTCGGACAAATTTGCTCTCTGCCAATCAGATGCAAGGATTTCTGTAGTTTGAAACAGTTTGTCAGAAAAATATCTGACCAAACTGCTTCATGAAATGCCCCCCTGTTGCATCACGAGACATCCTACCATATACAGTTTTTACAATCAAAGCAAACATATAAAGAGATATCAGTATTTTTCTCATTAAAGCATAAATGCGGACGGTTTAGTCTGGAAACATGTTATCATAGAAATATTGTTCACATTTTGTGTTATTAACAATACTTAACATTGATTATACAGATTCATTTTTTACAGAGGTTCTTTCTATCCGTAACTCACACTTAAGAATAATTTTCAAGCACTAATTTTGGGTTTTTGCCTTTAATTATCCACAAAAAGGAGGACTCAATGCATAAAAGGTGTATGCTTTATTTTTGGAAAATGTTGAGGAGATCAGGAAAATAATATATATAAATGTAGATTTTGGACCTGAAGGAGCAGTTGAAGCATTTTTAAGAAACAATGCCTTGTGGCATCGTTCTTATCATCAAAAATTAATAATGACAAACTCAAATGAAAATTGGAGGGGGGAAGAAAAGATGAACATAATGACATGAGACAGCTTGGTAAAGATTGAACGCTAAAATAGACAATGCAGCCTCTTTTCTCAGTTCATACTTATCCAGAGTGTGTGCTTTCTTTCCAGTACCGGTATTATTATTTAGATAGGTTAGGGGAATCCCTTTGGATTGTGTGATACATCATTTTAAAGCTTACAGTCTGCTCTTTCAGAATCTGTCCTTAAAGGACAAGTCCACCTTCATGCACACGTGGATTCAGTGAATACAACAATATTAGTAGGACACATCACAGAAAGCTTGGAAAAAATCGTACAATCCGTTCAAAAGTTATGATTTTTTAAGGTATCTGCACAGTCGCGGCTGGATGAAAAGACTACCACAGTGTATGATGTCACATGTGCACATTCTAAGGAAAATGAAATGAGAATTTCACAAAACCATACTTTTTGAATAAAGTTCACATAGTTTCTTTGACTTGCTACTGACGTATGTCAAGGGTAATATTATTCCCCCTGCCTTCTGAAAGAGAAGTCGAGTATCCTTTTGTAAGCGAAAATAATTTATGTTGAATTTTCTTTATTCATTCTTTATATCGTTGTACACATGTGACATTACAAGGTATAGTAGTCTTCTCATCCAGCCTCGACTGCATGAGCAGAAACTTCAAAAATTCATAACTTTAGAACAGATTGTCCAATTTTCCTCAAACTCTCACTGATGTGTTCTACTATTGTTGCTGCATTCACTCAACCCACATGCTATATAGGTGACAAATCTTTGTCTGGCTACTTTTTTGTTGATCAATTATACCAACCCTGATGGAAATCTCTTCAAATTCATAAGTTCTGAAGTCTCCTTTAAGTTTAACCAAAATCTATATATGTAGTTGCCATGGCAACATACCACTTAACACTAATGAAAAGTATTTCAAACCTCTATACATCCCGTTGATCAGTTGCACCTATTCAAATGGAATCTCTTCCAAACTGGAAAATAGCCTCCTGTAACTAACTTCAATTAAAAACCCTAGTTTTGGGTTGCCATGGCAACGCACAAATCAACAATAATATTTGACCCCTGGTTTATACTCTTGGTACCTTCTATACAACGTTCATATCAAATTTTGTGAAAATTGAATCTTCCTACCTGGAGAAATAAACAAAAACATGATTTTTAGAAAAAGTTCATTGACCTTTGACCTTTGACCTTTGGAAAATTCACCCCAAATTCAATCAAAATATTTTACTTGTTCTCAATATTCTTCCTGCCAAGTTTTATCCAGATTGGATATTCCTGACCTCAGAAATAGCCAACAAACCTATTTCACAAATAAAGGTCATTGACCTTTGACCTCTGACCTCCTTCCCAGCATCAATTTTCTTGGAGCACCCTATTTTTTGAGAAGGTACATCATGAAGTACCTTTGGTGAAAAAATCATGCTTTTGTCCGCCGTGTCACGATAATTTCACTAAGCCACCCCACTAGTCACTGTGTTGCAGAATTTGTGGATTGAACTAATCCGTTACGTTTTGAGCAATATTTGACCTAAAATGTGGCGTTTCTGACTGCTATCATACACTGTAGGTACATACTTGTAGATGTGCAAGATATGCTTTTCGTCAGTTTTTAGTAATGCATTGCCATGACAACAGCAAATTTTCATAAAAATTATATCCACATGTAAAATGGAATAGATTTTCCTTTAGTAAAATTTCCACTCACCATCTCTGTGTATGAAGCTGTGAGGTGAACAGGAAAATTACGTTTTACTGGCAGACTATTTCTTAAACGATTCTGTACTTATGTAGCATTTAATTCTGCTGTTACTTTATATCAAAATGCACTTATCTAAGCATCTCTGGATGATTGATTGATATCCAGGAACTTTTAAACGCATTATGCTGCTGAAACCCTTATGCTTTAATAATTGATGATAAAATCATTTGTACAGATGTAACTCAGTGTTCATTTTCCCTTCAAGCAGAATGCTTAGTTCTACTCAACAGTGTCTGTGCAGTGAAATCTGATTTAGAATATCACTCACTCACAACAAAATTCATGATCTAAAATTTGTGCAAGGGAAAGATATCTGACCAGGGGGGATCTTTGAGCACCAAGCTTTCCAATCGTGTAGTATGAGTGGGATGGGTTTAGGAAGGTGATAAATACATTGACATCCACTCCCCTGCCCCACGCAGTGTGTGATTATTGCCCCTTTCTGTGCCGGGGACTTTGGACAGTGTGTACAATGCTATGGAGTTTTCTGTACCAACCGGCACTCCAAGCAGACAAAAGACTAACAAATATTGCTCTGTAGTATGCATTTTGATGAACTCTATAGTAGTCTCCTTTCCAGCCGTTCCATCTTTTATCCACAATCCTACTCTCCTTGGCTCACAACTCCAGGCACCAGACAGAGATTGAGGAGATCTGTCACTGCGCCAGCAAGGAGCTGGAGCTGGAGGTCAAGCTGCGCATCACGGAGGAGGAGTGGACGGAGCAGGTGCTGACCTTCACCGAGTACAAGCGGCGCGGCCCCATCTACCTGGAGAAGGACTCCATGGAGCACCTCTTGGAGCAGCTGGAGAACGCCCAGGCCATCCTGGCCAATATGCTCACCTCCAGGTTCGTCGGCCCGCTCCGGGAGGAGGCCGCCGGCTGGGCGGAGAAACTCCGTGGTAAGCTCTTCTGGATTGGATTGATGATGGTGGTCATGGTGGTGATAGTGATGGTTTTAGTGGTGATGATGGTAATGATGATGATGATGATGATGATGTTGATAATAACAATGGTGATTATGTTGACAGTAATAATGGTGATTATGATGGTGATGCTGGTATAGTGATGATGATGATGATGAAAATGATAGTGAAGATAGTGATGATTTTATGAAGATATGATGATGATGATGAAGGTGGTGGCAGTGGTGGTGAAGGTGGTGTTGGTGGCGGTGATGGTGATAATGATGGTGGTGGTAGTCAACTCTGCCAATCACTGAATCTTTGCCTGAGAAATATCCAATTTATGTGGTACATGATATATGACATGCTATAGTAGATGTGATGACATATATCATTTTCCTTGCACCAAGGAAATGATGCAATAATATGTCATATGGGACCAAACAAACACTTTTAACCTGACTTATTACATTATTACAAGCATTACCTGTACCTTTGCTAAGGCACATGGTTATAGAGTCTGAACAACATTGTATGCATAACTATCATACACTGTATGTTTCAACCAATCTTCAGGGGTTGGGGAAGTCCTGGAACAGTGGCTAGAGGTCCAGGACCTGTGGCAATACCTAGAGGCGGTCTTCAGCATTCCGCGGACCGCCAAGGAGCTCCCGCAGGAGGCCAAGCGCTTCAACAGGATCGACAAGAGTTGGAGCAAGATCCAGAGGAGGGCCTACGACACTCGCAACGTTCTCCAGGTAAGTTTTCTGATGTTTGGGGATATCGTTTATGCCATATATTTCACAAATTTGGACTTGTAAGACAATTTCCCAAGAGATCAAATTGGCAATCAAGAATCACTTTGACGGAATGAGAAATAAGTTTTAATTTGGAGACAACGCACATGACATTCATGCTGTGGGTGGCAATATTTTTGTAAGTTGTTAGAATTTCGCCAGTATCAGTTAACTTGTGAAATTTGCAAGAAACTAAAGACGTGGAAATATGTATCACATGTACAATATGATGTGTCATTTGTATAATGCAATATTAAGAATGAGTAGTCTCTAGTTTATGTGTATTCTGTATGTGTATCCTGTACTTCTCTTAGTGTTGTTCTACAGGATTATACATTGAGTTTTCATAATGTTTGCATGATGTGTGTATTTCATATGAGTAGTTTTATTTGCTGCAGTTGCAGTTTGAAGAACAATAATCACTTTTTTTTATTGTGAGTGTCAAGTCTGTATGGTTTGTATGTTTTGTAAGAAATTTGCTCTCAATTGTTTGCCTAAAAGATGACATTTGTTTTATTTATAGTGTGCCATGAACTTTATGTGTAGATGTATTATAAATATGTAATTATTTACAGTTTTTAAAGTTGTTTGCATTACACAAAGCTATAGAGCAATTATGATAAAGAATAGAGGTGTGCTGGTGGACAAGGTGACACGACATTTGCTGCTGCGACAGTTGCTCCGATCTTATTTTCTCCAAGGACTTACATATGTAGGGTTAAGGTTAGGGTTGTGATAGGGTTTTAGGTTTAGCATGATGTAAGGATTATGATTAGGGTTAGAGTTATGCTTGTAGGTAGGTTTTATATTTGGCTTTAATAGCCTGCTGGTATTCCATGGGGGCAGTTGTCGCAGGAGCATACATGTATGTCAGAGAACTGGTGGACAAATATGAAGGGGAAATATATTTGTGGCTGATTATGTCTCTCTGTGTCTCCCAGTGCACCTACGGAGGGGAAGTCCCAAAGGGCGTGGTCCTTCGCCACATCCACGAGGAGCTGGAGATCTGCTTTAAAAGTCTGACCGGCTACCTGGACAAGAAGCGGCAGGTCTTCCCCAGGTTCTACTTCCTGTCCGACCCCGTCCTGCTGGCCATCCTCAGCCGACCTTATGACCTGGAATCGGTGAAGCCGTACCTCAGGTGAGTCGGCACTCTCTCTCTGCTGTGCGCACAATTCTGATGTATTTTTGTGAATTGATTGCAGTGAATATTCTGTCAAGAACATGCTGTGTGTAGCTTTTGATAGGCTTATATCACAGATCAAATAATTTGTTTCTCCACAAGGTCTTTGTTTGATAGTCTCACATTGAGAAGATGAGTAAATTTCACTTTTCCATAAGATGTAGAGTCTTTTCTTTCATTCTAGGGCACCTCACTGCAATATTTCTTCCCTGTTTCTTCATAAAAGAATCGATGAGTCTGATGAATTTGTCTCACGTTGTGTATCTCCTAACCAATATTTAAGCGTGGTCTCTAACTTTTCTGATCATTTTGAGTCTTGTTATTTTATGTAGCTTGTACATAAATTTTTTTTTTAGAAGCTTAATTGTGTGACAGTTCATACATATCATGGTACATACAGATGTCCAGATAATCAGCTGTTGGACTTAGACAACGTGCTTTTCATTTTGTGAAACATTTATAGATCTTTGAGCATGGCCTTATTTCTCGCTTCTTTGACACTGCATTACCACACTTTTTGAGCAGACAAATTCTATCCAAATCAAACTGAACTCCAAAGTCTTTAAAAAGAAATTGTAGTGATATGTACCCTAATTTCATCACCATGCACCATGTCATTTCTCCATCTCCTGCATAGATGCATCTTCAACTACGTCTACGACATCCACCTGGAGCGCATCCCACTCCACACCTCCCAGACGCAGCGCAGCAGCATCCCCACGTCTCCGGAGAAGATGGCCTTCCACCACAGCCCCACCAAGGAACACCACTCGCCGACCCGCGTGCCCTCGGGCCAGGCCCTGGCCGGGGTCCCCTCCCGCCTGTCCAACGACAGCCGCCTGGGGGCAGTGACGGGGATGGAGGGAGGGGTGCAGGATGGCACGGAGGGGGGATTGATGCAGGCCATCGCCGTCACGTCCAAGGAGGGAGAGATCTTGAATCTGGAGGACGAGGTATGTATTTAATCAGTTCTTGCCGTCCATACCTCAGCATTAGCAATGAAAACTCGTCATAATGTGATACAGTGATTTATCATCCTATATTTCAGAACTCTGGGAAATAGAAAATGGGGTCAAAACACAGATCAGCCAACTAGTGTATTTTTTGAATATTTCATTTTTTTCCCATTTTCTTGAAAAAACAAATTATGTTTTTCAGAAATTGATTTAGCATGCATCATTTATGCAGTTTCCCATTTTGCTTTCTTTGATGTGTGTATGTTTTCATTGTGTAGTACAATTTTAGATCTGCAGAGGTTAGCAACCTTGAAACAGACAGAAATATTTTTAAAGAATCTCCTTGATGAACCACTTACAGTATTTTTCTTTTTCTGAGAAAGATGTGGCACAATGTCCCCAGTGTTTTGTGCCCCAGTCAGTTACATCCATTTTGTCATTCATTAAAGTTTTTATTGGTGATATAAATGTTAGACATAGTATGTTTTTAACTTGCTGTCAAAAAGATTCTTGCCTATAGATAGTCCACTGTCGTACAAACATGATTATATAATTATTTTTCTTTTTCAAAAAGGTCCACATTAAGGAAGGAGTTGAGGTGTGGTTGAAGGGGCTCAAGGAATCCATCACAAAGACACTGGCTTCCACTGTGTCCAACATGATCAAAGACATGGAGAACAACCTCCCCATCGAAGAGCTGGCCTATAAGGTGAGATCAGTGTTCCTTAACCCATTGAAGACGAGTCCCGAGTATACCCGGGCAAGTGTCTATGGGAAATGCACGTTGTAGCAAAATCAGCCCGTCCTCAACAGGTTAACGTAAAAGTGGAAATTTTCTTGCATTTCGCTGACTTAAAACTAGCAAAAGAAATGAAAACATGCACATATTTTGCTTGGTATATGTAATGCTACGTTACATGTGGTGCGTCATCACTTTACCTGTATAAAGTAAGAGATCATAAAAGTAAGAAAAATGTGTGTAAAGCCGACTTTGTGAGTATAACCTCTACAGTTTTCTAATTTGTAATTATTTTTTGAATATTTAACTTGTGATGAAGTACATGTAAGACAAATTACATTGTATATATCGATTTACAGCTTATTTATCAAATACATATCTGTCAAAA
Source organism: Diadema antillarum (assembly GCF_040938485.1). NCBI lineage: Eukaryota > Metazoa > Echinodermata > Echinoidea > Diadematoida > Diadematidae > Diadema > Diadema antillarum. Next base: position 119,005 of record NW_027271822.1, read on the forward strand.
TTCAAAATTATAAGTAAGCAAAGAGCAGGGTACATCGCACTTTTGATAAGAATTAAACAAGTGAAACATTTGAATGATTATTAATTTGGGGGTGGGGATGCTAGAAAGCAAAGCTTGAAGATTGTGTATCCCATGAGTTATGTCATACTTGAAAAAACAAAACAAAAAACAAAAAATGTGTAATCAGTGTGTTGCTATGTGATAGGTAGATATGTTGTAGGAAACCACAGTCTGTATTGCTGGGAGAATTATATTGCTGCACCCAAAATTGTTTTCTGGAATGCTTTCAATTATCCCATCTTTTTGTCATACAGTACCCGACCCAAGTGGCCAACCTGGGCCTGATGCTCTACTGGACCAAGGAGTGCGAGCTGGGCATCACAGAGATCCGGAATGACCGCAAGGCCATCCCCAACACGGCCAAGAAGTTTGTGACCACCATGACCCGCCTGACCCAGGTCCTGACCAAGGGTACGTGGAAGGCCACCGACGAGCACGTCACGCCACTCCAGCGCTGGCGACTCGAGAGCATGGTCGCTGTGAGTATCTCTGCCATCCTCCTTTCGTTCTGATGAATTTATCCTTTTGCATGGGTACATTAATTAGCCTTGTGGAGTGTTTTGTCATCTTTTATTGTAATGCTTGAACAACCGATTCCCATGCACGTATAAATCATTTGGGTTCCAAAGTAAATCTCATAACCACCTTGCAGTTGAGTGATGTGTTGTGTTTATGTTAATCAGTTCCATGTAAAAATGCTTCTGCTAAAACTTACAAAGAGTACAACTCCTCCACTTTCTGATGAGATGCATTATTGCTGTAATGTTGTTAGTTAGTGTTCATGCCAGTGGACACGAGGCGGCTCTAAGAGAGTGATTAGTTCAAAGAAAAAAACAAAGATTCTAATAGAATTGTTGTAGCTGGTAAAAACAAAATGCCAAAAAAAAAAAACTAACAAAAACAAATCTGGACAAATCTGTAGTAGAATAAAAAGAAAAAGTGCATCAACGTAGTCTCAATAGTTTCCTGAATGCACGCTCCTCTTTGTTATTTGATGCAAATCTTTCACAGCAATCCTACCACCTGCGAGACATCCTGGACAACATGGGCAACAGGAAGCTGAGGGAGCTGAGTGACTTTGAGTGGAGAAGGTGCATCCGAGTCTACCAGCAGAAGAGACCAGGTGGGTGTGGTCACCAAGCCACGATTATGATACCAAAGGCTTATCATTCTCAGAGTTTTTATCCCATGTTCAGAGATGCCAACTGTTACTTTTAGACAGTATGTTGCACTGATTAGACTTTGTTTATTTGTTTGTTGTTGTTGTTTTTTTGGCCAAAAACACAACACGTGTTATGGAACATAATGTCCAGATTGTGCCCAAATGTTCTAAAATTGTATTAGTATAGTTATGTGTCTTTTGCAGGAGAGGTGAAAATACTGTTTTTCCACCAAAATGTATGCCTTTTCACCCCTCAGAATTCTGTGAAGCCATTTACAAGTTGGCATCTCTGTATAATATCAGGGCACCAGTTTCTCACAGTGATTGTGGAGAATGGTCAAACCACCATCATATTGGCAGTGCCAATGGAAACCTTTCTCTTCCCTTCAAAACTTTAACAAGTATAATCTGATTGATGAAAACTGAGCGACAGTTTGAATTTGTGGGTTGACATGGATTAAGGAATTATGAGGCTGTCTTTGTGAATGTATACTGTATAGAATTGTGATCTCTGGAACCAGAATGAGCCTCCTTCAGTGTATGCACTACCTATTCTCCCAGAGGGGCCAGCCATTATTGTTATCCTTTGTGTAGCTGGGTATTTACATGTACATGCCTAGATGCAGAGATTCCAAGTCTCAATTTGTCGCAAGTTTGAGCCTATAATTTCCTCAGAGCAACTTTAATCAAATGATATGTTATACTGTTTACTGTAAGAATGCAGACTAACAGTAGTAGAACAGTTAGAGTCCAGTCTAATTGCTATTGGTAAATAGTTCCACATCAGCTGTTGTATACTGCATAGACTGCTCTCTTTGATATTTTTGAGCACAGAACAATTTCAATAAAACTTGTGTCAAGTGTAGATTTTAGAATCCGTTAATGTAGACATCAACACCAGTGATTGCTGTTTTTTTTTTGTTCAAGTTCAGTAAATAGATATAAAGTGTAGGTAACACAAAGCCGCCAGTATGAAGATTATGTGTCCAACAGTTTTGATGAGTATACTTCTTGGAATTTCACTTGTGGTCTCGGCACCAAACACAGTAGATTTTGTTTTCTGTCACAGAAATTTTTGTGTCATGATATAGATATTAAGACTGGTAAATTGCACTTTTTTTGTCATGGATGAAACAGCTTTGCACCACCTGCAGAAGGTTTGTATCCAGCCATCTTACACCAGCCATATCTTTCTGTCTCGCTTTGTGTAGATGGAATCTATGAGCCATATGTCACCATCTTGGAAGAGCGCCATCACTACGGCAATGAGTTCTTTGGCGGACAGTCACCGCTGGTTTTGACTCCCATCACTGAACGATGCTTCCTCACCATGGCTCTGGTACGATATCTTTTGCCCTTGAAACAGGTGGAATGAATATGAAATTACTCTATGAATTAATTGCCACACTCTGCTGGTTTTAGTGTTGTAGTGGTCGTGATTGATGATGTGTGAGAAATTCAGATGGTATCTGAAGATGAAGCCACTGCTCTCATAAATCTATTTTATCAGCAATACTGTATTAAGGGCAAATCAGCTGATGTTCCAGATTCTTAATTACTGCACTCTGGATGATGCTGTAAGAGTTCAGTATTTTGAATGTGTATCCATAACTGTCAGTAAGGCAAAACAAAGTAGACTCATTGCCAAAGTTGGAAATTGTAAGAACCAAACAGAAAATTCATAAGTGAGTCAAAATCATGACAACATGAAATTAAATCGTTTTATAATCAATTATTTTAGTACAGATGATGTGGAAGTGGTTTAGCATTCTGTGAAAAAGAAAAATTAAGAAATGAAAGTGAGGAGTAGGTTGAAACTGATGTTGGATCACTTTTTTTCCCCAACATGGATTCAAGTACTATAATTACTCCATTATAAGCAAGGTTACTTGTTAGTACCTTTTGTGTGGTATGGAGTTGTTCAAGCAAGAGTTTCCAATATCATGGAGTCATATAGCAAGTCTTTTATAATTCTTTTCACTGGCAGTGTATGAGTCAGATGCGAGGCAGTGCCTTGACCGGAGGGACAGGTGTGGGCAAGACCGAGACGGTTAAGGGGTTGGCCTTCTTCCTTGGACGGTACCTGGCCCTGTTTGGCTGCTCCCCGCACTCAGATCCCACGGCATTTGGCAAGATAGTCCAGGGACTTGCAATGGTAAGTGCAACAAATGTTAGACACAAGTTACTAAAACTGTCACAAATATGTGATAAGTTGATTTCTGTGACTGTTTATATATAATTTATATATACTGTAGGAGTGTAAAATGAGTGTAGAGAATGATTAAAACTGGCCTTACATCCTCATTATTATGCTTCTTCCATGTACGGGAATGCATTGTCTACACTTTAATGATTGCATGAATTTCTGCAATCACTCACTCACTCACTTTATCAGTTAATCAATAAATGAAATAAGTCAACCATTTGGAAAGTAGTCAATCGTTCATGCATCCATTCAAGCCATTAGTCAATACTGCATGTGCTTTGCTGTCAAGTTCTATGGGAACATATTTCAGAATAGGAAGTTGTTGTAACAACACCTTTATTTCACAAATTATTTCACAATTTTGTTGAATTATAATGGTCTTGAATTATATTCAAACATGTGCATTATTCAGATCAGAGTTTAATGAAGAATCAGATTTTTTGATAAGTTTTTTGAACTTTGATGAGGTTTTTGAACACACAGTACGTTGTATGTTTTATGTCAAAATTAAATCTAGAATGCATGCCCTCCGATTTGTGATTATTTCTATTTAAGGTTTTATGTGTAGGACTTGAAATTAAGTGAATTCCCTGATGGGCAATTAATTAAAATTGAAATTGAAATTGAAATTGATGCCCGAAACTTCAGCTATCAAGAGCCCGACAATTTCCAGTAGATAAATTGCAATGTATTGCATTTGGAGCCTGTACTTTGACATTTTGCCCTGCATCACTCATTTGACACACACACACACTCATACTTTCTCTTTCCCTCCTTCTCCAGGATGGCAGCTGGGGCTGCTTCGATGAGTTCCAGCTCCTTCACAAGGAAGCGGTTGCCATGGTGCTGGACCACGTCCATGCAGTCATCTCAGCTCTGCAGGCCAAGAAGAAGCACGCTGTCTTGGGAGACGGAGAGGAAGTGAGTTCAAAAGGAAATTATTACGCAAGTCTAAACACTTATGCTCTGCCCAGTGATGACAACAATATAGAGAAAATATCAAGAAAATTCAACATATTTTCATTTTTCCAGCACAATGAAAAAGCATCTGACTTACAGCTGTCAGAAAGTAGGGAATAATATTACCCTTAACATACAGTGTATGTCAGAAAAAAAGTTGAGGGAATGTGTTCTTTTTATAGAAAAGAATGCATTTCTGGAATTCTCTGTATATTATCTGTATGTTGTTGACCTGCAGTGACATTTCAAACTGTTGAAGTCAATTAACCCAGCAATGGCAGCACCAAAACTTTGAAAAATTTAATAATAATTTTTGAACGGGTGGTACGATTTTCTTCAATCTTTTCTGATGTGTTCTACTAATATTGCTGCATTCACTCTATCCACATATATGTAAATACTTAGTTTCATTCCCCTTTAAGTCTTGTAGTCTTAGCGGCAATATGTTTCCGTAGAATGTCATTAGGGTTTAAGGCTGGCAGTCTGGGAAGTATTAATTGGTTGATGTTCCATCCCCACAGATCACGCTCGGCGGGAACATAGCGCTCTTCATCACCGTCAATAACGAGAGCGGGATGCACCGCGGCATCCCGACCGACATCAAGCTCCTCTTCCGTACCGTCTCCCTAGTCGTGCCCGACATGTCCCTCATCCTCAAGGCGCGCTGCGCGGCGTACGGCTTCCGCTCTCCCAAGATCCTGGCCGACCGCCTCAAGATGGTCGTCCAGCAGTGCAAAGATCAGCTGTGAGTTCCGTCAACACACCCATCCTCTCATTGCTTATCTCTCTCTTTTTTTTTTCTTTTTTTTTTCATCTTCTTTCCTGTTCCAATCATGCATGGACTTTGTTTGTCCTGGTAAACTTCTGCAGATCATTTATTTTCTTGTAGATCTTCTGATGCCTAGTCATAGATTTGTCCACCTATCGACTTTTTCCATTTCTTGTTGATATATGATTATAGATATTCCCCTTGAATTAAATATTCATGGTAGGCAGATAATGCTAATCAAATGGTCCTTGCATCAAGACAATTTAAGGTGTCATTTCCACGGATAAGTTTCTAGTGCTTTTGATCTTATACAAATGTAAGGATAAGTTTGTTTAGCAAGACACAGGTGCTCACACAAACAACCACTTAATAGTTTTTAAGAATTGTTTTGGCCCTTGATTTATGGGAAAAATATCATGGGGAAAAATAAAAAGATTTCTTTAAGATGAATTTCCCACCTCACACATGAACCTTTCCGACTAAAAATATTCCCTTGTCAATGGTCCGGTTAGTCATAGCGCGTTGACATGCATATAATGAGTATCATATCTTATCATATGCAGTCAGTTGATCGTAAATATGCTTTAGATGATATTTTCATGCTCCCATTTTCAAAGCATAATAGAAACAAATTCAGAAGTTCCCATGCCCAAGTGCAAATATTTACTTCAAATTTGTAATCATACTACATTGTATATACAACAATAATAGACATGAAAATTACCATACCTTCAATAAGGTACAAGGTTTTTCCTGCAGAGTTAATCGTTTGTCAAATTTCTATTCAATTAATTTGCATGCCGTCTTGTAGATCTAACGTAATGAAAAGTGAATGCATGATGAAAACTCTACATTACAGACTGCCAGGAGCCTTTGTTTCATTTTATAACCTTTGAAGTAGAGTAGAGGTAGTTTAAAGATACAGGCATTGATACAAGAATCTTTCATTGATGGTAATGTTAATGCTCTTTTTACCCCCCTTTCTTCCTTCAATTCTTGAATTTCTTTTCTCCCCTTTAAACTGGACTGACATCAACACCAATCGGCTATGAATTATTAAAATCTATTCATCTCAACACTGTAATGTTATTGCACGAAATCTCTTTCTCAATTTCTATTCTGTATATATCTATGTTGAGTGAATGACTCTTCGTGGATGTTCTTTGATAAATTATAATTTTTTGTCTTTTGTTTTTCTGCACTTCTCTTTTTTCTTTTTTATACAACTTTACATTCCCTTTGCATTCCTGGTATTTGCATAAATTGCTATTCAAAACATTGCTGTAATGTATCTACCATACATTTTCTGTCACACTCTTCCGTCGTTTTCCCCCTGATCGGGACATCCTTGTTATGTGGTACTCTTATCCTGGCAAATATTTGCTTAATGAAATGTATCGTCTGTGACTTCCTGATGTCATCTATCAAATGATGTGCATTTGAATCCTCATTTCGTCTCTGTTCTATTACGATGTTTTCTTCCTCATTTAAAAAAAAAAAAACCAAACAAACAATATTTCGCATTGACTATTCTTTCACAAAACATGGGAATGCCCCACCCTTCTGTATGTATGCATCATTCTTTTATTCATTCATTTGCACCCCACTTCCATGTTGTTTTCTTTCTTGTTGAAATCGTACCACATTCTCCCTGCGACCATCGTCCCCTTACCTTGCCCCTCGTCTTCCGGTCCTTTTACCCCTCCCCCGCCCCTTTCATCATGCACTGCACCCCTCCATCTCCTTCATTGTACCCCTCCCTCTACCCCTCCATCCCCCCACAGGAGCCCAGGAGATACGGAACTGTTTAACCTGAAAACCATGGTGACGGTTTTGTTGCATGCCGTCTCCACCTGGCGAGATGTGGAAGGGTAAAGACTGTTTGACTCTTTGGCCTTGTTGTGCGCTGCACGGCACAGCTTGCCTGAGTAACAGCTAGGAAATGGATTTTCTGAAAACCTGTAACCATTGTATTACCCACAGAAATTCTCCCTGGTTTTTGGTGCATTGATGAACACAGTTAATACCCAAAAACATGTAACCCATGGGGTCGCACGCATATTATTCCCATATTTTTGGTGCATTAACACAACTCAATTTAATTATCGGCTGATTTGGTGGATGCACAACTTATAAATGCAGTGCTAGGAGCCGTTAAATCATATCTTGTTGATAAATTTTACCAAGCAGTGACACTTTAAAGTAAAATAGCCCAAGTGCACTTTGATACTCAATAATTGGATCAGTTTAAAATCTGTTCAGTAAACACGAACCTCAACCCAGGTACTGTGATTGTTGTACTGTGTCAATACGAGACAGAAAGTTTAGCTCTCCTGCACATAGCTTACTCGTTATTGTGTATGCAGTTGTGACTCCACCAAATTCAAGAGCTCATCTCACAAAAGCACCAAAATGCAGATGTGCTGTACAGAGCACTGTGACATCTCTCTCACATACTAACACAGTCTGCTTTGACATAATCAAGAACTATTAGCCACATGTAAACCAGGACATTAAGTCCCTTTTGATGATGTAGGTAAAACTAAACAGAGATTATGTTCAAGATGGTTTGAATGTAGTTTGGAAGTGGAAGAGCCTTTGTCAGAGTACTGTGTGAAAAGTCCCTGTCATGATACTGACAGTTATTGAAGATTGTTGGTTGTACTCTCATGCAGCATGGATGTTGAGTCTGTTAGTGTTGGCATTTTCTGCCTTGAAGATGATGATAAACACCCAAGCTAAATTTATAATTCATATTCTAGCTCCAGGACTGCTTATTACTTCCATGGGAGGTTGTCCACAGTTTTGTGTTTTCATTCAATATTTTCCATAGTATGCCGGTATGAATTTTGCATCAAAGTTTTGACGATACACATAGTAGCTCAAGAAAAGGAACACTGAGGCAGTTGGCACTAAGGTTAAATCTGCAAGCAAGTCAACATTGCAGGCTTTTCCCCCTTCCCTTTGTGCTTGAATCTGAAATTTGATTTCATTCCAAGGGCAACATCTAATAGTGTTCTGCATTTTGATTTTGAGAAATTGCATCCGAAAAACCTGATGTGATTATGCAAGTTTGCATACTGATGTTTGTCGTGACACTGGTTAATTGTTCAGCATTTGGTGTGGTTTCTGCTTGATATTTGAAAATTTGATAGAGCATCAAGTCTATAATTTTTGTTTGGTGCTACAATGACCCCTGTTTTTTATTCTTCTTCTTTTTTTGACAATAATTTGAAGTGATGTTTACAACTTACAACTGATGTTGCTCCTCTGAAATGTGCATACTTAAAAAAAAAAACAAATCTTTTCAAAAATATCTAGTATGATATTTGGTAAGATGCGGTACATGATGTTCTTTGTGTACTTGCATACATCATCTTTTGAAGTGATTTTGTTGAAATATTATGTTGTTGTCCATTTTGAAAGATGATTGCAGAAGGAGAAAAAAATGCTGCACAATTTGTTGCATCTCGTAATCACATTTTACGCTTTGCTACTATGCACTATTCCCTCGCTGGGATTTTCAAAACTATCCCTTTCAGAAATCAAGAACAAAAGCTGCCTTCTGACTTCTATCACTAAACATATTCCTTCTATCAAATTCTTGCTTTTGCTTTCTTCTCATATGCTTGGCGTTATCAGTATAGATTTCTTTACTTCTACAGATATGCAGCTATCGTTCAGCTTTTCTGCAGCCTGAAATCTTGCATTCACCCTGTCATGTAGACGAAGGTTTTATCGAACAAAAATATGCTGAAACTTTGTTGAAAAAGAGTTCTGAAATGATGAATGATATGAACTCAGCACTATTTAAACGGAGTGAGTGAGTCTGAGTTGTAGGAGAAGTTGTATACTGAAATTGATTTAATTTATTTTATTCTACACTGTAAATACAATTTCTTTCTAAACAAGTCAAGATTTTCCCTTATTTTTCTCACTAAATACATATGAATACTGTATTAAGAGTCCATTTGAACTGGTTTTATTCTAAAGAAAATATATACTGATATGTTGAGTATGATAGGGCTTTGTTGTTTTTACCTGGACTGTTACTTGTCCTGCTTGTGAAATGATTGGTAATGCTTCTTAATTTTACCATCTGAAAGACTGCACAAAATCTTGATTCAAACAGAATATGAAAAGAGATTAAAATGAATAGTAGGTAATTGTCAGTGGCTGGCCATGCTTTTACCTTATCAGAACGAAAAGATTCCTAAGACAAAAAGAAAAATGAAACAGACATTAAATACTTTATTCCTGACATCCTTGTGTTGATTAGCCATGTATTGTTTATAGATATTTAGGGAATAAGTCTTATAACTAGAGCAAATTTTATGCTGAATCTAAAATGCCTGTGAATGAGATATTTAGTGAGTAGGTTGCTATTGCATTTGCTAATAATTGGAGGGATTTGAATCAGGCATGTGCAAGATGTCAGTTTCTTTCACACTGTGTGTCACAAAATGTTGTGGAGTGATGATTTGATGCACCAGCTGGTTTGACAGAAAACACCAAGGGTGATTATATCACTTGGGTCTTGAGCACAGGTTGCCTGGTATAACCCGCGAGTATTTCAACATAATCATACCCTTGGCTTTAATGTCCATGCCGTGATGCACTGTAGAGATTAATGTAAGACCCTTGTCTGTGTAGATACAACTTATAGGAAACGCCAGCAAATTTAGTTTTTATTTAAGTGTGTGACTTCTTCGTGTGTTCAACTCTCAAACAACATTTGTTTGACCAAAGTGTTTTTCTGTTAAACATCTATTGCAGCACGAAATGCTCAAATATTTCTTCCAAGGCATGCTAATAATGAATTAGAGGTAGAAGATTAATACAAGTTTAATTCACCCATGCTTGTAAGTACAATACAAAAAATGTCCATTCCAGTCAGAATGAAACAATACTCTGATTATTAGCCATTTGATAGATGCCAGATTGCCCCCTCTTTTAGCATGTTAAGATGCAAATGCTGCTCAAGTTTTGTTGCTACTTTGTCAAGTTTCGTAGGGAGCCTCCAGTTGCCTAAATTTGAAAATGTTGCTGTATTTTCTTTTATCCATTCCAAAGTGAAATTGAACCTCGATGAATTGCTGCTATTCTTTCCATATAAGTTGCTGTTAATCTGAATATACTGTAGCTTCCATTAAGATGAAATGCAACTAGAAGAAATATAGAAAAGTTGACATAAAAAGTAGTATTTCTAGAATCATACTCTTCAGCAAGCCGTATCTCTCCTTCCCGTCGTCCCCCTCCCCTGCCACTCTGGCATGGCACACAGGTCCAAGGAGTACCACCAGCTGTTCAGCATCGGCTCCATCGCCACCACCGTCATGTTTGCCAACATGGGGCGCAAGCTGACCAAGGAGGAGCGACTGGAGCTGTCCCGTGCCAGCAGTCAGGGCTCCCTCGTGCAGCCCGGCAGCTCCATGCGTGAGTTTTATCCAGATATGCCAGCTGTTACTTCTTTACCAATATTTTGTACTGTTTTTTGTTTTTTTTTAGTTTTGGCCAAAAAAAAAAAAAAAATCTGGAGGTTTCATGGAATGCATCCTCCCCAATCATATCTCTACACATGTCTACTGCAGTCAATGCATTGTGTCGACAAAAACTTTTGGGTGCATTTTAGTTTTGCAAATCTTGGCTCCTCGTGGAATATACAAAAGTTTCATGCTTGCAAAAATTTCGGTTTTTACAATATGTCATTAGTGATTTGAGGCACCGTCACTTGATGATAGTAGTAAAGTGCCAGTCTGTGTTGGTGCACACCTCAATGATCATCCTTGACCGTCCATCCCGTCCCCACAGCTTCGGCTGCCATGCTAAAGACCGTGGAGAAGCAGCCCAGGAAACCGGGGGGCACCAACCCCATGACGCCCGCAGCCAAGGCCGAGCACGCCGTCGTGGCCCAGGCCCTCCAGGATATCGTCGGGCCCAGACTCAAGCCTGATGTGAGTTGAAATCGTATACAGTAGTTCACTCTGCTGATTTTGTACTGATAACGTCGACCACAGAGACAGGTGATGTATGAGGCTGCATCCTCTAAACACCATTTCACCGCAATCAAATAACGGTCTTCCGTTTTACAAAAATGAGGATGGACTCACAAAGTAAAAGACGAGTATTAGTATACTTGTTAAAATATTTCTTTCCACCCGTTACTGGGACTACATCTCTCCAAATACTTAATAGCTGTTCTGAAAGGCAGTATTTTGTAGTATTGTCAGGGTTGTTAAATTATTACAATGAGTTTTGATTATCAGGAGAACTATGATTGTACGACAAAGAAGGCTTCCAAGCTGATAGCACTTAGCATCAGCAAAGGCAACGTATGGCATGAAGATTTTGTTTTCGTTGGCCGTCTTGCTTTGCTCTAACATTAACATCGTAAAGCATAGGCAGGTTTTGTACCCTTGTAGTCATCAAGTACGATGTGATATTTTGTTGATTTCCTTGATTAAACTATCTGAATATCAGCTATTGAACATTAGTAAAAGGAAAGCCTTTTTTTTTTGGTCTAAAGTCACTTAAATTGTTAGGCTCAAAACAAGGATAGATCCCATCATTGGTATGTTTACTGTAACTGTGTCTAAAGAATAACTAATTTTCTTCCACTTTGACTTTTCTTTGTTGTTGTACAGGCTCTGTACTTGTTCAACAATGTCATCAAAGATGTGTTCTCCAGCGTGGGTGACCCGCCCACGCCCCACTCCAGCCGCGCCCGCCGCAACAAGCTGAGCGTGGAGAACATGGTGGTGGACAAGGCCCAGGAGAACGGCCTGGTGGCCTCGCCCAACTGGGTCACCAAGGTCATGCAGCTCTTTGCTGTCTCACAGGTCAACCATGGTGAGTTCAAGGGTCATCATACATAATAAAGATAATTGCATAAACGATGTTTGATGATGACTTACAAAAAAAACCCAAAGTGTTGTACACACTGTTCAAATTCCCTGACATGTATAGCGTTTCATATCTCATCTCTGGAGAGTTTCTATCCTGATCGTTTGTTTGTTTGTTTTTCTAGAAGTTGATATGTTCAGTATGTGTACCTTTCCGTTTTCAACACTACACAGTGACGCCAGATATTCTAATGGTATACAAACCAGTAAGATAAGTAGGGTTACAGAGTTATTCTACATTTAAAAGTCTAAAGGCAAATTTTTAAATAGATCTGCTGTTAACAAAACAACCCATCCACACTCACAAGAGGCTTTACTCATAAACTGCTGACTCTCGTTTGTAAAACTCAACCTTACAAATCCTTCAACCCCCCTTTGCAGGTGTGATTGTGGCTGGTGGCCCGGGAACGGGAAAATCCACCTGCATCCAGATCCTGGTGGAGGCACTGTCGGCAGTGAACCCGGCCCAGTCCCGCCAGTCCCGCAGCAGCGTCTCCAGCATCACGTCCATCAGCCACAAGCTGCAGCGCATCAGCCCACTGGTGGTCGACGACCTCGCCCTTATGTTCGGCTATCTCAACCAGAACCACGACTGGACGGACGGTGTCTTCACCAACATCTGGCGCAAGGCCAACAGGGTGAGTCTCCTGGAGTTATATTTTTCTTTCAGATTAGTTTATTTTCATATTTCTTAAAAAATGAAGAATGCATTGTGGTAACACATAATGTGTAACATGCATGAAGAGACCAACATTTTTAAGTCTCACAAAAGATACAATATATAGTGAAAGTCGTACATGAACAATCAAATGCTTATGTTGTATAATGTAATAGAGCAGAGAGAGAAACATCAAGGAAACCTACAAGTACAACATGTAGCTGAAGCTAAATATTTTGCTGTGTACGAAATTGGATTGTACACAATCTACATTGTATGTGAGAATTTGAAGTGGTGTTCCCTCAAGAGGTCAACCACAGTATCTCTGAATTCTTTTGTATCTCTCATAGTTCGTTAATCGTGGAGAGACTAGATTCTCCATTTATTAGTTTACTACATGCTTCTTCATGTGCGGGGAAGTAGAGTCAGAGCATTTGCTTCACATGTTGCATATTAAATGGCTCCAAGAGTCAAAGAAATTAAACATATTGAATGAAATATTTGCCAGGTTATAAATTATGAACGTATTTGTGTATGATAGGTTTAAATTGGCAACAGATTTAGTAGACATATGTGCCCATTTGTCAGTAGCAATGAGAGTTGCCTAGTTTAAAAGGCATTGTTTGCGCCAAACCTGTACTTGTCTGGATGTGTTGTTAAGTTGACTGTGGACTGAAAAGTGTTTCTATTTTCTTGAGTTCTTGATTTTTTTCAATTACTTATTCAAAAATATAAAAAAATCACCATAACAGATATGGTAATTCCACCGTAATGGCAGAACACTGTGGCGCAATAGTATGTTAAGAAGAATCAAGGCATAATGAAAGCCACTGTACATTTTCATACGGACTATATCAATGATTTAACATATCACTCAAAAAAACGACAATTTCTCATATAGAATGTGAGCACCACGTGGCTGTGCTTGGATGGCCCCCTGACCCCGAGCTGGACGGACAACTTCAACACGGTGTTGGACAGTGACCGCGTGCTCCACCTCCGCAACGGCGACCGCCTCTTCCTTGCCGACAACGTCAAGCTCCTCTTTGAGACAGACAGCCTGGACACAGCGTCCCCCGCCTCTGTCGCCCGAACAGTGCGTAACTTACTTTTGTAGTTCATCTTATGTGGACATGTCAAAAAGCTTTTTGACATGTCATGTTTTTGAAGGCAGCTCTGGGAAGCACATTTGTTTATACTGTGAGATGAAGTGACCTTATCGTTTTGTTTAATGTCCTTTGAGCTTGTATTTGATGATATGGATGCTTTTTATGCAACTTTGGGTGAGGTCCATACTGGAAAGTAAATTTATATAGATTTTAGGGCCAAGTAATATGAAGGATTGTGTGAGATAAGTATTTGTATTGTCTGAAATGATTGTTTTCATTAGAAGATAGACATTTGAAAATAAAGAAACAAAAAAAAAAACTCTTTGACAAGACAACTTGAATATGACCTTAATCTGTAAAACCAAGTTTTTTGGCAAATGTTGAAATGATCATTTCAATATACAATGTAAAACCAATTAGAGGGCATGATTTGTCTTGAGCCATATTTTTCCTCCGTCATCTTTGGTAGATGTTAAAACACTAGCTCTGCGGAGATCATTTTTCTCAAATGTGGTTTCCTGTTTACCCTAACACTGTGATGCTGTATAGTAGAATCTTCATATTCTTTCAATATTACTAGTGCATGTGTGTGTGTTTGTTTGTGTTTGATATATATCAGAAGTACATGTCGTTAAGAAAATAATCCACAACACACAGACATCAGGTCCGTCTGTTTACTGTTCTCGACACATTTCATTCCCCCTAGGGTATTGTGTACTTGGATCGAGAAGTCCTGGGATGGAGGCCTGTAGCCCAGGCCTGGCTGGAGAATCGCAACCAACAGGAAGTTCATGTGAGTAACACTGATGCTCACTTCCCCTGACTGGCTCACATCTGTTCTGTAAAGAGATACATGTGGATAGATAGATAGATAGACAGGTAGATAGATAGATAGATAGATAGATAGATAGATAGATAGATAGATACACCTGTAGATAGATAAAAAGATAGATAGATATGTTATTATGGTATAGTAAAGGTAGTTGGCTTAATACAACACATACGACATAAAATTGTGTATGATTTATGGTCACAACTTTTAGTGCTGTAACTTTTTATACATCTTGTAGCACTATATATCGTCTGTTGAGAATGATAAGGGCGTTAAGTTGTCACTAAACCCATAGTGTTTGAGACAACTTGAAACCCTTCTCATTCTCAACAGACGATATGTCGCAACAGAAAACTTGAATTCCTGACAGAAAAAAAAAATGCAACTGAAGAAACAAAACGTTTTGCCTAATTTCTGTGAATGAGGCAGAATTCAGCTGTTATTGGCTCTCCAAAATATGTAGCACACAAAGTGATTAACATTTCTATATGATGGATAGCATTAACCAAAGCAACGCTAATTTCAACTGAGGTGATATTTTCTGAGAGTTCATTCTTTAGCTGCTCTCAAGGAATCTTGTGTGGGCCAAATGTGTAAGTGCTGAATAGTTTTAAGCGGCAAAAACACAATTGCTTGTCAAATGACTATTGAATCCTGGGGTGCATGTAGTTTAATATGGCTGGATCTCAGTCAAAACTTACCTGTTTTAATTTTTGTACACCATATTTGGTTTGATTTAAAATCAATGCTAGAAAGCTCGATCACTCTTACTTGACACCAGTTTTCTCTTCCTTTGTTCAACAGTGTCTGCAGAAAGCCTTCAACAAGATCATGGATGCTGTTGTCAACTTTGTCCTGTTTGAAACCAAGTAAGTGTAAAATCACTGAAAATGCTTTGTGTGGCAAAATATGAATAAACTCAGAGTGTGGAATAAGAGAAATACTTTCTTTGTAGGCACATGTAGCCATGGTTTGATGCACGGTGTAAATTGTGCCATAGTTCAGCCAGTCCTTTTGTGAATGATTCTACATACTTAGTAAAATGAACCGAAAGGTTATGTGCTTATATGAATATGAGCGTGTGTATGTGGTTTTTTTTTTCTTTGAGAGGGGAGGGGATTAAAGATATGATTGACATCTCCTTCAATCATAGATTGTTCTTACCAGCCTGCCACCTCAATATGTGTGGGCTCATTAGCTGAATACCACTGAGGCTGAAGTGGACCCTCGAAAACAACAACAACAGCAGCAGCAACAACAACAACAGCAGCAGCAGCAGCTCAACAACAACAACAACAACAACAACAACAACAACAACAACAACAACAACAACAACAACAACAACAACAACAACAACAACAACAACAACAACAACAACAACAACAACAACAACAACAACAACAACAACAACAACAACAACAACAACAACAACAACAACAACAACAACAACAACAACAACAACAACAACAACACTACTTCATGCCAGTAGACTTTGAAGTTAGCATGTTAAGCTGTTGAGGACAATCTGATTTTGCTACAAACAGGGATACTCTCAGGACTAGTCGTCAACAAGATAAGGCCTATCCTGGCCTCTCTTTCTCCACGTTAAATGAAAACGATGGTAATCATTGCTGTTTAGCATATAATATTTTTCTCACTTTTTGGGGGCACCATGCCTTTAACTAGCATGAATGAAGGAGGTACCTTCTCCATTTGAGATTTCTCCAAATGGGGATTGCTTAAAATATTGTGTTATCTCTCACCCTTTGCTTCCCCCTCCCTCCTCCATGACAGGCCACTGGCCAATATGACTGAGATCGGTACCTTCGAGGCCTGCCTGGGCCTGCTGGAGTCCATGCTGAACGAGCACATCGAGATCGGCGGGGAGCTCCACATCGAACGCCTCTTCCTCTTCTGCCTCATCTGGACCTTTGGCGGGCTCCTTGAGGGCTCGGACAGGAAGAACTTCAGCGACCTCCTACGCACCCTGACCTCCTCGTAAGACGGTCATTTCTTTTGGCAAAATTACCTTCAGTCTTCAAGGGAGATGATGAATAATGTCACTACACACAATTTTCTGAGTGGTGTTTTTAACACCACATTTGTTCACAAATGATAAAAGTAGAGCAAGGGAAACACTTTTTCCAGCATTTTGCAAACTTGCAAGTGTTCATTGACCACTCAGAATGATAAAACTCAGTGCTTCATTGTACTAGAATATTTTCGCAAGTATGTAAGATAATATCGCCATAGTCTAAAAAGCACAACACTTCAGTTCTGTCTATGTGTTATAGAAAACAAAGGCATCAAAACTACACACAGAAGAAGTCTAATAGCACACATACATCTAAAGTTACCCATCCAAAAAGAAAGTGCAAACAATTGCAAAACAGTATGAACAACTTCAAAACTTTCCATATCGTCACACTGTCTTAACTTTTGTATATGTACTATGATTTTCAGCTAATAACTCACTGATTTAGTACAGTGTAGCCCACCCAGCAGACAGTGTTAATCAAGCAAAGAAGTATATACTCACAAATTGTTCTCAAATATCATGTTGTCTTGTACTTGTAATCCCACCTCTTCCACCCTCCCCTCATTCAGTCTGCCCGACTACGACCACGACATCTCCGTCTTCGACTACTACGTGGACGAGTCGGGTGAGTGGGACCCCTGGGTGAGTAAGGTGCCCGATGTGGCCTACACGGACACCAGGGACCTGCTGGGAGAAATTCTGGTGGACACTGTAGACACGGTGAGTGCTGGGACCCTGGCAAGGTGCTTGGTCATCGTTTGTGGCTGAAAATCTGTACTGTAGTCAGAATGTGGATGGGGTTAGAAATATGAGCCAGATGGAACAAAAATAGACTGGTTGATTATATTTACTGCAAGTTATTCCAGGGTCCAATTTTAGTGAATCTTTTTGGGAGAGGTAAATTATTTTCCCTGCTAAAACCTATTAGGTTTGTTTGTTTGTTTATTTTTTTCTGTGTCCATCTCAAATGGTACTGGAGGCATTATCTTTCATGTCTAACAAGCTCAGAAGTCATAAAGAAGTCAACAAACAAGAGAACTACTTAAATGCCAGCAACATTACCTGAGAATGAAGGTTGATGAACTTTTCTAGAAAGAATGAAACTTCAACATAAAGGATAAAATGAATGTACAGATGGCAGAGGCACACACCTCCTTTTGGAAACAATTTACTCACTCTTCCATTTATGCATCTCATGTTGAGTTTCTATCACAAAGTTCCCGATTGATTGAACTGGCACCTAATATATGATTGCCCTGTATGTCTCTGTGGGCATCAAAGTACTCCAAAAGGCTTGTGTTCTTTATCTCTCACTTCTTTGCCCCCCCCCCCCCCCTTTAGATCCGGACGAGGGTAATCCTTGAATTCGCCAACCTCACAAACATGCATGTCATGCTGCTGGGACCACCGGGATGTGGAAAGACGGCCATGATCAATGACTTCATCAACACACTGGGTAGATATCTCCTAGCTCTCTGAGCCAATGGCACAAAACACAATTTCAAGCATGATTTGCCCATTGCAGTAGTAAGATACCATAGACGTGATTGTCAGGGCTACAAGGTGAGGCCATGGCTGTGATACTTTGAGTCATAGTAAATCAAAGTCATAATCATAGTCAAAGTTTTATGTGAAGAGGGTCCCCGCAAGGTTTGAGCTGCTACTGAATGCCCCCTAATATTTCAGGGGTATGAAGAGAGCAACAATGGATAAAGATTATGTGAAGTCATAAATGCAATACCTCAACCTTTGGGGCCAAGGAAAAAAAAATCCCTGAAATATGTTGATTTAGCAGACAGTGTCACGTGACAAATAACACTGGTTGTGGAGTTTCCAGGTTTCATAAATGTTATTAGCAGCTTTGCACCATGTTTGCTTATTAATAGTCATGGAACAGTATGTATGGATGATGGTTGAAAAGACTTCATAAAGTGGCAAATAATATGTATACTAGATTACAGAATAAACATTATGCCCATGCAATCGTTGAGACTCAATAAGTTGATTGTAGTGGTGGTAGGGATTTCTTTACACCTTCCATTCCTCCAAGTTACAGATGATATGTTCAGATTCAGCAATGTGTGTAGTGAGATAATCCCACACTGTGTCTCCTTTGTGACCATTCCTTTTCTATTGTTTCGTGCAGACCCTGGCAGCCAGATAACCAAGAGACTGGTGTTCTCAGGAGCCTCCACTGCCTCACAGCTTCAGCAGTTCATTGAAGCCAACATACACCACAGACAAGGTGAGAGAGAAAGGATCACCAGTCTCTCTAGTTTTATTGGAGTGAAATGGACAGAGAGAAAAATTGATGTTGGTATCTTTCTTGTATTTGCTTTCTACTTTTTGGCAAGTGTGTAGAACTGTTACTCAGATAGATGCAGATGAGGATGATATTATTGTGAACTTATAGAATAGTTAACTGCTTTGTCATGCATACGTGTATGTCAAATATCAGATCCTATCCTCCTTTTCAAACACTTTTATATGCTGAAAAACATGACATACGCTAATTTGATGCAGATTCAATTGGTTTTTCTAAAGAAATCATAGTGGATAAGAAAAAAAAAACTAGACTTGGAATTTGTCAAGACTGACAAATTAGGTGATCCGATTTTTCAAAAATCAATGATTTCAGTCCTCAGAGTGATCCCAATAGGCATGACCATACAGGTTTCATCTGTGTTTATGGACATTGGCCATGTGATATTTGGATTCTCATTTAGAAAAGGGAGTCAGGTCTGCCATCTTTGGTACCAAATTCCGTATACACTGTAACGAAGATACAGAATGAAGTATATTTGACCATTGACCCCACTTTGCACAGCCAAGATGGCATCTGAGCAAAAAGTGGTAATTTTGTGAAATGATCCTTGTAACATGGTCTTTGCGTGTTCAAAATATGGAAAATATTATACATGTATTCACCAAGATACAGGATGAAACATTTATGACCTTTGACCCTAATTTACCTACCCAAGATGGTGTTCGATCAAGTAGTTGTTAGCTTATAAAATAATGTACGTGACACGAACTAAACATGTGCAAAATATGGGGTTGATAGCCATTGTTGCTGTTGATCTACTGCACAGAAAGTAGACTTAAGAAAGAAAAATAAAGAAAAAATTAAGTTATTTTATAGAAATTTGAAGGAGAAGCATAAAAAAATCAGAAAAAGATAAAGTTAGGAAGGGAGAATAAGACTAACTAAAGAAAAAGAAGAAAAAAAGTGTTTAAAAAATTAAAAAAAATATTGGCAGGGGTGAGCCTCGAACCGGGGACCTTAGGATTACGAGTCGGATGCGCTATGCACTGACCTATTTCATCCTCCATAGGCCCTGTGCATTAAGCAAAATGACGCTGCATCGTAGCCAAGTGCCAATTTTAACCAAGTTTTTTGATGTGATGCGGACGTCGTATAAAAAAACAAAGGGCACACTCATGATAGCCCAAAGTCTCAGCTACAACATATTAAAATCTGGGAGAAATTCACTGAAGCATAAGTGAGCTAGTACTTGAAAAAGATAGTCATGTAAATTTTCATTTACAGAAAAACTGCACTCCCATAGAGATAACACGTAAACTGGTCAAATTTGACAAGATTACTTTCAATCCATTTTTACGAGGTGATGTCGTCGTCCAATCAAAATTTTGTTAGTACACTCGTGAAAGAGCATTTAATAAGCTACAACATACTGAAATCTGGGTGAAAATCGGCAAAGGATAAGTTAGATACGCTCGAGTGAACTTCAAATTTGATGACGTCATTTTGAAAATTTACTTTTTTTATTTTATTAAGAAATTTGATATCTTTTAATCATTTTTTCAGCATCGCCAACCCATGAAATAACATGTACAACTCATCAGCTTTCAGAATATGTAAAGAAAATGTGGGGTCAGCGTCCATCCTGATGAGTAAAATCGGATTTAAAATTGACGGTTTTTTGGCATAGTTACACTGTATATCGCCATTGACGCGCG
This sequence comes from Diadema antillarum, assembly GCF_040938485.1. NCBI lineage: Eukaryota > Metazoa > Echinodermata > Echinoidea > Diadematoida > Diadematidae > Diadema > Diadema antillarum. The sequence continues at coordinate 139,682 of NW_027271822.1, forward strand.
TGCGGAATTTCAACTTTGATGGGCCCATATGACGTCATATTGAGTCGGATTGACTTGAAACTTGGTAGAATTACTCCTTGACATTTTAGACATCCGATCCATGTGAAAAATCAGGAAATTTTTATTGTATATGAGCTGTGCGTGCGTATATGCACGCGCGCGTACACGTCTGTCAATTTTTTTGAAATACTCTAAATGATCTGAAACGCATGCAAAACAATTTTGAGCTTGATTGGATCATGTTAAAATTTCAACGCGCGCGTACGCGCTCGTTTACTATGAACGTGATTCCATTTTATGAAATGTATCAATATAGCTTGACTTGAACTATATGATATGTAAATTTCATTGAAAAATTCCATTCCATTAATGAGATATGAATGTAAACGTGATTTCAGATAATGACGTCATAATGACGTCACGGTGGACTGATCACATTGATACACTAGATCTGTCGTCCTTATGACATGATACATATATGGTGTAAGTTTGAAAGTGATAGGTGGAGGACTTTTTGAGTTAACCTCTGCACAAGATTTGAGGAGAAAGAAATAAAGAAGAAGAATAATAAAGAAAGAAAGAATCAGTACAAATACAGAAGGTGATCCGAGAGGATACTCGGATCACCTAATGAAGCACTTTAACAGTGGAAAATTAAAGCGAACAATTTTTTTTTTTTGCTTGTTATAGATAATATCGTACAATGTTTTTAATCGCAAGGGAGATACAACTGTATGTCGTAGGGATGTAAACTGTCATGTTATTGAAGTTTTGTTTGCGTTGCTGTTCATGTAGCCTAAGTGAATTTATTTTCATAATGTGAAACAGTTTTTTTTTTACTGTAGTATATGTATGTGTTGCCAAAGCTCTTAAATGCTGTAGCAGCAGTGAGCTTATTAAAGTGCTCACTTCAATGCTGTGACCGTCCACAACATTAAAATACACATGTGAAATCATCTTACCGGGCTTCCTGCAAAATATTGATTGTGCAAATATGTCCACTGCATTATGTTTTATTCTGTATCTTACGCACTTTCTTCCAGGTTTTGTGTACGGCGCCCGCGACAACAAGAGACTCCAGCTCTTCGTGGATGACATCAACCTGCCGCCATGCGACGAGCACGGCGTCCAGCGCAGCAACGAGCTCCTGCGCCAACTGGTGGACGAGCGGGTCCTGGTCACCCTGCAGAAGCCCTTTGAGTGGCGGACCATTGAGGATCTGGTGCTGCTGTCGGCCTGCACCATGAATACCTACCCTAGTGTCACCAGCAGGAAGATCCCCGACAGACTGTTGGTGAGTTGTTGTATCTCAGTCTTCTATACCGTTTGTCAAAAAAAAAATTTGCAACGCAGACCTCCGCAATGATAATTTTAAAGATAGTGATTCAATCCAAATACAATTTCAGGATATGAAACTATAACTTATTACCCACATCTTACAGAAAACCTCATCCGATTTGCTTCATTTGTCAAAGAGAAATGAGGATTTTTGTAGAGAATGTCAGGAATCCCTTCCCTCCAAGTTCTGTCCATTGTGTTCACACATTAATTATGCAGTTCCGGGTGCATCCAAGTGCTAAATTTGGAAGAATCAGATCCATGACATGCTGTACAAGAATCCACATTTCTCGGTGACCATGTAACCAAACTGAATGGGGTTTTCTGCAAAGTATAGCTGCGATGTTATATTTTAAGACTCTGAAATAGCATTCAGACAGTTTAATCGTATTGGAAGTTTTCAATGCAAAAATTTGATTGTGATTTTTGTTGGGACATACTGTATATATACAGCATACAAATTACGTATGTATGTGGGCTGGTTTAGAATTCACTAACGTGGCTGCTAAGGAAGCGCTGACATGCTAATGGGCGAGTGTCACATGTGACCTTTTCTTTTTTCACTCTGCTACATTTGACTCGATCAAAAAAAAAACTTCAGAACGAGACAGGTCAACTAAAGTTGAATCAGCATATAATGATCAAGTTTTGGTTGTGTTTTTAATGTTGATTAAACTTTATTCAACCTGTCTTGTTCTGAATGTTTTTTGAGTCAAATGTAGCAGAGTGAAAAAAAAAAAGTGACAGCGAATTCTCCAGGACAGACAGCTTGAAGTGCCTATCAGCTTTGGGCTATTTTGTTTTGTTTTGTTTTGTTTCTTAGTAGGACTTTGATACTCTTTGTTACATTTAAAATGGCATCTGTGCATAGTTTAAGAGTGTAAATACAAGACATTACAAATGATCTATCTTCTTTCCTTCCAGCGTCACTTTGTCGCAATCCACCTCCCGGAGCCCAAGGACACCGCCCTGAGCAGCATCGTGGACGCCGTGCTGGACGGCAACATGACCAAGCACAACGGTCAGTCCCTGGCCCAGGAGCTGCAGGACGGCATCGTCAACGCCTCCTGCAAGCTGCTGACCACCGTCCAGAAGGTGCTACGCCCCACCCCCATGGTGGGCCGCCACCATTACATGTTCACCCTGCGCGACCTTTCCAAGGCTTTCCAGGTGAGGAAGGACGGGTGTGACTTAAGCTGTCTTTCTCTCTCTCTCTCTCTCTCTCTCTCTCTTTCTGTCTCTGTCACTGCATAATGTTTGGGATTGATTTGGTCTGTTTCCAGCTTAGGAATGTAATGGAGGAATCGGGTGCAAAAAAAAGCTTATTGTGAAACATTCACAGATCCAAAAACTAGTTTATCATCTGTAATTCTTATCTTCCATGACTATGAAGATGTATGTATACTATATGTTTCCTACCATTCAGAATCTTAGGGCTACGTATTATTTAAGTCTCTGTGTAATTATAATCAGCATAAAGATTGATAGATTTTACAGTGCATGTGCTTGTAGTTTGCTTTGATGTTATGTTTGGGTATCTGGCGTCATACTCTGTAAACATTTACCCAGTGGGGAAATACAACAAAAAAAGAGAGAAAGATGCTACACATATGAAGTACAATACGTACAAATTTTATTCTCTGTTCTATTTCAAATTCTATGAAATAATTATTAAGATATGATTTAAGTATAGATTAAATTGAAATTAATTCCCTAACACCAGTGCCTGATGAGACTATCAGAGGAAGCCAGGGGTGAGATCAACATGGTGTCGTCGCTATGGCGACACGAGGTCAGCCGCATCATGCGTGACCGTCTGTGCCGCACCTCGGACATCAACTGGTTCGACCGCAACCTGGAGGAGATCTGCAAAACGGTGAGACTGAGATTATTTCTGTCGAATAGGAGGATATTCTGGGGCAATATGTCATGTCAAATGTGTGCAAAGGGTTGTTGCGTGTTATCAGATGTTGTCTTTATGCATGTGTGTGTGTTTGTGTGTAGTCGTATTGTACTGTACAGTGGATTAATGGATACTTCAAAATGTTGTCTAACTGTATGTGTGTTGTTGTTTTTTTTTTTCAGAACCTTGTTTTTAATCTTGATGAGTTATTCAAATCCTGCATATGACATGCCATAATTTGGAATTGTCTGAGGAAGACCTTACAAATCTAGACTCCTATAAAGTATGGATTATCACACTATTGGAAACATGCACCAAGTTATTGAAACAGTAGTTCAAAGCTAATTTCCTTGTATTTTTGATTAAATGTGTTGTCTAAGATTCAAATGCTGATCTGTGGGGCAGCGGTATCTACACAAACACATTACCTTCAGACTATCTGATTTACCGTTGCCATGTACCGCTGTAACTCTGTACTCAAGCGTGTATTTTTTTTTATGTATTCACGACTAAGACATGTTTTATGTCTTGCAAATTCACGGTATGGCATAAAATTTGCATTATACCTTGATATCATTTTTGTCAATGTCAAAATTGTGTGTCTCATATTGCTTTTTTTTCTGTTGTTTTAAATGATAATGACAGGATTTGCCAAAGTCGGAGGAAGAGGAGAGCTTCTATGAACACTTTGTGACTTTTCCCATCGAGCACCGTGGTTACCAGCGGCCGGTCACTTCCGTGTCACAGAAGACTGTCAGAGTGAGTAGATTTCATCCTTCAGTGTCATCTTACCTCGGGTGAATTCATCAATTTTAGTATGAAGTACTGTAAAAGTGGACATTTTTGTGTGATTGACTTCTGTAATGGGCCATTTTCAGTGAACTTCACTTCTTTATGATATGTCAGAAAAAAGTATGTTTTAAAGAAAAATGTAATATATCTAAAAATATGTTCATGTAAACATCTTTGTGATTGCACAATTTGCACAAAATTCTTGAAAATTATCATAATGCAAAATATCCCAAATTTACAGCAAAAGGGAGCATTTTAGAGGAAAGAACTATAATGTATGTGAATATGGTTTGCAGAGGATTGGTCATAAAAAAAAAGAATTAGTGCTCTCAATCATTCACTTTGTGATCGAGGAGTCTTTCACATCCATGTTTTCCTGCCAAGTCCCCACTCTCTGACGCTCTGTTAAAATTCTCCCTGACCACACCCCTAGGTTGCTCTGCAGCCAGTGGAAAACCTCGACCAGGTCCACAAGTGCATCCTGTCCCACCTGACGAGATACAACGAGGAGTTTGGCAACGTCACCCTCAACATCATGCTGTCAGACGACGTCATTTACCATGTCATCCGCATGCACCGTGTGCTCAGCTTCCACCACTGGTGAGTAATTGTGTGTTATCTTATGAGACAAATTGACATTGTAGCAGAAAAAAAAAAAAGCTGCTGAAAACTACTTATCTAATTGTGGCAAGCTAATGGAGTAAAACAGAATTCCAAAATTGACAATGAATACAGCTCGTATGCCCACTTTGTTATTTGTTGTTGATTTTTTTAATCGCCTGGTAACTTTGTCATTTGTATCTCATTGTTATTATTATTGTTATCTCTCTCTCTCTAACCCTTATTCCATGAGCATCATGTTGGACCCTCTTGTTTTGCTTCATTGTAATGTTGAAAGTATACTACTGTTATTTTGTACTGTGTTAATGAAATTGCAGAAAATTGATGTATTTGAAAAAAATGGCATACAGAGAATAAATCAAATCAAATCAAATCAAATCAAATCAAATCAAATCAAATCAAATCAAATCAAATTATTTCTGTTTATCATAAAATAAATGCAGAAAAGTATGTAAAAAAAAACAACCAAATCCTACCCCCTCCCTCCTTCCCCCCTCTCCAGTGGTAGCATGCTGCTGGTAGGTGCCATCGGCAGTCACCTGACCACCCTGGTCAACCTGGCCCTCCATGTGGCTGACATGCCCATCCACCCCATGGACACCTCGCGGAGCAACACCTTCTTCGACGGCCTCCGCTCCGCTGTCCGTCTGTCCGGCACCGAGGGCAAGATGCTGACCCTGATGTTCACTGTGAGTCCGTCCTTCATTTCTTCTGCAACATTCCCCTTCTTTCTCTTTCTCTGGGACTTCCCTCATCATTGTAACATACCTCGTGGAGCAATGGAAGAATACATTTCTTAACCCTTCCAGAATGACAAGCTTCTATGCCAAGCTTTTACAAAAGTTGAATTACATAGTATGTACTTGCACTCATAGTTTCAACAGGCTGCTGTAAGAGTCGAGATGACTGGCTACTCTGGGAGCTTGTATCTCTTGATATGTAACATCTACTATTTGTGTAAAGATAGAAGGATAACAACTGACTCCATCATACTTGCAGTTTTTGTTTAAATTGTGTAGCCTACCAGGCACGTAATATCAAATTGAGCTTTGATTGGTCTCAGATTCTACATGTAGCTAATATCCCAGTGAAATTGTTCTTTGCCTTGGGGAAGCATTTCATGGAAAGTGTCATCTCCAAAAGATTCAAAGACATAAACAGTGTGATGATTACTCAGTGGTTGTTCTGTTTGCAATTCTGAAAGGCAAGTGTAATGCAGTGTCAGGTGAAAGAGACGCAGCAAAGTTGTAACTTTGATTTGATTTACCGGCTCTTTACTTTCAAATTCCATCCTCCCTCCCCCCCCCCCCCCCCCCCTCCCCTTCAGCTTATGATAATTCAGTATTGCAGATGGGCCACCACAGACCAGTTTAAAGAGTTGGAATGTGTGATTTTGTCTTGCAAGACATTAAATCTGTTGGTCTTTGGAGAGAATCTGTTGAAAAATGTTCATGTTGATCATTTTTTTTTCGCTGTAAAATGTATATGTAAAAATGTGTCAGAGCAGAAGACAGCCCCAGACAGCCCCTCAAAGAGAAGGATTACTGAACTCAAAGTGCTTTAACCTACAACTTTGAAACAAACAGCGAAGCTCTATTCACAAAGGAATGAAATCTACAAATTATGTATTAACCTTTCAAATTTTCTTCTATTTTGTTTTCCCTCCAGGGCCAGGATCTGAAAGAGGATGTCTACTTAGATGCTATAAATAGCATCCTGATTTGTGGGGAATACCCTCCTCTCTTCTCCAATGATGAGCTGGATGGCCTCCTACAGGTAATTGATGACAAATACCTAAAACATTTTCTCAGATGCAGTCTGGAACGAGAGGGGTCTAAAATGTTCCATACCTTTACTTGACACCAATACCCTTTGGAGAATCATAGTTACAGAGTTTGTTAAGATAGTGTTGAGCTTTTGTGGTCATGGAATACATTTTCAATTCACTTATGGTCATGCCAGCTGTCCAATAGGTTACTAGTGACTTTTATGTGGTCCTCATATATAAACGGATATATATACATTATCATGTTTAGCCCTTATTTTTCATCCTAACTGCCCAAAGAGATTTTCAAAAAGGTTTTGACTTGCTCACATAGGACTGTGTTCATTGTAGCTTCAGGACTTAACGTGCTTTTAATTTCTTCAACAGGCACTGACCCCAGCCATGAAGAGGCACTTCCCCAATGTCATCGTGGATCCAATGAAGTTCTTTGTGTCAAGGGTCAAGACTAATTTGCATATCATCCTGTGCCTGCCGCCGACGCACAAGCTGCTGAAAATTGCTCCAAGGTCAGTTGAAGTGTTTTCTTTGCCAGGGCTGGAAAATGTTGCTAGGGCTGGACAATCCACCTCAGCAAAGTTCTGCCAAGAGAGCTGTAGTAGGAATTTTGTCAGATGAAAAAAAAAATGACAATGATATTCAATGTAATGCACAATATGTCACATGTTATTTACAGTTCTGAGTAGTTACTACATGACAGAAAGGATTCCTGTGTTAAAAACAAACAAACGAACAAACAAACAAGCATTGGGCACTAACAGACAGTTTTGTTTGTGTGACCACAGGTATGATATTGACAAGTAATACATTGTGTATGATGTAAAACTAACACGTAATGTACAACATGAAACCAATAGAGTTAATTGAGCAGTGCTAGAATGACTCTAGTGGTTTATGATTACAACAACAGCAACAAACAAAAACAAAAACACTAATCAGTAAAATGTCTGATTGGACCATTACATTGACATTGTTGATCACTTCTCTGTATAGAATGTTTTTGCATTATGTATCTGACAAACATGGAGAGTGGAAAGTAAAGGTAACATCAAACATTCTCCTTCTATACTCAGTCAATACCCTGGTCTGCTGAGTGGGATGCAGATGAATTGGATCTGTGACTGGTCGCAGAGCGCCCTCACAGGTGAAGCGGGGTACTACATCATGAAGCACTACGTTGCCATCGACAGCTCCATTGAGATGAGGTGGGTTTGGTCTTGTTGAGATGCTCAAAATATTTCTCCTGTGAATACAAACGGAGATAAACTACAGCCAACTCTTTCCTTCCACTAGACCAGAAGAGAATGGCTTTTGCATACTGTATATACAGCAAACATATTCAGCAAGTCTTAATATTTTGCAAATCAGGGCTTGGACTTAAATTGGACATAATTTCTTGTTTTTCTTTTATTCTCAAGTACATGTATGGATAAGTAAAACGGTCTCAATATTTCTGTTCTTTGTGGAGTTGCTAATGTAATTGTAGTAGGTCAAACAAAGAATTTTAAATGATGCAACTTCCCATAACTGGTAATATCTAATTAAATTCTTGGAGCTATAGCACAAGATCAGAGTTGATGATTTTTTTTTTCTAAATCAGAATGGCATTTGCTCTTGGAGGTAATTATCACCCTTTTACTTCCCTGATGGTGCTAAGGTTTTGAATCTTCATTTTTAAAAAAATACATAAAAAGAATAAATAAATACATGCATATAAAATTTACCCATCTTCTTTCTCTCTCCCCACACCCAATGATATGCCCCACAGAGAGAACCTGGTGTCCTGCCTGTCCAACATCCACAGCTTCATCCTGCGGGACTGCAACCAGATCCCCTGGGCGGGCAGCGTGGAAGAGAAGGTCAAGCTGACCACCCTCAAGCTGCACGGCAAGAAGGAGCTGGTCAAGGTGCAGACGCAAAAAGTGGACAATCTGCCCTACACCAAGCTGACCATGAAGGAACGTATCAAGGTACGGCTTTATGTGAACGTCGCACTGTGACATAGGGAACCCATGTGGAAGAATATACTGTATATTAGACATTTTGATGATATTCAGCAATTGGTAATCCACCTATGGGAGCTCCTATGAGCTCCCATGTGTTTCATTGTGGCATTTATTATGTTATATGAGCTCCCATGTGGTGACATTTTTTCCCCTATGAGCTCCCCTATGGAGACATTTATCAGTATGAGCTTCCTTGTGGAGACATTTCTTATTAGTACAATTTTATATAATAATAATTTTTTGATCTATCTGTTTATAAAATCGCTTGATTTGATATCAGTACTGTGTGGAGAAAATCTTTTTCAATTGGGCGCCATTCATATTTTGTTTTCCCATAAACAACAACAATCCGACCATCATATCATTCTTTGTTTCATATGATCATATCATTCTTTGTGTGCCACATTTCGAGTGAGTTTGCTCACTACGTTTTTTTGATTGAAGTAGAAAAATGAACAAGCTGAACAAAGAAACAAACAAACAAACATTTGTTTCTATGGAAACATCTCTCATCTTTCCCTTTCTCAATCTCTCTCACCCCCTTCCTCCTCCCTCCTCCTTCCTCCCTGCTACAGCAACGACACTACCGAGAGAACAACCCAGGAAAGCAAGAGCTCTTTGTCGGGCCAAGGACATTCCGCCGATTCATGGACTGCTTCCGGCACATCTACACCACCAAGAGCAAAGATAACACGGCCAAAGTGGGCAGACTCAAGTAAGCTGTCAAGTCGAGGCAGTGCAGACCCTTAAAATCAATACAAGACAATGTGTTTATGAAAGATATTCATCATTTATAAATAAGCACAAACGTCATACCTTGCTACTAGATGCCTTTGATCAGTGACATGCACTAAAAGTGAAAGTGAACAATTCAAACAAAGGGAAACGGACCAGAAAGATATCAAATGTTTAAAAAAAATTAGCAAAGAATGTGAGATTCCATTGGAATCTCATTGGAATCCCATTTTCTTTAATCATTTTTCATTTATACGGAAATGAAAAACTGCAATTTCTACATATTTCAAGAATACTGCTAAAACACAGTGTCACCACCATATTTATAAATGTCCCCTGAAAACATTAGATATACATATTGCAGGCATGTAATATTTTCCGGTCTAGATGGTTTTGATTGTAATTGCTGGCCTCTGTGACATCACGCTTATACATATTTTCAGGGGGTTTTCTCTTTTTTTTTTTCTCCGAAGGCAGTCCACTTATGACGAAAACCCCTTATTTAATTTTTGCCAAAAATGTGACCCACAGTTACTCCAGAACATGATGCTGTTGATCAGCCCTGTGATGTGTCAGAAAATTGCTTTTCTGCATGTCACACGACCATAATGGATGAAATCAGGAGAGTAATAGCATCCATCTTCTTCAAAGTCTCGTCAGTCCCGTAGAAGTGTAGAAAGGAACTGCAATGTCTGTCTTGCTTCCCGTAGCAACTAAAAACAGTATCATCAGCCAACACGATGTAATGTTCGGCTCAAATTAATAAAAATATGCCCATTTTGAATTCCCAACGCATCATTTTTGTTTATTTGCTTCTTTTGTACCACAGAAAAGCACTGAGCTGCCTGTCGCGCACCTATAGCGACTGCAAGAACAAGCGGCTGGACATCCGGCGGCTGCACACCATGTACGAGGAGGCGAGCCGGCGCACGGCCAGCCTCCTGGAGGAGCTGACGGAGCGAGCCACCATCCTGGAGAAGACCAAGGCCCAGTACACAGAGGCAAGCAACAGCCTCAGCGCCTTCCTCACCATGAACGAGGTGGAGAGCGACGAGGAGGTCGAGGACCAGCTCCTGGTCGATGGTGGGGGCAACTAATGACAGCATCTTCATCACCATTGTTTTAATTTGAGAAAAAAAAATGGAGCATGCATTGGATGAACATAAAGATTTTTTTTTTCAAGTATTTGTGTACCTGTACCAACTTCTGGTCAATGGTGAGGGCAACTACTAACAACATCTTCATCACCATTGTTTTTATCAAAAGATCAAAAACAAATAGGGTATGCATTGGATGAACATGAAGATTTTTTTTCAAGTGGTTGTGTATTTGTTTGTATGATCAGAACGTCATGTGAATCCATATTTTTGATTTAGGTGGCTGATACAAGCATTGTACTGAAGAAAATCACCAAATCCAGCAAACATATGTGGTTCCTTGCATTGTGTATGTGGTTGTCTGCAAAGCCCAATCTTTGCCTTCACAAATTACATTGTGGAGACTGCCACTGAAAAATTGGGCTTTGCAATGGCACCAGGAATTGTTCCTCATATTGACTACTTGATGCAAACTAGTTGATGATAATGATGGTAACAACACTCAAAAAGTTGTGTATGACATGCAAATTACATCAAAGTCTCTAAAGAACCTGTCTTTGGAGACAGAACTGCCACAATTACATTGTATAAGGACAGTTACATTTGTGGAATGCATTAGGCCAAAAAAAAAAAATTGTTGCATTGGCGTAACCCGCCCGACCCTAAAAATTCCGCCGACCCCATGTTTTTTTATTATTTTTTTTTGCTATCGATATCAAATATCTTGTTGATTGCGATCGCGATCGCACAAACCCGGAAGTGGAAACGGCTCTGGGGATATCGGATGTACGAGGGAGAGATCTAGCGCCTCGCATAAGCCTTCCTTGATCAGTACGTCATCTGTTTCCAACACGGACACGTACTCTAACAAGATTTATTCAGTGTATACGTAGCATTCAGACTGCGATGTATTGTGCACAGTTTTGCCATAGGTTTCTTGTGTGGAGAACTTACACGAATCTGTATATGTGGGACTGTAATAGAGATCGCCATGTGCGATGAAAAGATCGTACATATGGGTCAATTTGCATCTATCTTATCTAAGTCAAAATAGTAAAATATGAAGTGAAAACATTCAGGATAGGGATTTCAACATCTTTAAATTCTGTGAAGGGGTATAATTCCAGTAATATCAGCCTCATAAATGATTTGTAGAATAGATGAACACAGCACATTCGGTGCAGCAGTTGTAACTGTTTACTGAGCTGAGCACGAGTTTTACACGTAAAATGCAGGTAGCAAAAAAAAAAAAAAAAAAAAAAAAAAAAATCCGCCCGACCGACCCTATTTGAAAATCTCATGTTACGCCAATGCAACAATTTTTTTTTTTTGGCCTTAGTTTGATTCAATTTGATTTGATCTGATACGAATTGGAATGGGACAAATCATTCCCAACTCTTTTGCATCCCGTCTGCAGAGGAGAGAGACGAGTACGACCGGGAGTTTGACCGTATGAGGGAGGAGAACCTCAAGTCCAGGAAGGTGGCCATTGAGGAGGACTTGGCCGTGGCCAGGAAGAAGGTGGAAGAGTGTCGGGCCACACTGCAGAAGATCCATGACCAGGTACAAGACTAGATCTGTGCAGGCCTGAAGAGTAGTCCTCAGAATTCAGATCAACTACTAAATCACCATTTTAATGACAGTAGATACAACTTTATACAATGTAGCTACAATGTATGATCATCATAATATTGTGCATTTCACTATATGATTGTCGATGTTACACTCTGATTTCATTTCTGAGTGGCTACCTACATGTATGTGTTGTTTGTTTTGTATGAAGTGCCAATATCAAGTCTAGCCTAGCCTAGTTTCATCATAAGTTTACAATTATTTCTACTTTGAAAGATTTAAAAAAACAACAACCAGATTTGATACCGCAACATTACAATCCTCACTGCTTTATTGCAGAATTTTGATTAGGGAAGAATTACTCAGTTAACCAGAGCACTTTTAAAAGAGTTGAAAAATTCTGCCATAATCATTTAATTTGTTTATCTAATTTCTACCCAATTAATTGGAGTAACCCCATTATTTACTACTCACTTTGAGGAAGTTACCGTATTAAAGGTCATCATAAAAATGCAGGTAGCCTTTAAGCATTGTAAGATTTCAGTTGTTTGGATAGAAAATTTCCATGCTGCAGATGATTTCTTTGCACTCACCTGACGACTTGCTTGTACACCCGTCCCTGTGCAGGTCATTCACTGGCGCGAGAAGGTAGACCGGCCGTGCATCGAGCGGCTGCGCTCCTACACCAACCCGCCGCCCATCGTGCTGCAGGTAATGGAGATGGTGATGGCGTTGCTGGGCAAGAACAAGCCCCTGGGCAGCTACCACGAGAAGACCCTCCCCCTGCCCCCCAACGAGGAGGCCTCCATGGTATCCGGCCGCCAGTCTACTTCCTCCAGCTCCGGTATCAAGAGCCCCACCAAGTGGAAATCAAGTGAGTTCTTTCGTACCATTCCCTTTGCAATTTCGACCTTCTCGTGGATCCTCAGTCAAATTTGATTAGTGAAGTTGATTGCACATTTCCTTTTGATGTCACTACACATGTATCTCAAATTGCAGTTAAAACTTGGTTTTCTCTATCACTGAAAAGCATCATGGTGACAGTGTAGAATGTGTTGATTATACTTTGAAGTGAAAAGTATCTGTTTGTTGTTTTATTGAAGGAGGTGTGGACTGTGTGCTGGGGCTCTGTATGATTCTGCAATAATATTTGTTGTTGTTATTGCTAAAGGAGATAATGATAATGAATCTGTTCACTTCTCTGTGTTGAACACTCCATGAATATGTAGGCAAGGAGTGTGCATGGAAGCACTGAGCCCCAATGTCAACTATTATTCTGTTCTTATTATCTCCTCTTTCTCAGTAGCACCATTGCGAGATTAATGATTCAAAGCCCTATTTCATTGTTGTAAAGCTCTGTCAACATTTCAGTTCTTACCCCTCAAAAAAACATATCAATGGATTTTCTAGTTTATCTGTCTAGAACTTGAGGGAGGGGGATGGAGGGAGATTTTATGAACCCTACCATAAAGGATCCAGGAGGTAAAAATTTGAAGACGTTTCTGTATCAACCTGGGCAGGCTAGTCCTGGATGTTCTCGGATTGATAATGAATATTAAAAAAAGATCCACTGAGAAAAAAAAAGGGGGTATCGATTGATATAACACTTTTCTTGGAGCTTTACAAATGCCCCATCATTTGCAAGGTTGTCAAATCTTTGAAAAAAAAAAGGTTTAACAGCATTTTGGTTCAAAACACTTTAATAATCTGGTGGTACAACATACAAAATTGTGTGTGTCTCATTCAATGAAGCACAAGTAAGAGGAAATGACTGTGTGTGAACTGCATGTGTGTTTTGTTCAACTTAACTAGTCCTTTCTAAAGCAAATCACTTTGTCATTTTCACTGTGATATTGCAGTGCATTTTTTGTTTATTTGGGGAAAAAAAAAAGGATTGTAATTCACCACCCATCATCACCTCTTATGACAGAAGTGTGGTAACGTCCTTGTGCCACAAAATGGGCCTTGCCCTCGAGTTTGTGTTGGTGGTGGAGTTGTGGTGATGAGCTCAGGTGTTCCTTTTGCTTTGCAGTTTGTGCCTTTCAGCTCTGTGCTGATATATACAGTGTATCATCTGTTATTGCATTTTATCCATACTCTTTCTTTTATTCTTCTCCTATGTATGATTCATGACTATCTTACTGCACAATATATAAGCCGAGAGTATATGAATCCTCACAAGAATGTACTGGACAAGAGAGAGAGAGAGAGAGAGAAAAAAAATGCATATCATCGGTGTCGGTGACGGAAAGAGGCTGAGATACCTTATAATGTCCTCTCTGTTTGAATGAGAGATGACCAAAAATTTTGAAGAGCATGCTCAAGAAATCAAAATAGAGGGGGAAAATGACAATGTAGAACCTTTCTACCCTCTTAAAATATTTACTTTGAATAAGTTTATCCACTCACAAGGGTGTGTGTATTCCAATACCTGAAGTAACAGAAATATAATTGACAAAATTTTATTTGCATTTCCCCAAAACGTTAGATAATTCTGCACCAATTTGTGCAGAAAGCATGCCAGAGTTTCGCAGTTTTGTCTAGGTGGATAGAACTTGTCACATTATCCCGTCTTGAGGATGAGTCCCGAGTATACTTGGGCAGGTGTCTGTGGGAAATGCGTGTTGTAGCAAAATCAGTCCATCCTCAATGGGTTAAAACTCTCTGAGTTATTCCTTATTGTCCTTCTCTTGTGTGACTCTTGATTCCTCTGCAATTCTTTTTTCTTTCTTTCTTTCTTTCTTTCTTTCTTTCTTTGCCGTGATGTGAATCTTTCCTTTTTGATCACACAGGAGATTCTGGGTCCAAGTCGAGTAAGTTTGTTGGTACTCTGACCAAGTTTTTGTTGGCCTAACAATCACTTTTTGTCCCCCCCCCCCCTTTCCCCTTCTCCCTCCCCAAAGTTTGTTCAACCCTGCACAAGGCAGTGGGGATCTCAAGTCACGTATCACTACCCACACTTACCTCTCGTGTGCAGTGTTTTATTTTCTGCCCAAAGTACTTTACGTTGTGAAGGCCTGTTTTTATGTAACCAAGCATATTTTTGTATTGTTTGTATGCACAAATTTCTGTTGTCCCCTTTATATAACATTTTGTTATTGATATTAATATATAATCATTTTGCCTAACACTGTTATTCTTCTTTACAGTAAATTCACAGCAGTGAAAATGGACCACAGCATTTATTATAATCTGTTAAGATTAATCAACTGTTGGATTTTATTATGCGCCTTCTTTCGTAAGATTAACTTTGTCTGTATTATGGAACTTGGAATTGGTTGCTAAAATTCTGTCATGGAAGAGTAAAGATTCTGTCATGGAAGAGTAAAGTAAACTTGGTATAATCAATGAATATATTGTGTGGTTTTGGAGATGTTTTGTTTTTTCTCCCATGTACACATTGATTCACCTTCTTTGCTCCTGTGGGCAGTTCAATGATTATAAAACCCGTCTTCCAGCATGCATGCTAAAATTTATGGGGGTTACTGGTGATGTCTGTAAGGCTAGCCAGGTATGTTTGCCCTGTCTAGCTAGTACAGTTTCTTATTGGGGACACTGAAAGTAGACAAAATACAAAGTGAACTTCCAAGAATAATATTTCGGCAGATGCAATAAGTGGCCTGAGCCTACTGGGTTTGTCGGCTCCATTCAATCACATCTTTCAGTGCTTGTAATGTAAAATGTGTTCTTTTTCAAGAAGATAATGATATGACCTCGCACGTTGAGCATTTACCGTCTACAAAACATCACCTCCACTCATACAGCACAAGTAGAAACAGGTGAAATGCACACTGCAACTAACACTGAGACAATAGGTAGGTATTTTTGGTGGATGTGTTTGTAAATTGCAGGGTAGAGTAGTCATGATTAGCAAAATCAGACATGATTTGATTTTTTAAAAGTAGTGTTGTGAATTGTATGGCGTAGAAATAGTATGAATGCTTAACGTAAGTTACATGTAGAAAGGTTCACATGACGAGCAATCTGTTTCATTTGTCTCTGCACTGTTGCTGATTTTTCTTATTAGTACAGTAGTTAGTTTTTTACTGTAGAATACCTTGCTAGAAATGTGGTTGAAGTACAATTTGCAACACATTTGATACAGTATGAAAGAAATAAGAAATAATAGAACATGATGCAGAATTATAAAGTGACTTCTTCATTCAGGGAAATCATTGTTGCTGCAGGAACTATTCAAGCTACATTTTAGTTAGTAAAAGAATCAGATAAGACACTCACAAATCAGATCTAAATCATGCCATTTGATTACAATGTCTGAAGATAAATAGGCAAGGCTAGGAAGGATGTACAGCGTATGTACTATGTGCTGTTATTGGTATCTTTACTTGACATCTATATAGCATAATGCAATGATTGCGTGGGTAGGGCTGGGGGAAGGGGTCAGATTTTATGTGCTTTGATTATATTTGCAAAGTGAAAAACAGCAACAACAACAACAACAATGAAATCAGAACATTTCATTCCCAGAGACTGAGTGTAGTGAAATGTCGTCCATAGAATTCATCAGTGTGATGTGTACAAGGCCTAGAAATGCATTTGTTCCTTAGGTGCTCTAGGAGATGGTTGAGGTAGATGTTCCTGTTTCTTCAGAGCAAAATCAATTTACAGAATTACATTTCTCAGTGTTGAAGTATTTCTATGCTTTAGAAGCAGAAATATGACATTCATTTCATTTCACAGACATGCGTTCCAATGAGCCTCCTTTTTGCTCTTCAAATGATATGCCTCCTCTGTCTCTCAAGTTTTCTGTCATTTACCATATCTTTCGCAAAAAACATTTATCTGTTCAATGAATATGAAAACCAAGTGTGTGTTTTAGGAAAATGCATATGCGCAGCTAGACGGCATTATACAAATTTTAGTTAGTGTAAACATGAATGTGAAATCACAGACTGAAAACACACACAAATGCTTCATTGTCATGTACAAATTCTCAAAAGGGCAATATCAGCGGCTCTACTCTTCACTGTAAGACCCAAAATGTTCGCATGCATTTCATTTTTCGAATTTTGCGAGAGCCAAGATGTGTGAAAATTAAAATGCGCAGGAAAGTTCTTGTCTACACTATATGCATTGAATGCCAGTGGCAATTTGCGAAAATTTCATGCCAGGAATATATCTTGCTTTCCACTATGACATCTACAATGTAACTTGCACTCTAGTTGGCATATACAGTATGTGACAGCTTTTTGAACCATGAAATAGTACATTGTATATCTTTGATGTAGCCACATGTATTGTAGGCACTGCATCCCTATATTGACTTCATTAATTAAAGAGTATGCATATAAAAATGTACATGCAGTGCACTTAGTCTAATTTGTAACTTCATATCTTAGTTAGTTGATGAGCACGTAAATTAGTATCCCACACTACAATATTTTGAGTTTCTGTGCCTTTTTGCACAATGGAATTAGTCCTAACTCTCTTTCCCAGCCCTTCCATATACTGTAAATATTTGTGGGAAGATGACTGACAGTATTAACACACATTTGTCAATATTCAGATCAAAATACATGCACATGTCTTAGTTAGATATGAAAGCAATCTTTGAAGATTCATGCATATTCTTGAAATGCATAAGCATCTTGTCTGTTCCTCTAGGATTAAGAGGTTTTTTTTTTTCTCATTTAGTAAAGGTTAGATATTTTATGATAAGATTTTGGGTGCTATTAATGTATGTATCTATCTCAAAAGTTATCACTTAACCCTTTCTGTGCCAGGCACTGTAGAAAATGTGCACAATGATTTTGGGTTTTCAGTGCCAATAAGGACACAAAGTGTGTAACGTCCTATGAAGCTATTTCTTCTGGAGACCTTGATAGGTGTATTTATACTAAATGATCATAACATTAAAAAGATTATATCTAAATACTTATGTTAAAATTAGCAACAAATACATACCATACATTGCACCTCAATCTCATTTTCCTTGCTTATTGTTTCCTACTGGGTTGCATGTATGTCCGTCCTTAGCCCTACAATGTATTGGACTTTTCTTTCCAGAGATATTGATTTATTGCAACTCATACTTCCACTGTTGCTTTCTCTGCAATATTTGACTCTCTGCATGATTGTTAGTTTCATTCTCCCTGATTGTATGCAGAGTAAACTTTTTGTTGGTGTTGTTGCCGTAGCTGTAACATGCACAGGGTTGAGACACTGCATTTGGATGTCTAGCAGTGCATGCTCTTGTTTGCGACATCTTGGAAAGCTGACTGCATGTTGGGACTTGGGTTTCTTGTCTGTCATTGTTGGATTGCTTTGTTGTTTTTATTTCAAATTGGAAAGATATTTTTAGTCTTGTTTTCTGGATACTTTTCCCGATTCTTTACCAACTTTTTTATAAACAAAATTTCTAATTCTAATGATGATATGAGGCTGAAATAGATAAATAGAAATTATTTCTGCTTTACTTTGTAAGATATTTGGAATTCACTGTTTGTAAATTTAGTTACATATACATGTATGTAACATGTTGTAATTCATCCATACCAATCG
This sequence comes from Diadema antillarum, assembly GCF_040938485.1. NCBI lineage: Eukaryota > Metazoa > Echinodermata > Echinoidea > Diadematoida > Diadematidae > Diadema > Diadema antillarum. The sequence goes on from NW_027271822.1 coordinate 158,051, forward strand.
TAAGGTATATAAACGTTTCTACACAAGAAAATTCAAAAGAAAGATTTAGCTTAGTAAATCTGGGTTTCCATGTAAGTACTGAAGAAATTGCAGTGTGTCATAGCGCATTAAGTCATTATATAAAATGGTGTTCATCACTTCATTTCTTGTGCTGTGGCTCTTATATAATATGTCTCTGTTAAAACAGAGTAAAGGTATGTTGATTTTGGCAAAGATGGTTGTGATGAATAGTACTGATAATTAAGCAGCAATATTCAAAATGGTTTATGTGTCATGATTGATTATCTTTGACTGAAACACATCAGAAAGGTATTAGAGCCATAGACTCTATGGGCCGTATTCACAAATGTGGTTTATATTTATCTCATGGACTGAAATAAGCGTGAAATAGGCAAACCTTTGACATGCCCGTATCAGTGCGCAGTTGTTATTAGTTATCTGTTGGCGCATGCAATATGTCACGCACAATTACGTGTACTCAGAAGAAATTAGCAAAAATCATTGTTGTAATTAAACCACCATCATGAATTTGGGCCAAATCTTCTTAGAGACATGGCTGGCATTGTTTTTATAGGCAAATGCCTTTTTTTTTGGTGGATTGCAGTTGTTAGATGACTTAGTGATTAATTTCACTTGAATTTATCATCTCGACTCTCCTATTGGAATGACCACTTCTGAACAATTATCAAATTATGCTTTTAAAGAAATACTTCAAAGGTATCTTCAAACATTATTTCAATAACACACTGTCAGGGTTTCAGGACTGATGTATTAAATTAACATGCTGTCAAACCACATTTGTGTCCATATACCACTCTGGCAATTCCAACAATGCAACTTGAAGATATTGGTTTCATAAAGCCCTTTATTCTTTCTCTCCTCACTCCTTTCTTCTCTAACCCTGACTGTCATTATTGGCTCTGTAGAAGCTGATGACTTCGGATAATCGTGTGCCTTTCCACACTTCCTGCTTTGTATATTGAAATATATTCTACGTATGTACGTGACCAATCCTGCTTGTGTAAAATGCAAGGTTCCAGAGACTCACATGTCATATTCCCTTCCTCCCACCCCACCCTTCCATGCCCTGCCACGCCCTGCCACGCCCTGCCCCACTTGCAGAAGCCAAAGATCAGGCATCGGAGAAGCAGCGCTGGAAACAACTAACGGTCCTCCTCAACGACTCCGTCAAGTTCGTGGAGATGCTGCACGGCGTGAACTGGGAGAACGGGCTCAGCCGCAACGTCATGCTCAACGTGGAGTACTATCTGCCCAACAAGGGCAAGGAGAGCGACGGGGTCACCGGCGAGGGCTCCCTCCTGGACGTACCAGGTGAGAGGTCATCCCGTGGTATCCCATGTTGTCCTTCTGTGTCCTCCTGTGTCCCCCTGTGTCTGTGTGCTGTTTGTGCCAAGAGTCACTTGATTACAGTCTCATCAAGATTTTAAGGGGGTTCATTTATCTTTTGGATGGTTACTATGACTGTACAAGTGGAAATTTTTGCTGTGTTTCAAAATTTTTGTTCATTTTACACCAGAAACTAGCATAAGAATAAAAGTACACATATATTTTTGCTTGCCATATGTTCTACTAGTTGATGTCTTGATTCTGCAGAATGAAAAACACACGAAACTCTTCTTACCCGGCCAAGCACGAAAAATTAGTTGCGCGAAAATATCCACTTTCACAGTACTCTGAAAGACACCCATATTTTCCTTTAAGAAAAAAAAAATAAAAGTTGCTACATTACATCAAACACATTAACTTAGTCATGGAGTTCTCTAGTTTATGATAGCTGGCGCCCAGTGATAGAAAAGATGATTAATGAAAAATTTTTAATAATTGCACTTCATTCTTGTCCTCTGACAAGAATTAAAACCTCAGTGTCATACTAAATACCAGATCTTTACGTTGTATGCTTGGTATTTGTATGTGAAGTTAACCGTATCTTCTACACTTCACCCTGTTCTCTGTCCCTTTTTCTCCATACCCCCACCCCACCCCACACTCCTAGGTATGCCCAAGCTCCCGCCCTCAGCCCGCCGCAGCCCCTCCCCAGGGGACGGCGGCCCCAATATAACCATTGCGGCAACCCGCTACAGCTCGGAGGATGCCGGCAACGTGGTGGCCTACGTGTGCGCCCTGGTGGAGTACACCCACCAGTGCGGGCCGCTGCAGCAGGCCCTGAAGCAAGTCAGCGAGCTGGAGGAGCAGCAGAGGGAGACAGAGCGACTCCAGAGGGAAAAAGAGGAGAGGGTAAGACCAATCTTGGAGGATATTAGAGAAGGGTTCCCACATCTACAATGTACCACCCATCATGGGGGGGGGGGGGGGGGGGGTAAGACCAATTCACCTTTACTCATGTTCATCTTATTTTGGATGGGTATTAGAAGAAGGGTTTCCATGTGTGCCACCCATCATGGTGGGGAGGGTGAGATCCAATCTGCCTTTCCCCATCTTTACCTTGGGGGGATTGTAGAGAAGGTTTTCAATACCTACCCTCCATCATTGAGGGGATGTTGAGACCAACCTACCTTTCCTCAATGATCTTTATCTTATTTTAGAAGGGTAATAGAGAGGGTTCCCACATATTGTGTCTCACTCTCCCCTCCATGATGGGTGGTATATCATATCCCACCCATCATGGAGGGGAGGGTGAGACCAACCTGCCTTTGCTTGATCATCTTTATCATATTTTAGGAGGGTATTAGAGAAGGGTTCCCATGTCTACCATCCACCATGGAGGGTAGGAGAGGGTTGAAGATTCAACAAATTGTTGATTACATTTCAGTAAATTTGAACTTCTGGATGTTCACATGTAAATATGTCACTTTTGTCCTGAAGAGTTTCTGGAAAGGGTGGCAAGGATCATTTTGTATTTGTGCCATTTTCTTTCTTTTTTTGTTGTTACGTGGTATGTAAAATCATTGCTGATATGTGATGATTAACATAAATTATGTTGGAGTGATAAGAACATAATCATTAAGAATACAAATGCTGTCTTTGTGTATTAGAGTACTTGAATTGTCACACACAACTGCCCTTAATCAGACATAGATTGAGAGAATCTCACATCCTTGGTATGCTTGTTAGGCAAACGTAAAAAGTAATACCAAAGCCTCAGCGGTTAATTTATCTGTTGTTCACACTTTTATTGTTGTTGTTGTCTGCCCACTTGATTAAAACAGGGAGAGGATATGGTAAGAGTGCATGACCTTAAAAACCCTAAGTGTGTAGATTTGGCATGTTTTTATGTTGGCTACTTGTGCTGAAATGTCTCTCTATATTGGTGCAGTTGTTATAAGCTCATCCCAGTATTGTCTTTTCCCTACATATGTATCAAAGAAAATGCCTGCAAACGTCATTACAATTTTTACCTCTCTGTTGGTGATATTTTCGAGTGTTTTTAAATTCGTGGTCCAACAGTGATTTGCAAAATTCGTGAAAATTAAACCTTTGCGAAAATAATAGCTTCTTCCATAAAGGGTTTAGAGGAAATGTTGATGGCACCTTCCCAGTCAGTGTGCTTAAAATCATTGTCTTTATTTGCATCAGCTGGGCATGGTGCATACCTTCCACAGTTATAAGTGTCTTGTACAGCATGTTGATGTACGAATCGTGACTATGCAGTGTTTGTACAAATAATCCCATGTTTCCAGTTTGTCATGTGATTGCCTAGTTTCGTGATTGCCTGCAAGGGTTTCTGAGTATCTTGCTTCTTTGTTTTTGTCAATGATTTGCCTGAAAATGGATTCTGAAGATAGAAGGGGAATTCACTCTCAATTTTTGTAATTGTGTCTATGGTGGTTGTGAATAGTCAAGAAAAAAGAGGATGCGATCATTTGCTGAAACAGAGGTTGTGATGGCTTGTATGTGATTGCATACAACAGTGTACAGAGAGCTTGCATGATTAATACCTTAGTGCATTTTGCATGGCCTGAAAGCTTGCTTTACATGTATATCAAATATTAACCTGTCTTGTTGAAAAAGTAGATTAGTGTGAACTTGCATTTAACATTTGCTTTGCATCCCACAAAGACCTGGAACTGCTAGGTATTAAATGAATGACTGTTTTGCATGGAACTGATGGCATGACCATCCTTTGTAAATGTTAATGCATGCACAAAAGTGGAATTATAACAATGCTGGCATGATTGTGGAGTTCCCATCAATATTAGGTCTCCTTGTACGACACTCAACATTGGTCATTCCCTGTTAGGTGTTTAATGGATTTTGTTTTATTGGACAGATTGAACCCAACTCATTATCTGAAGCAGACAAAATATCTTGGCCTTGATCTTTCATAGCTGAAACATACTGCACAGGACTACCAATCAGAAGTTTCAGTTCATGAATATGTATGCCAATTTTCCAGGGTCTTTAGATAGAGGCAGCTACATGTAGGTAGAATTCTCTGATCATATTGCTTATAAGTGTTGCCACTCAACTGAGAAAGTAACTCTCAATAATCAAATGACATCAGTTATGATAATAGAGCACTAATAATAAGTGTGATGGATATGGTAACATCAATATAAGTAAATCTAATACTTAACAATGATAACAACATTCAGAATGATATTAACAGCAATGGTGCTATTGAGATTTGTAATAGTAACATTGGATATGGGTAGTTTCACAGTAAAAGAGTACTTTTAAGGGATGCAACATATATATATTTTTTTGTTTCCAAAGTGCATTACCCCCCAATACAAAACAATCTTTACATTTGTGTAACGAGATATAACTTTCCCACAAAAATTGCTTCAAATTATCCATTCAATTTATGCCAAAATTAAGAGTTTGGGCAAACATATGTAACGGTGGACTGACATCTGTACATTTACTAAGATGTGACGGTCAAATGATAAATGTTAACTAAAAAATTGTTTTTGAACTGAATGGCCTGATATTGACTAGAAAAGATAATAAGAGCCCTTAAATTACTGTGTTTGATACCATTTCTAGACTTTAATAGTGTTGAACATATGTTGACTGACCAAAGTGCATGGAAAAAAAAAATAACACAAATTTTTTACCTGATATATGTTCCACTAATCAGTGTCTTGGTTCTGCAGGATTAGAAAACATACAAAATTTATCTTGCTAAGCCAAGGGTGAAAAATTACTCATGCAAAAAATATCCACTTTTACAGCGATACTCACAGGACTATTGTATTAAAGTAATTTGTACTTGGTTTTCCCTATCTGTCAGGAGGCGAAGGCAGCCAACCAGGAGCAGGCCCCCGTCCCCCAGCCAGAGAGGGAGTACACCGAGGCCGACATCCCCACCCTCCAGGAGGAGGTCACTGAGCTCCAGCGCCAGTTCGACGCCTCCGTGGTCGAGAAGCACTCCCTGGAGATCGAGCTGTCGGCCAGCAACGAGAGGCTTCGCGCGGCCACGAACATGATTGTCAGGTGAGCCAGAAATTATAGCGACCCCATCTACCATCCCCTCCCCCTTCCGGGTGATGTTCGTCATTCCGAAGGGTTCGTCACTCCGAAAAATGAAGTTAGGTTCTTCATTCTGAACTCAAGGTTTGTTGCTCCAAAACACACAAATTCTGTATCCCTAGATGTTTGTTAATTTGAAAATGAAATTTTGGTCCATTAATTTGAACATTTGTGCCGTTATTCAGAAGGTTTGTCAGTCAAAAAATGAAATAAGGTTCTGTTAATCCAAAAATTAATAACATTCGTTATCCCAAAGATTGTTTAATCTGAAAATGAAATAATAAAGGTTGATTATTCTGAAGATTTGTTAAGAAGATTTAAGATTTAAGATTTGTTCTGAAAAATGGAATAAGGAAGGTTGATCCAAAAAAGAAAAGTTCTGCTTTGATAAACCTTATTTCGTTTTTGGATTAATGAATCTTCGGAATGTTGCACCTTTAGAATAATAAACCTTCGAAATAATAAACTACAACCCCCCCCCCCCCCCAATGATAAAGATAGTAACTATGTCATGACCGTCATACCATTACACCACTGATTTTGCTCTGATGAAAATCTAACCAGCTCATACAGACTTATCATTTTACCTCATCAAAACAATCTCAGTTGATAGAGTGAAATGTTTACCTGAGCCCTATCTAACAAATATGGATTTGCGATCAATTTTAAGTCCTCCAATCAATCACAACTTTGTGATTGATGTCAAATCCATCTTATTAAAACATTGCTTTTGTGTTATTTGCAACTTTAGGACTGACTTGATCAAAAATGAGTCAAAAGTTGCAATTGATTCTAAATCAATTGCAGGAAATAAAAGATCAATCACAAATTTTAGGTTACCACAGAATTTTCAGTTAATCAGTTATTTTTGGCATCAAACTTCCGAATGGAATATCATAAGATAGAGGAGATACGACTATTTAATTCAGATTTGTAATATGAAGATACCAAGGTTAGGTATGAGTTTGATTCAATGTCATAGAATTCATACAGATTGATAGCAATTTGAGTTTGATCTTTATAATAAGATGGATATTTGAAATGAATCGCAAGATGAAATCAACCACAAATTTCATGATATCTAAAACTGATTTTAATCAAAACTTTATCTAAGATGAAACCCTGACCATCTAGAATTGAAAAATGTAATCTTTTTGGGTGTAATTTTCCATATTTTGAATCTGGACAGTCTGCAGCAAGAGAAGGAGCGGTGGCAGACGTATGTGGACGAGAACTCGGACAACGAGTGTCTGCTGAGCAATTGCATTGTGGCTGCTGCCTTCCTCACCTACTGCGGCGGCATGACGACGGACTCGCGTCACCGCATGGGGGACTACTTTGGCCAGGTGTGCGCTGAGCTGGGCTTCCCCATCCCCAGGCGCCGCATCCTCAAGGACGTCTCCCTGATCCAGTTTCTCTACGAGCCGGTGAGTGGGATGAGAAGGTGGGCGAGAGGGGCAGATACCGTAAAACTCATAAATATTCACAGTGCACTGATTTTTTCACAGATTTTGCACTGCTTTTGGCTGGCTTGGGTGTATTCTGAAACCAGCGAAAATAATCTTCAGTTCAATAAAAAGATAAAGGCTAGAACTGCTAAGTATTGACTAAGTTGTATTACATTGTTTAGTACATTAGTGACTGATGTCTTTAGTCTTCTACTAATTTTGAAATTTTATTCCCCCTGGTAAGTATTAGGGTCGATGATTTTAAAAAATCAAATTAACCTTCTTGTTGGTTTGAAAACTAACAGTATTTGTGCCGTCATTTCATAAAATATGGAAAGAACACTTCATACATGTTTCAATCAAATTGCAACATTACTTGCAGATTTATTTTTATGGTCTTTCAGTCATATGGTAGTTACTGCGAGTGATATGAGATGAAACTGATTCATTGAGCATGGCCTTTATGTCCTCACTGAAGCCTGGTTGTCCCCTCCTTCAATGTACCAATCTTCTTCCACCTGCACACAGGTTGAGATAGAGTCCCTGAACATCCTTAAGCTGCCCAACACTCCAAACTCCCAGGACAACGCCTGCTACGTCATGCAGGAACTGAGCTCCTCCGCCTGGTCACTGCTGTGTGACCCCACCAGCCGGGTGCTGGACTGGCTCAGGTCCTACCTCAGCGGTCAGCTGGTCATCCTCAAGTACCATGTGAGTGAAACTTTCTTCTCATAATATATGTCCTTTGGCCGGAATGTAGTAACCCATTGAGGATGACTCCCGAGTATACTCGAGCGGGTGTCTATGGGAAATGTGTGTTGTAGCAAAATCAGCCTGTCCTCAGCGGGTTAACGGACTTGATCAACCCCTGAATCGCCCTTTGACACCCCTCTTGTGAATTCAATGAACTGCCCGCTGCTACATGTATCCTTGTGCTCATGTGTGCGTGTGTGGCATGGCATGTACAAATGTTTGTGTTTTGTTTTTTGGTATTCATGTCATCCCTGTATTACTCTACTCTGCTATTTATGTCACTGTCCATGAATACGGTGTACATCATCGACTCGTCTTAATCCATGCTGAATTCTGCAAAATGTTCTGCTTCCAATATTTGCACTGTGTATCAATATGCCATATTTGACATTTTGCCCAGTGTAAAGAAAGGACATCAAACCTGGTTTTCTGTTAACTCCCATATATCATGGCAATTTATCTAATGGGTGGTGTTTGCTTGGGAAGGCTTGGCTTACGTTGAGGGCTACTGCTTTTGAGTACATCCAGTAGGAAATGTAATGAGCTCTATATACGCACTCTTGTCCACCACCCAGGAGCTGCGGGCCCAGCTGGAGACATGTCTGACAGAGGGGACTCCCCTGGTCCTGATGGACTGCGACGTGGACCAGCTGGCCCAGGACCCACGCTTCTACCGGCTGCTTCGTAGCAGGCTGGCCTTCATCAAGGGCAAGGCCAACTTTAAGATGATGGTGTGTACCTTTAAATTGGTGTTTATTTGTTTGTCTGTTTGTTTGTCTGTTTTAATCTTAGTCTCATGCCCAGCAAGATTACAATATTGTATTTAGCAGTGCAGATACCTAATACAGTATTCTAAAAATTTATATATATTTGCATTGTGGAGCATGAATGTACTGCTGATATTCAATGATACTTTCAGAGTTGAAAGGTGGGGGGGGGGGGGTTCATAAAGCTGTTCTTAAAGTTACGAATGACGTAAGAACGACTGATGATCAGTTCTTGAGCTGAATTATTGAAATTCTGATAAGTATAGCACATCAGAACGTGTTCCAGTCGGTCATAACTTTAAGAACAATTTTATGAAACAACCCCCTTGTATGTTTTGGAGGTCCATCTTTTTATAAAAGACAGGAAATTTACCCCTAACATACATGAGGACTCAGTAAATGCAGAAAGATTGAAGTGAAACAATCAGTGAAAGTTTGATTACAATAAAGACATGGAAGGTTTTCCGGTCTCATGTGAAGGTTGCTGATCACGAGGTGGAGTGCCACTCCAACTTCAGGCTGTACCTGCACACCACCTGCCAGCCTCACGCCGTGCCCCACTCCCTGGCCGCCTACACGGCCGTCATGTCCTTCTACCAGACCAGAGAGGACTGCGAGGAGGAGCTGCTTGACCGCTTCATGGCCCTGGAGAAGGCGCGGCTTGAGGAGGACCGCATCACTGCCCTCAAGGTAAGGACTGGATCTTATTTTAATCACTCCCTCATTGCAAATGTCATGTAAAGTTATAACATAAGGTACCTTCCTTTCTACCATCTCCATGTAAATGCCATGTTAAAAGCACAAATTGCTTTGGTAACTCAAATACTGGTTGCTAGCTGCATTGATAAACTATTCAATCCTGCATGGACGATCAAAGTTTTTATGCCTCTGCCACAAAGTGTCGCCGGAGGTATTATCGAAATTGTTACAATGTTCCTGGAAGTAAATCATGATGCATCGCTGGTTGCATTCATTGCTTCACATCCATGAAGCGTTTGTCAAAACTTGTTGTCACTATAACCCGCTGGAAATGAGACTGACACTGCAATCAGTCAAACTGTTCAGTTTGAATAAACTGTAGAGATCATCAACTGCGCTGAATTGAATGTATTTCCCTGTGTATCTTTACGCATGTTTGCGTGTGATTGTGTACTGTACACGCCATATATTTAGCAAGTCTAAATTTTCGCGAATCAGGACTTCCCCATGATTTCACGAGTGGTTAAATTCGCAATCTTGGAGTATAGTACTGAATGGAGAAATGAATACGTACATGTCACATTCATATCGGGATCACAGTCAATACTTTTGTGTGTCTTTAAATTTGCAAATAGCACCTGACCTGCAAAATTCACGAAAATAAAAACCTCGCAAAATATTTGGCATATACAGTGTGTTATGTTCAGACAAAAATGTACATAAATTGAAATTGTGGTTAAATGAGTATGTTGTTTTACATGTTCCTGCAATGTGTGTCCCTACTGTTCTTCTCCCCAGGAGCGAATCACAAACATGAAGCAACTGAACCAGCTTGAGGACCAAATGTTGGAGTGCCTAGCCTCAGATAACAGGCTCCTGAATGATCTCGCCACCACCAAGAAGCTGGCAGACATGAAGAAGCACTACGATGAAACCCTGGAGAGGTGAGACTAGCATTTGCTTTTGTTGTTGTTAAAGCTGGCTTGTTTTACAGTCAGAGATGTTCTTCCAGGCAGCTGATGAGAGCATTATGTAATGGTATTTGCAGTTCAACTTGACGCTAAATGCACCATTGAAAGTGATCAATCAGTTTTGTGTCCGATTTGATGTGAGTCTGTCACGTTGCTTGAGATGTCCAATCTATATGATTCATATTGCTAAATGCAAATTGATTGGAGCCCTCTTTAACCAATTGCATGAAGACAAAGACAGCCCCACAGATGAAGATTTCAATAGGGGCAAGCGATGGATTTTAGGAGAGAATTTCCTCTTCATAGTTGTGGTATAAATGATGTTCTTTCATACATTAGTGTCCAGATTACTCTAATTCTATGCTTTAGTTGGTATGAGGTCATATTGCAATGCACTGGTGGTGGTAGTATTCCTAGCCTTGCATACAAAATGGTGATAAATCACATTCGTGCAGACTCAGGCACATTTCATCCATCCGTTTATTAGACTACAACGTGGAGCCAGATATCCTTGATGATTCATAGATTTGCATAGCATTGTTTGCAACCTTTGCCTGAAATAGGAGTGTCAATACTGTTGTTCAATATATACACTTGTATTGTGTCTATATGACTACTAAGTCAGTAATGTGCAGGAATTCACTTGGCTAAATACCCCCAACTTTGACCCTGGTAGAGATATGGTGGATTCTGCTTCAAATGTCTTGTCCATTTCTTATTCCTCTTGCACCTTTAGTCAAGAGAGAGTCCAGATCTCGGAGAATGCCATCCACAATGCCCGGGAGGGCTATCGCTCCATTGCGCGGCGCGGTGCTGTCTGTTTCGACGTGGCCCGCGGCATGGCCGAGATCAACTACATCTACCAGACCTCTTGGCAGCAGTTCCTTGAGACATATGACATCTCCATCAAACACTCAGAGAGGTGAGTGCCTGTCAGCGGGTCAAAATTATTCTGTGCCAATATAAACTTTCTCCCACATATGAATAGTGCACAGCTGTAGATCCTTCAGGCTTATTGAGTACAATCAGTTGGTTGTTCTAGCTGCATGATACAAGATCTGTCATTTTATTAAAGAATAATGATCCATTGCTTTCTCCTTCTGCTCTCAAGTTGAGTAGAGACAAATGCATCATTCACTTAAATAGACTATTGTGTTTTACTCTGCCATTACTCTTCCTATTTCTTAGATACATTGGAAATCATAATCTACCGACCACATCAGAATCTTGAAACTTTTCTGCTCATTTCCTTCTAGGCCTCTAGAAATATATTTTTTGATCAGAGCGAATCAGACCAGTTCTTGATCATTAAGCATATTTCACTCTGAAAGCTGCAAAGCCAGATACACTCATTATTTGCCCTTCTTTGAAAAAAAAAATAGATTAAAAAAAGCATTGATTCTTTGTCATGTTCAAGATGCAAATACAGGTTTGGTACTCTATTGAAGTCGCACGCTTCTTTCTTTCAACATTTTTTGAATGGTCTCTCCTCTACAGAGCTGTAATGCTACATGAAGTGTTCGTACAGCATGCTGAATTTTTATCAAGTTATCTAGATGTGCTGCTAATACACCATATTTAAACAGAAATGAGAACTTGTTTAAATATTAATATGACTGAAACTTGCCGAGAAGATGTTTTACAAGGCGATATTTTTATGTGAAGTTGTGCTGCAGTCTTTGAGGCTTATTTTTTACCACTGCTTTAATGTTTCGTTGTGACTTGCACCAGAATGAGTATCTTCGATTACTGATGCATGCATGTTGTTTGAAAAGATGCCTATATAGCAATGTGGGCTACCCTCCTTCCCAACAACAATATACAAACTCAGGCGTTCAGATATGTTTTGCTGTATGTTTTGCTGTATGAAGAGTTTATCTCTATAGCTGCCTGGCAATCCTGCATGAGAAATATGAGTCCAAGCCATGGCTGTTTCAGACCTCCCAACCATTCTGAAATTGGCAGAAAGAATCTGAATTTCCGACCATTCCCAGCTCTTGTTTCAACAGGAGTTTCCTGTTTTTTCATGATAATTTTGTTACACTCTCTGATGAGAACTGCTCCTTTCTTTCCTACTTTTGAGCCAAATCATCCCTATTTTTCACTCAGAAAGGTTTGGGGGTTTCCTGTTTCACAGAATGAATGATAAACAATGACAAAAATACTCTGTCGATCACGAACAATGCTATCTATTGCATGACCTAACTACCGTTTCTTCACTCCCCTTTGCTTGCATGCCTGACAGATCGTAAGTTCATTTCCGTCTTCTCTTTCTTCCCATGTTATAACATATAATCTTGTACCCCACTTTATCCCATCCCCACTTTAACCCATCCCCCTGCCCCCCACCCCCCCCCCCCCCCCCCCCCGGAAAAAAAAAAAAAAGCATCGCTGCAAAATCATCTGATTTTAGTGCAGTAAATGCAGAAAAATGTAGATCCATCTCTCTCCTTTAACTATTTCATCACATTGACTCTGTCTTGGCCCCTTAATTTCATTTTCCACTCTTGCCTTTTGTGTAATCACCACTTTCCCTTTCAAGGCAATGTAATGACACTATCCCCAGAAATAAAATCTATATCTCTATCACTGTTCACTATTCCACTGATGACCTGGTATATATATTAAGGTCACAACTATCACCTCTACATATTAATCAATTTCAAATTTCTGTTATGTTTTTTTTTTTCTGTTGTGAGTATGCTGCAGTGGCTGCATTTTTTTTTCTTGAATTTATTATCTGAAATTGAGTTTGTTTGTCCTGTAATTGCTGTTGAGATATAACTGTATGACATGTGTGAGGTGAAATAGTTTGTCTGCTGCTGTACAAATCCAATAGTCTCAAAATCTCTGTTGCTTGATTGCATTGCTGCGCACCTTTGTGAGTATAGGTTCATACAATGTATATACTTACATAATTATATACCCTGCACTTGCATTAAACAAGTAGATGAGAACTTGCTAATCATGCCATTAGATTAGACATCCCATGCACTATCCTTTTTGCTGGAGTCATTCAGAAAACAGAATTAAGATGAGCATCGCTTAAAGATTTGTTGCGAGGATCAAAGGTCAGAAACTTGCATTTAAAAAAAGAAAGAAAAAAAAAATCAAAATGCCCAGGGCCACCAAAAACGCACGACAGGCCACCAAAATTTCGGAAATGAAGAATTTGGTAGCCCTGCCTAAGGAATCTTTATCCTTCCTTTCGAAATTTTGAAATTGGCATAAGTGGAAAAGAAAAATGGTTGATTTCTTTCTGTGTAAGTTCTGCGACCACTGAAATGAAAGAATATTGTTAGATTCTAGTTGTAGAACTAGAATGTTACTCTGTCATATGCAAATGTGTGCAAATTAGTGACTAAGGCCTTTAAGAGATAAAAATCCTTAAGCAATCCTAGGATGAAATTATTGCATTAGACAGTACAACATCCCATTCACTTTTGTCTCAGTGCTATGATATTTTTCTCCTATCAAATATTATGCTGCTTGAGGTGAACAAGTAATAGTAAAGTGTTTAATACTGTATATATGTAGAGTTATTTGAGTGTTTATCAATACTAAATAAGCATACTCCTGAAGAAACACCTCACATAGAACATTAGGAGGTGGATTTGTTATGTACTTTGTGTGAGCAAGTCCTGATCGCATAGTGATAAACAAGCTTGAGTGCAGCACACATTTTGTTAAAACATGCGTGAGTGAGTAGATGGACAGGCCCAAGCTGTGAAGAAAGTCAGATTCATCTTCACATTTTAGTCAAGCAGGGTTTGGCTGTTTTCACAACACTGAATAATTGAGTGACACATAATCCTTGGTAGATCAGACACCTGTGGTAATTGCTAGTCACCACCAGAATTAGCTGTGTCAACATCCTCCACATTTATTACCAGACCAACACCAATCTCATATATCCATTATATATTCCACTCCTTGAACAGAAACTATACTTTGAACCATTCAAAAACCATGTTTGTTTGTTTTTTTTTTCATGAGAAATGTTTGGAAAGTCTTGAGCTGAGGCTTGTAGCAAATTTTGTGACACCACTCTTCAAAATACCTACTATAACATGTCTAGTACCTCTGAGAATATACTAGATAGATATGAGATATTTACTCTGTTAATTCACTGCCAGGAGAGAATATTTTATCACTTTCATTTATTGTCTTTGAAAGAGAAATGTGGAAACAGCCTTTCATAGTATCTGAGTTTCTCTTTGAGAATTTGCTCTTTCTTCTGTAATTTTTCAATATTGGACAGATCAAAATGTTAATTCACATCTGAATGTTCCTCACAGTAGTATATATCACTTGCTAAGTTTCTCCAGGCTCACCAAAGTAGAAGAAAAATCCTTTGCAATTTTTTGTATAATTTCTAGTACGGAACAGGTCAGATAGTTTTAATACACCAAACTGTTCTTTAGAGTAGTATCATCATAAAGCCATTTAGAGTTTTTCTCCCATATTAATCTCACTGGAGTACAAATGTGATACTGAATTATTAACATCATCTGCTGTATCCCAGTCAATGTCCCTTTGTAATACACACCATCACAGCACACACATGTCCCAACTCTGACCGATCTCCATTTTGCCTGTGTTTGTGACTGACTTTTCCTCTCGCTTTCTCTCCTCAAAAACTCACGAAATCGTTGTCTCACAGGGCAGCGGTTAAGGCAGTGGTGGAGCGTCTGACCTACAACGCCTTCCAGACCAGTGCCAGGTCACTGCTGGAGAGAGACAAACACATCTATGCTGTCTTCCTTGCCATGGAGGTAAAAGGGCAAAGCGCAGGAACATCCTCTGATATCTGTACAGAAACACATACACCATGCAAAGTACTGCTCCGGAATGCTTTAACTGTGGACAATGCAGTTGATGTAGCTTTATCGATATGTAACAAATATGTTCATCCATATTGCGATCTTGCAAGAGTTCTATTGTTTCCGAGTGCATGTATTATTAAACACAGTAATCTTTTCCGTGTTCATACAGGGAGGTTGTTTTTATGATTTCTCTCCCAAAAAAGAAATGAAGCCCAAATATGAATTGAGGGAAGGTGGAAAATGATACAAGAAAAATTTAAAGATATTCAACAAATTTTCGCTTTTCTAGCGTAACAGAAGGGCACTTGACTAATACCATTTTGATAGCAGGGGGAACAATATTATCCTTAACGTATGTCAGTAACAAGTTGGGGAAATGTGTACTTTTCATAAAAAATGAAATTTTGTAGAATTCTCTTTTTATTTCGTTTGTTTCATTTTCCATATGTGACATCACATCCAGCGATGGCAGCGCCGAGATTTAACAGATTGTCCAATTTACATAGTACATATACCTCAAACTTTCACTGATATGTCTAACTAATATTGCTGAAGTCACTCAATCCACATGTATATTTGAGTTCCCCTAACTCTCTTGCAACTGAAGATTCCGTACACAATGGCCTATTGTTCCCTAGATTTTACAGCAATATTACTCTCATTTCTACAACTTTCTAAATTATGTAAAAAAGCTCACTGCATGTTTATTTTTGTCTGCTGTAAGTTATGTCTATTTGAAAGCCTATTAAGACTTTACCGAGAGAATGGTGTGCCACAGAAGTAATTCTGACATACTTTTGTTAGCCTTTGACCTCTTTCAAATTACATAATTATATATATTATATGTAAACAATAAAAATGGTAAAGCATAAAACTATGAAAAAGCAGACAGTTGGCTACGGGCAGTTCATTTACTAATGGATTAAATTTCAAATAGATCGCTTGCTCTGTATTAACGTTGCTGTAGAAACAAACAATAAATATTGACATGTTTTGCCTCAACTCTCCTACCCCTGAAAGGTGGAAGACTCCCTCGGTAACGTTGGCTTTGGCGAGAGGGAGTACGTCATCTCCCCGCAGCTTGGGTCGGCCATCATGAACGCCCTGGGGCTGTCGGCACCCTCGGACCACCGGGTGTGCCAGATCCGCAAGCCATTCGACTGGATGCTGGACGACCAGTTCCACAATCTGCAGGTCAGTTGCTTCGGTCACGCTGGATGCGTTACACCATGCCAAAGTCGTTCCGTTATGACCGGAACAGGGGGGAACCAGTGGGAGGAATATAATGCATTGCAAGGACTGTTGGGCAATTCTTGCTTAAAATGTGCTTCACATGGTGATGAGTAGAAGTAATGCAGAAATACAACAACAAAAAAAGAAGAAAGAAGTAGATACATCCTGCAGGAAAAGAATGCTCCAAGCTTTGGATGCACTTTTCCTTTCAAGGCGTCACATTAAACAGTACAAATAATCTTGCTTTTCTAGGTTTGTCATACACTTATGTTTTGGTCATCAGGATGCTACATTGCATATGCTCACTGCAGTCATGGAATGAACCGTTGACGAAAAAGGTACCATTTTGGACAATTTGTGTTATGTGATTGCTCTTGATGAGAATTGTAGAAATCAGTTAAAGTTTGCACAAAATTGGAGTAATTATAAAAAAAAAATAGATTGATTTAAATGTCAGTTGCCCAGTTGCTAAGTTTAGTTCTCAGATTGGGAACATTAAATTTTAGTCAATCAAATATTTTTTAGATATCCTAGGTTTTACAGCAGTATTTCTCAAGAATATCTAGGAAGTGCAATGTGAGTGTCACGCTTACTTGTATATCATTTAAAAAATCATAGGTTTTGATAATATTTATGGTATTCTCCTGCATACCAGATCCTGTCTCTATTGTCTATAGACAGATGTGAATAAAAGGTTTCAATTTTCTCTTCTCCTGCAGTCCCTGGCAATCAACTTTGAGTGGTTCCAGGACATGTTTGAGCGCATGCCCAAGGACGGCCGTGAGACCCAGTGGCGCACCCTTGGGGAGCACGAGTACCCTGAAACCCACCCCTTGCCCGAGAAGATGGACGACCACTACAACCCCATGCAACGGCTGATGGTCATCCGGGCGTTCCGGTCCGATCGTATCGTCCAGGCCTCCAGCGTGTTTGTCAGCGCCTCCCTAGGAAAGAAGTAAGAGTCTGAATGCTGGGCTGCTGATGTGTGTATTACTTTTGTTGGCTCTCATCAAGTACTTAACCTGGGCCCTGATTCATGAAGCTGTTCGTAAAGTTACTCATGACGTTATGAACACCTGAGATACGAAGTGTCAATATGTGTGCCCATTTTTTCCCCTTACGTTTCAACAAAGTATGACTGTGTATGTCAATATTTCATCTACATTGGGGCAAAGATGCTCTTTCAACTAAAAGTGTGTGTTAAAATGTGAGATTAGTCATTATCATCTGCAAATTTCAACTTTAGCTATCAAGATTATGGATGATGAGGAAACCCACTTGGCTTGCCATATTTAAGTCATTCGTAAAGTCGTGCGTAACTTTACGAACATCTTTATGAAACAGGGCCCTGGTATTTTCACCATTTCTGTGCCAGAGATTTTGGACAGTGTGTAGAATGCTATGGAGTTGTTTTTGTTTTGTTTTTTCCCAATCAGCACTTAAGCACACAGAGGCTTTCTAGTGTATATGCATGATTGAAAGATTGAGGAATTGAAGAAAGGCAGTTTAGGATTTAAGGGGCATTGGGTGATCTATTTCTGCAGCATATGCCTCTTTGCTATCAAAGATTAAACTACAACCTTCACTGTGCTTTGTTTGCCAGTTGGCTTGCAAAAGTTGCTTCAAGAGGAAATAGATGTTTTAGCCTGTTAAAATACCAGTGATGTACCTTGAATGGTAAAGAATTGTCACTCCAAAGATACAACCTGGTGGTAGGCTGATTACATTGTACTTCAGCAATGCCTTACATATATATCAAATCATCTATATCTCCTGACAGTTGCATTTAAGCGCAACCACTCTGGTTTGAATTAGAATTCCACTTGAACCTGTCAGTGGATGTAAGTACATGTATTCATCTTTCAGGGTTTAAAAGTAAGCCTTTTTTGTGTGTCTCCCAGTGAGGCATGAATGTAAGTGTGGTGGCATAATTGATTTATTAATTGATTTATAGATTGATTGGTTGGTTGATTGATTGATTGATTGATTGATTGATTTTATTTCTGCATTTCTTCTTTCTTCAATGAATGTCTATTCATTAACATTCACTCTGACCTTGATCCAAACAGATTAAGGTAATTGCAAATACAATGTACATTGATTCTCCCTCCAAACCAAGGTACGCTGGGGACGTCCCCATCGACCCCGGCCTAGTGATGCGGCAGACCTCTCCGACCATCCCGATCCTCATGCTCTACACCAGAGAGGGTGACCTGGCCGAGAGGATCTTCCACGAGATGGCCGCCAAGAAGCAGATGCGCTCCTCCGTGGTGTCGCTTAGCAACGCGGAGGCCGGGGAGGAGAGGAGGGCCCGGAAGGCCATCCAGAAGGCGATGCAGGAGGTGAGATTGGGATGATTGAGGTGGAGGTAGAAGGGTTTGAGTATGATTTCATTGTGGGCTTTAACTGAGATATAGATTGGTTATACCTCACAGACATTACCCTGAATCAAATACAACTGACGCTGATCAATACTTATAGTTAACGTAGACCTGCAGGAATTTTTTATTCATAAATATTTTGAACGACTTGTGTAGCACTAGATTTAAAGGGGCACTTTGCTGGAGAATGTGTTTTGTTTTGTTTTTTTTTTTTTTCGTTTTGTTTTGTTGTTTGTTGTTGTTGTTGTTTTTTGGTAGAAGCTGGGAGCTGAGGTTTCTTTGCAGTATCTGCAGATGTTAGAAATTGAAGAGGTGTATTTACAGAAAAGAGATATGTATATATTAAGTATTTCTCCCACATGGCATCTACAAAAATGTACATTCTTTCAGGATAGTTGTAAATGTACTTCACAGTTCTTGGCTTCCCATAGTTCTCTTTTGAAGGACACTATCAATAACATCTTTTCTCCAAAAAAAAAGTGTGTTAGATAGGATCAAATATTTTATTTCCTCTCAACACCCTTATTATAACAACTCCAGGGGACCTGCATCATGCTAAAGGGAGCCCACAACGCCCCCAACCTCCTCAACGCCCTGGAGACGCTCCTCCAGGAAAACGACAACAAGCAGGGAGGCGAGAGCCCCTTCCGGCTCTGGATCTCAGCCCAGATCAGCCGCAACATCCCGGTACGGCTCCTGCAGTACGCAGTGAAGGTCGTCATTGACACGCCCAAGGTGAGCGGACCCAGTGTCCCATTCTTTTACTCACAAGACGAAAAAGGGAGTGTTGTAGGTGGTGTGAAGGTGAAGATTATGGTGACAACGTTGATGATGATGGAGGTGATGTTGTTGATGGCGAATGCTACAATGATGATGGTGATAACCATAATGTTGTTGATAGTGAACGTGATGATGATAATGCTGATGATGATGATGGTGCTGATAATGATGATGGTGATGATGCCAATGATAAGGATGACGATGGATGTGATGGTGATGGTGATGGTGATGGTGATGGTGCCCATGATGATGATGTTGATGATGATGATGATGGTTATGATCACGACAATAAATGTGATGATGGTGATGGTAATGATAATGATGATGTTGGTAATGGTGATGATGTTGATGATGATGATGATGACGATGAGGCTAATAGTGATGATGTTGGTGATGGTGATGCAAATGATTTTGATGTGATAACTGACAGGGATACATTGTCAAAGATCTATATGCTGAAGAGTCAAGGTGTACAGTTGTAGGAAGTGATGGTGACAACATTGACAACAATAATGATAATGAAAATGTTGCAATTTACAAAGCTGAATATAAAGAAGTGATTGATAAAAGGGATAACAATGTCGATAATTTTTGATGAATTTGAATGATAATAAATAATGGTTATGACATCACCAATGTGCTTCAAAAGAGAACATCACTGAAATGAAATGATGGATCAATGCATGTATAGTATTTATCTGTGTTTCTTAATGCCTGACAGCACACAAATATACTAGTTTGTGAAATTTGCGCACTTTGGATCTATTTTTAAGTTTGATCATGGGAAATGAGTAATAAAGATTAAAATCTAATGAGAGCAGATACTGAGATCATGGAAACAGTATGTATTTTGATAACACCAGTTTAGCATTACATCTGCTGTACTGTACTCATCATATCTCCCCTCACGCTCCAAACCCAAATTCCTGTAAACCATCATAGATTGTGAAGGAAAGCCTCCTGCGAGCCGTCAGCTCCTTCGATGCCGACACGCTGAAGGCGTGCTCGCGGTCCGAGTGGGTGCCCCTCCTCCACAACCTCGCCATGCTTCACGCCACCGTCCGGCTCCGCAGCCGCTTTGGACTGGCCGGCTGGAACTACCCAGAGATCATGGACTTCAGTCACAATGAGTTACAGGTCAGTGCAGCTTTAATGGTCACCTTATCGAATGGACTGGTCAGCAGATGCAGTTTGCAGTATGTGGATGGCAAACATACTTGTATTGACTGTATATTGATAGGATGAAAGCATGAATATTTTACACATGTCACCAGGGAACTTGTTCTCAGAGCACAGAATTAAAACTGTGGAGTGTATGTAAAGTGACTTGTGCAAATTAAGTCCTGATACTTACAATGCATGTACCACTGGGTACATCTCCTGTATATATGTTGCTTTAGATGGTTTAATATTTCCTTGTTTTACAAAGGATCAAGAGACTTTCATTGTATAGATGTCAAGTCATTTCCAAGTGCACTTGCATGCATGTGTTTGTCTATGTTTAACAGGACCCTGCGGAAGTCCACCTTTGTTCATCTGAATTGGTTACCTTGTATAGCTATGTATATAGATCAATACATCAATCAATTAATCATTGAATTAGATTAAGTGCACAATACAAATCACTGTTCTCCTAATTTGTATGTTTGCTGTAATGTGTGTGATGAATACATTCTTTTGTCTGTCCATCTTACGTTGTCTTTAGGAAGCATTCAACATTGCTAAGGTCATCTTCAGCGATAACACTCCGGACAGTGACTCCCTGAAGGGAATCTCCTGGATTGGCCTTCGCTACATCCTCACCGAGATCATCTACGGCAGCTACATCAACGATGAGTACGACAGGAACAACTTGTCCGCCATGGTCGATTACTGGATCGGACCCAACGCCACCAAGCGAGAGTTTGAGGCCACCAAATGTAAGCCCCATACCCACTGCTTTGAAAGCTTGTTTGTTTTTTTATATGTCAAAAGTTACTTTGTTTTCTTGCTTGCCTGCTTTTCCATTTGTTGATCTAAAAATGTAACATAGTGTCACAGATTCAGTAGTACAGTTGTACATCTCCCTAGAAGGGGATGGTTAGTCCGGGATCTTGATGAGACGGTCGAGGGACCATCAGGGTTTCAGAATCGTGTCAAAAATTGTTTCAGACATGATATTGGAGTGATTATGAAGGACTTGTGCAACAAGATGAAAATCTTCCCCTTCTTTTTTTTTTGAGATGCTTCCAATAGGCAAAGAATATGCCTGAGGACACAAATTATAGACAGAACTTTTCTTCTTTTTTTTTAAAGCTGTAGTGTTTATGTAATGTGATCTCATGTACAAAGATCACAGTGTACAAAAATTCTCCTGTCTCATGTTTTGAGAAGATAGGATGATATCTAGTAATATTGTGGTAGGCTTCACTTCCATACATCTTACTCTCAGTTCTTTGTGGCTTTCCAGTTGGTGTGTCATTAATATTTTTGCGTCATATCGAGTGTAGGTAGGCCCACCAAAAGTACATAAATTTCTTTCTTTTCTATATTTAGAATCATCAGTTCTTAGCTGCAATATTTTGTCTTGTCATTTCGTCATCATATAAGATTTGATGTTAGTTTATAAGTCCTATTCCAATCTGCTTGTGTGGAAAGAGGTTGATGACATACCACCAAAATCAGCTCACAGAATTCCTAACCGTTGATCATTCCTTCTCCCATTACTGTCAATGCTTGCAGTGAAGTACCGCATCCCGCCCGCCTTCTTCAGCAACTTTGTGCGCGTGAGCTCCCTCACGCAGTCCGTTGAGGCTCTGCCCAACCACTTCCTCGATGTCCCAGAGGCCTGCGGTATGCACACGTCATACGAGGTAATTAAAAATATTTGTATACTCTGTACATATCCTCACCTTTCAATTCTGCGCTTGCAAAGATGAAAATACTGAGGGAAAGGAGGAGGAGGGAAAAAGAATGAGCAGTGACAAGATTTATGAGATATTAATTTCATGTAAAATCCCCCAATATACACACTCTTGTATATTGCACAAATGGGGATACTGCTGTGCAGACTTCTGAATACAAATCTCTTGTCATAAAATCTTTAAATAATGAGTTTGAGACATCAATTGAATGCTTACAACAAGGATGCAAGCTTTTAGAATTTGTGAACGTTGCTATTCATGACAACATCAAATTTTCACGTAAGCCCTGGTGCCCACTGAATGAGTTCCTCTCACCTATACAGGGTAATGTTTGGAAAGGTGGAAGTGTCTTTCCAAAGTATTACCTTATTGCTCTCTTCTCTCTTCCTACAAGCAAAGAAAATGTACAATTAAGAATTGAATGTTTGCACATATTTTTCGACTCTGCATCTAACCCATGCATATTTGTTTAAGAGTTATGGAATTTCCCTCCCATGTTTCTGCATGAAGAAGGATGTGATGTCTTCATTTGAAATGAATTTGACATTATTCGATCATGATGCATTTTCATTTTTTTTTTCATTATTCAAAGACTTTCAGTTGCCCTAACAGCGTGTCACTTTGAAATATGCCACTTCTTTGAGAAGTTCATATTTCTCATGCATAAAATGAATTGAAATGATAAAAAATATTGGTTTCAAAAGCCAATTCTGCAAAATCTAACAAGCGATGTCATAATTTGCTGTTTAATTTGAAATTAAAGGCAGTGTTAAACCATTTGCATCACCCACTTAAATTGCATGAGTTATCACAAAGATACAAATTACTTTTTGATTTTAAGCATATTTCCTCTCACATTGTCTTTTATGAAACCTAAAATAGAGTATTAAGTGATTCCAATTATTGTAGATTGTGTTTTTGTTTTTTGCAAATGCTGCAGTTACACTTGTTTGTTGTTTCAAAAATGCATGAATGCAGTTTGATACCAATCAAGCAAGCATCTAAACAGGCAAAGCTAAATGTCGAAAAAGCTGCAAAAGTAACCTAAACTTTCTCTCCCCCAATCAATCAGTTTTAAAGTGTCGGGTTTGGTGTGTGAGAATAATAATTTTGTCAGTTTTTGATTCCCTACCTTTGAAATTTGACCTTTGGTGTAATGTCTATCACATGGCTTTGGGGGTGGGGTCTTCTCTTCTTTTTATGACATGTCTCAAAACCGTAAAAAGCTTTTTTGATTGCAAATACCACACTGTTTTTCATTGTTTTTGTAAATATTACTTTGTATTTCACAGAACATCCCCGAAGACCAATTAATCAGTGGCTATAAAGTCCATGAGGTGACATGAAAATGAAAAAGAAATGAAAAAAAAAAGACTCACTTGCTAATGTTACTAAATGTGGTGTACTATCAGAACAACTATTGATGGTTTTCTTAATACATCTATCTATTACTCATAATACCTGCATGCTGTATCATAGAATACACCTATCTCTCTCCTCAAGTTAATGTATGCATGCTGAATTATGACAGTTGACCCATTTTTAATATGGATGATTTAATCCAATTGATGTTTTTGCTGATGAATGTGAAATCTACCACTTTTTTTTTTTACCAAATGACTGTCATTCTTGCCTGTAATGTCCTAATTGTAATTTTTTGTGATGATTTTAAAGAAATACTTTTAATACAAGTTACAGTGAACACTCTATGTGAATTGAGTGTATTCTGTACAATTAATTCTTGTCTCTGTGGTGATACAAAATCTTTGGGATAAAACAGTGGTGGTTATGTAACATTTTGACACAGACAATTTGTCTTTTGTTTTTTTGCATGACCCCTCCTGGAATGCAGTTGTTCATGATTTCTTTGTTTCTTTCCCCTCAGTTTTTGTCATTGTGTTCGTAATATTATCGTGTTAAGATTAAGTTTGTTTTTTATCAAAAAAAGGAAGAGATAACATTGCCCTGTGTTCAGTGTCTAAACGAGTTCATGAAGTTATCAGAAAACATTGACAGACTCTTAAACTGTCCTTTGTCATCTGTTGCAAGACTGTGCCGATTTGGGCGCATTAATGGCTATTCTTCAATGACCAACAGCCTCTTGTTTAAGAAACTGTAAGCACAACGCTTTTCATCGGCAATTGCCCGTAGTCATTTTGCAAAAGAGATCCTGAATTTATCGAGTCTGTGATCACACTCAAGACTTTGAAGGTGGGCTTCTTTACTCTCTGAACACAGGTTCAATTATCACTTCCACGGGAGTTTCCCATAAGTACAGATCAAAAGCACTTGAAGCTGCAGAATCCTACAATTTCAGGGCTTCATAGTCTTACTGGACAAACTTAATGGCACGCAGCCAGTGAACACAATAATGATACCAGATATCAAGCTAAAGAACCCATAAAACCAAACCAAACCAAAAGGAATAGAAACTCCCCCCCCCCCCCCGAAAAAAAATAAATAAAAAAATAAATAAATGAATAAATAAATGAATAAAAATATAAAGAAAAGAGGGCAAGCAAGAAATTCTTGGCTACCCTCTTAAAGGACCAATTTCGCATTCTGCTAGATTGCAATCCTTAAAGGGGAGAGTTTAATCAACCCTTCCAGCTTCACTAATTAAAAAAAAAAAAAAAAATTAGTTGAGGAGATTAAGGGCTTTCTCTTGCACTTTTGTGGAGCCCTACCACATCTATCCCCAAATGATCCCATACTTCTTACCACACTATGCTCCTTAATACATGGAAATATGTTCTCCCCAAAACTTTGCAGAGAAATAATATGTTGTTGTCACACTCTGCCCATTTCAGACTGGCAGCATCATCAATTTTTGTTTTCTCCCTTGTGAGGTACCCTCAATTTCTCTAACCCAACTTTTTTTTTTAATGACTCTCATTAATTCTGCCTGCCTCTCTTGCTCGATCTTTTATTTTTAACACCTTTATTGGTAGGATGACTGGCGTATTGTGGTAAGAATTCAACACCAAGTTGTTGTTGTTTTTTTCCTTATCTGGCCACCATTTTTTGCTGTCCTCTGTTATACTTAATTCTGTGGCTTCCTAACACTCTAAATCCAAACGTGTGATGTTAACAGCTGTGATTTATGTTTAATTATCTATTCATTTTTGTTCTGTGGTAGATGCATCATGTAATAATTATCTGGCGAATTTGTATTGTGATTTTTTGGTTAAGATGGTCCTCACAGACTAGCTGGGTTTTTTTTTTTCTTCATCTTATTTTTAATTGAGGGATGTTCCACGGGGTCGGTCTTTATGAACACTGGAATACCCTGGTTGTAGATTTGCCGTATGAGTTGTATTAATAGTAACTCATTCAATTCTAATAATCTTAACCCAGATCTCTTCCAAGTAATGCTCCTAGTCTACTCTCAAGGAATCAATCGAGTCTCAAGACGAAAAGTTTTATGGGCGCTGCAGTGCGAGTTCATCATTTCTGCCTTTTTTTTATGTGCTGTGGAAGGGAAGCGAATGGCGCCTACCAGTGCTTTGACCGAATATTTTGGTCTTTATATTTACCAGGGTTTCTCTGAACCATGATAAGCTTACTTCAAAACTACAGCAAACTTATGTAACATCATCAATCTCGTTTAAGTTGCTGAACAAACATAAGTTTGCCATCATGTAGGCTGAGATGAGGTTAAGATTTGCAGTTACTGAACAACTACAGTTTCATTAGGTGAATCGGTACGTAGCATTCACACAAGGCATGAAATAGGCAACAAAGTAAACTTTAAAAAAAAAATGAAGTGACTAGTGGAGCTTGGAAAAAATAGAAGAAAAAGAGCTCGATACGACTTTCTAGCAGTCACAAATGATTTGCCTGAGTAATTCTGCCAGAGAGAGAGAGAGAAAAAATACTGGTACACTAAAGTATTTCCAAGTGTCTTAATAAAGAACGTAATTTGGAGGTTTCATGCAGCAGCTATTTTTTTTATATACTTGCTTTAGTCCCCGTGTGTGGCTGCCTTGCACGTGTAAAGCTGCATTTGCTATTTAAAGCAGAGTTGCATATGTGCATATTTCATGATTGGCTTGTCAAATTTAAATAACTTTTATATATTCATCTTTACATACATATAATATATTTGTTTTCGTTAGAGATATGAAAACCTTTTTTCAAGAATGTTATTACACTGATTGCATTCAATATGTTTGAAGTGGAATCCTTGCCACTATGCTTAAATGCACTGCTATAATTTGTATTGCAGTTTTCTAGCACACCACAATTGATGTGTGCCCCAGATTAACAAATATAAACACCAAACCAAACAATGCTTAATCGCTTCTTATATGTTAGTGTAACACTTGCTTTTAATGACTTAATTGAATATTAGTTTAGTAGAGTTCAAATTCAATCTTATGACACGTCCCCTGCCCCCATGCACACACACCCATGCAATTTCCATATTAACCAAGAAATACATGTAAGTGAAAACTTAGTAGGAAGTGAGATACATGTACATGTAGTTTGGGTATAACGCATCAACATGCATGTGCTTGACTGTTTTATAGGCTATCTACACTATGCATTGCTTCAGTGAATTAATGTATGCATCTGGCATGTGTTGAGTTTGATGTCAAACAATATGTGTTTGTGACATCAACTCTTTATTTCCATTTTCTGTTTCTCTCTAGTATGTCTTTTGATTATTTGCTTTTGATGCCTGTGTGTGTGTTATTGGCATGCTTGTGTGTGTGTGTGTGTGTGTGTTTGTGTTCCCATGGATTGTCTCCTGGTATTACTGTAAAGCAAGATGTATTGTTGGCATGAAATTTTCGCTTTTTGCGGCATGAAACTTTCCGCATTGCCACTGGCATCCATGGCATCATAGTGTATACAGACAAGAACTTTTGCTTCCTTTTTAATTTTGTGAATCTTGCCTCTCACGAAATTCGCAAAATTAGAATGCATGCGAAAATTTCTAGTTTTACAGTAACCTGAAGTTGGGTCAGAAAGACCACACTTGATGCCACTGTCACTTTCTTGCTGTATTTGAGTTTTGCAATGAACCGCTCTACGTCAAACCTGCTTAAAAGAGGCCAGTGGCAGTTGTATCCATGGGTGCGTTCGAGCACTCTCCTAAAGCAAACTGTACCGTACCGTACCTGCGCCAGAGGAGCGCTCGAACGCTCCTAAAGTGTACCGTACCGTACTGTACCGAGCCAAAAGTTGACCACTTCCCGATGTGCTCCAAAAGCGTACCAAAAGTTCATTGTAAAGCATGCACGTAACATGCGCATACGTCACAATACCAAGACATCATTTCTCTTTGTTCGGGACAGCTGTAAGTAGTTCAAGCGCCAGGTGAATGACATTCTTGCTACAAACATGCGTGACCTTTTCTAAAAATAACTCGTGAGGTACGCTTTCTCGACAGAACGCTCGAACGCTCCAAAACTGGCACAGTTCGGTATGGTACGCTTTGGTTCAGTTCGCTTTGGTTCGCTTTAGAGCACTCGAACACCCTCATGCTCCTTGCAGTATGATTTCATCTAGATTAATTTGATTCATGATCAATTTCTCAGTTTTAAGTTCTGCCAGGCGATGGGGGAGACACATTGTATCTCGCAAATGGAAGTTAAGCGCTTATGGTGTTTTCCACGAGTAGTTTGTGCTACATTGATGCTTTCATTAATTGGGGCAACAAACATCAATTATGATACTGCTGTAATGGTACATGTATTTAACTAATGACCTCTTGTGTTGATAACACGACAGTAATACCCTTTTTTTTTTGTGAGTAACTTACAAAATCATATGTGGGGATTGCTGATTTCAGGAAACTAGCCAGTCCCTTCCATCTTTAACCATGTCTGAAAACACTTTTGGCAAGTCTAATATCACGTGATTAACCCGATTTGTAAATTTTGTGAGCAAGTTTTATAGAATGCATTAACCCACTCCATGCTCTTGCATGATATTTTTCCCCCATCATTTGTTGAAGGGGAGTAACAAAATTGTGTGTTTTTTTAGAACCAAGAATGATACACTTTACCTATATTCTGAAAACTGTTGTATCAAGCCTGAAATGAAAGTTGGATTCATAGCTGGCTGACAAGAATGTTGTGATAGAAAAATATCAGAACTTATGTTGATACTTAAAAGCCTCAGTCTGTAGCTGGGGTATGCCTTGAACTGGCATTTCCTTTGTTTATTTATTTGCTAATCAGAAATATTACGTTCAAGTAGGAGGTCTTATTGTGTGTATCAAAGTTAACTTGAATGTGGCATGGTATGGCTCTCTATGGTCAAACACTGCAGATGTCCAGTCCTCTTGTTTTTGCCGACAGTGCTTTGAAGTCGACCAGTTTGTCTTTTTAAGTGTTTCGGAGCAGGAAGACAATTTTGATGCTTTGGGTTCTGTGTGAATGTTCGTATTTCCAAAGTGATCGCTAAATTTGTATTTTGATGTATCTCTCTTTAACACCTAAAGATGGCTGGTGGCCAGGTTATGAAGGTAAGACATGAATTCAATCAACCACAATACCTGTCAATCTACTATGTGCTCTGACCAGCATGTTTTTTCAAGTATTTCTTTTAGTCCTCCCAGTATAGAGGTGTCCTCAACTCCATCGAACAGACATGGCCGTTTTTATGTGAACCCTACTTTTTTTATATGAGATTGCTTCCTTGGCAAACTTCAGAATTATTTTCCATGAGACATTCCAACCATGCACATCAACTTTGCCAATTTAGTATCATTCCCCCACCCCACAAAAAAAAAAGAGAAAAATAATCAACTAAGACAGTCCAGTAGGATTTGAGTGTCATTATCCCCAATCAGTAAAATAAATTTGTTTGTGATGGAAAACTTCCTGTGATTTCATTTTATTTTTTCTTGAGAAATTTCAAGCTCTTTTCAAGCAAGTTAGGTTTTCCTACCACCCCTTCTTTTTTTTCTATTTCTTTCTCATATATTTTTTCTCTCTTCTGTTTTTTTTTTTCTTTTCTTTTTTTCAATTATATTGGGCATTAATAATTTGTATATGATACCATCACAGATGTAGCAAAAGAAACTATAGTGATATTCAAACCTTGACTGAAACAAAAAAACCCAGGGTTTCGGTTTCTAGATTTTGTATCCATACTCATTTTCTGTGGCAATTTCCTTGAAATCAGAACTTTTGAAAAGAAGAAAAGAGACGTAATGAAGAGAAGATGAAGTGTTTCTAACTTTTCTGTTTATTCACTGTAGCTACTTTCTTGTGTATCGAAAAGAAAAAAAGATATACAAATCTTGAAATCTGAAACTTATTTTCTTACTTTTGCATTACTTTGATGTGCTATAAGCCAAAAGATGACCCTTGAAAGTTTTTTTTTCACTGTGATTGTTAGTGTAATTCTGTCTTCTTCTATGGGTTGTTACTTTTACTCAAAACTTTGTTTGCCTTTTTATGTTTTGACGTCCCTAGTCACTGAACTTTGAAATCCAGTGTGTAGTGAAGTCAGTGAAAAAAAACAACAAAGCAAAACAAAAACAAAAACACATTTCCTCTTTGGTGAAGTGCTTGCATATGATGTATTCTGGTCATGATCTGAGTAATATGTTATGTTTACAATGTGTTTTTTCTACATGTATGTATTTTAATGTGTAGTTTAATAGGTCCACATGTTTTACACTTGACTTTACACATGACTTTCAAGCAAGGAATATACTTGAATGTCGGGTTATAGGAGTTAAATTATCAGTGCACTTATTTGCCTGGCTTGCGTATGATTTAACCACTATACCTTCTGACTCCATCTCAAATTGCTGAAACAACAGACCGGCGTAACTGTCTCAGTAGCTGTAAGTATCCACTCAGCACCCGGATCGCTGCACTTTTGCAATGTTTTTGTCTTGGGAGTGGTGTTTGCCGTATACCTGGGCTATGAGTGAAAAAAAAAATGCAGACCAATGAACCACTTGCACATTGGAGTATTTACTACAATTTTGTAGCTACAAAGAAACAATAAACTACAATGAGAGACAGTTTCTTAAATGAGTAATTATTTTGCTACTGAATGCCTAGATTCCACGAGATACTGTTTCCTTGTAGAGATTGCCAGTAGAGCATTCAACTTTCATGCAGCTTGGCTCTTTCCCTTGGCCAGTGAAGTGATATTTCTGTCAATTTCTACAATTGTTTTATTACAGCACATCAGATGTTTTCTGTCAAACATTCTTGCTGCACTTTTATTCTTGCAAATAAAAGGTTCGGCAAGATTTTTCTTGCATTTGCAATAAGCTGAGTATGAAATACGCCTTTAAAATATTTGCCATTTTTTTCTCTAGTTTTTATTTTAGTTTGATTTATGTAATGTTAGTCAACAAAATGGAGGCATTTTAGAACTACTGCATCTTTTGCTGTCAAAGAACAGCCATGACTTCAACTTGAACAATTCTAGCTTAATGCTTGATTCTTTTAAGCACTTGTCCACCCTCCCCCCCCCCCAACAAAAAAACACACAAACAAACAAACAAAGTGCTTCTTGTGTAAATTTTATGTACTACTGTATGTCTCCAAATCAAATTGTGACTGCAGTGTGTAATTTTGGAGTTGACACTTTTACCTGTGGCTTTGCATACTTTATGAAGAGCTCAAACTGAAGAAAAAGATATTAATACTGCAAAGATTTTTTAAAGATGAATTTAATTGTGTATGATTAAACTGATGATATATGGGCACCAGTGAGGGCTTAACTTCAATAGATAAAAGTGGAGGGTTGGTCTTCTCTTGGGAGAAATTCTGACACACATGCAAGACTCTGGACTGATGGGGTTGCAAGTTGTTGTGATGTCGTCCTTCAACAATCTCCATGCTTTTCACCATGTGTGTCTTATTTCTGCATGTCTTCAGACTGCCTTCAATGCTTTTGAATGCTCAGTCCTCTCCTCTCATTTGAACACATTCCTCAAGACCACATTCATTAACTTTGGGTTTTCCATGGTTCCGTTATTTTTTGGGTTTCACCACGTGAGCAGCATGGATGAAATGAGTGATATTTTTTCCCTCTCTCTATATCTCCTCACTATAAAAGTGATCTGTGTTGCTCGTGTTCTGGTACATTGATTCTTCTGATGGCTGTTGAAGGGAAAACTTTGTCTTCATTTGTTTTTGTGTGTGAGTGAGACTTTGTCTTTGAAACATTCTAGGCTTGGTATACATGACTGACAATTGATTAAAGGTACAGAGGTGTATTGGAGAATTAAAAAGGAATCCTTAATTGTCCTTCAGTGATAAATTGTAGTGTTATCCATCATTCTTCCTGGATTGTATTACCTAGAGAACATCACCCAGAGGACTTGAAAATGTGTTTGTTTGTTTTTTCTTCTTCTTCAGCATGACTTTTGGGTTGATTAATGATGTAATCGCCTCACACTCCTATTGGCTTGTGCACAAAAATATCTTTAAAGCCATGCTTGATAATAAAAAAAACGTCATTTGCTTCAGTGTATTGCTACACACACAAAGATATTTGATATCAGAGATACATTTTTTTTTCTTGTTTTGTTGCATTCTTAACAGAAAAGGGAATTAAGTAAAGATTGTGTTGTATGACAATGGGAGACTTGTGTAAGACCATGACAGTGTTAACCATGTATCTCATTTGCATATTAGGTTGTTACTCCACATTTTTGTGACACACACACACAAAAAAACAAAAACAAAAAACAAAAAACAAACAAGTAGAACTGACAAAATTGCACAATTATATTTGTTGTTTTCTGTGTGAATTTCGTGAAGCCTCTACCCATTTTGTGCGGTTAGTTTTTCTCGAAAGCAAGTTTGAACATGGAATGGAGATCTGCACTTTGCAGCTGATGTACATGTATAGAACAGTCTTCCAAGTTTGTGAATGGAAATCCCATACGTTTGTAGCTATTGTTTGTTGTGTTGTTGTCGTTTTTTTTTTTTTTTTTTGGGGGGGGGGGCAGTTATTAATTAATTGAGTTGAACAGGGTGTGAGTGTGTATGTGTGTGCGTGTGATAAAAGGCAGATACTACATGTATATGCTGTTCTAGCAGCATCCATGTGTATGCCAGTACCAGTATTTCACTTTTGATTACGGCAAGTGTTTTATAATGTCTTTTTTCCCTCACTGTAGTCACTACAGGGTTACGATGTGTAATATTACGTTATTGCAATGCTGTATTTTGTCCTGTGAATTGGTCCCTGCATCAGCTTCCATTATAATTGAGTTCTTTGTATATATTATAGTGAAGAGTGTGTGGCGTAATCGCATATGTTCTGCATATTGGACAGCATGGAAATTAGCATTTGAAACAGTCAGCTTTGAATCCCATATGCTGTGTACGCTGTGTATTTCATCATGGTTTTATTCATTTTTTTTTTTTTTTTTTTTTTTTTTTGGGGGGGGGGGGGGGCAAATTTTATGAGTCGACTGATACCCACACACAGTATTAAAAGCAATACCAAAACTGTACCGGTACATTGCCTCTTGTAGGACAAATGCATTGGACATTGAATTGGTTACTGTATCTCTATAATGTGGGAAATATAGCTACAGATACAAAGTACAGTTGTACCGTATTTGATTCTTGAACAAGGATGTATTCTTTTCTTTTTCTTTTTTTTTCATTTCATTGTTGTGGTTCCTG
This sequence comes from Diadema antillarum, assembly GCF_040938485.1. Classification (NCBI taxonomy): domain Eukaryota; kingdom Metazoa; phylum Echinodermata; class Echinoidea; order Diadematoida; family Diadematidae; genus Diadema; species Diadema antillarum. Next base: position 190,891 of record NW_027271822.1, read on the forward strand.
ATCACAAATTTAACCACTCGAAATTGTCTTTCAAACAGAATATATGGTGTATAGTGTACAGTATCATGATGCCTTTGATTGAGCCATTGTTATTAAAGTTGATCCACTAACTGTTTGTACATGCACAAAACCACACCAGAACTATCCTGCACTCGGGATCCATGCACAAAACCTAATCTCGTTACCATGATGCACTATATCTGTTTGAGGCACTGAATACACTAGTGTACAGTTCCACTAACTCTGTACAAATCGTGTTACAAATTAGTAATAAAGTCATCAATAGTGAATGTAATATTTTTAATAGCATCGCACTGGTGACTAATGTGAAGGATGAATAACATGAAGAGTGACACCAGAATGCTATTCAAGATTTTGTCGTTTTGCAAACCAATACATTTAACAGAATTACATTAGAAAGTTTTCACCACGAGTGCTTTGTAGTGCTAAAGACAAAAACAACAAAATAGATAGGATAGATTCACCCCAAGATAACAACTTAACTCTATTAAAATTGCTGTTAACTATGATAAACTAGAAACTTGTCATGTCTATAGATTTTCTAGCAATTGAATGTAAAAACATTTTTTCTTGCAAGCTTTCAAGAGGTAACAATTTTCAGATTTTTACAGTCTCTAGCTTTCTCCCAATAGTGATTAAGCCTGTTTAACATAAACGTCCATGGATGATCTGATTGTGCAATCGTATGGTTTAAGCATTTAGAATTGGAACTGTCTTAGAAAATTGCTGCAAATAGCTAAAGATGTCTACGTGTATGTACTTCTATTGCATTTTACTGAAGTTTGTGACGTTAGTCCATGGCATATTATTATATGATTTCTTCTAAATACAAAAAGGAAGTAAGATATGCGGACAGAAAAGTCTCTTCCTGAAGTTCTTTATTAGATAAAATGTGGTGATTTGTTATTGATGGTGATAAGTCCAGTGCAACAAGGTTCAAATGTGAATTAAATGCCTGTAGCATGTAGGCTAGTGTAGAATTCTGATTATTTGATCATGTCAAGCATATTACACAAAGAGTAGGCACACTAGTTTTGTATAAAGTGTAGAACAGTCACATACTGCTTCATGTTCATGTTACATATCTTGAGAATTTTAGAGTTAAATTTAGAGTTATTGATCGTCCAACTGTGTGCTGCCCAATCATCATAGAAAGATTGTAAAAACGCCCGAGTCTAGTGACATTTTGTAACCGTCATCGTCATCCTTGACCATCCTCCCTGCAGACCGTCCTCGGAGATGACCAGTACGTGTTCACCAGGCTCAACCAGATCTTGGATGCCATGCCATCCACCAAGACCCTCAGCCACGTCCTGCAGCCGAGGCCGGCCTCTCCTTTCCAAGGTGATTTTTCACTGTTTAATCCTTTCAATGTCCCAGGCATCTATGCTCAGTAGAGTATGCTAATGATAGTTGAAAGTATACTGTAAAAGTGGAAATTTTTGCGGTGCAGAAATCATCAGTTGAGAGAGATAAGGGTGTTAAGTGCCTTTAACCCTATGGCATTAGTGGCACCATAATGCCCTTGTTTTTCTCAACTGATTAGATTTTCTCACATTTCGCACAGCCAGAAGCTAGTGCGAAAATAAAAGCACACAAATATTTTTGCATGACATATGTTCTCGTAATGAATGTTCTGATTCCACAGAATGAAAATTATGTGGAATTCATCTTACCCAGCGGAACGCGAAAAGTTACCCACATGAAAATATCAACTTTTGCAGTAGATCCTGTGTGAGTGAATTAAGTAGCCTGCTAATTGCGAATTGCCAACTTTTTTGTGCATATGTATGTTCAAAGTTTATAAATCTTATACACATATAAGTAAAGAGTGTAATCAATGCTAGGTAAAAGATTAGTTGGCATCACAGTGGTACAGTGTACTTTTATTCCTAGTCCTTGTTTTACTGTACATGTACAAACGTACTTATCCCATATGAGGATGGGCTGAGTTTGCTACAACTCACATTTCCCATAGACACTTGCCCAAGTACATACTCGGGACTCATCCTCGATCAATGGGTAAGTAATAACAGTAGCAGTTACTTACCAGTAATAGTAGTAGTAGTAGTTCGTCGGGTGCCCGTGCATTGGCCGTTAACGCAATACAAATTGTATTGCATTAACGGCCAATGCATGGGCACCCGACGAGTTGTAGTAGTACATTGTAGTATGATATTAGTGATAGTAGTAACATCTTTATGACCCATTCTTCATATATTTCTGGAATTCAGGTCCCTCCGTGGCATCCGTTAACGGCACCCCCTTACAGCCAGTGGTTGCTTCCATGGGTGTCTATGCCAGCGCCAGCCGCTCCTTACTGAAGAGCAAGCGTGAGACGGAGATCTGGGAAATCTGTCACAACATCATCAGCAAGATTCCAAAGGGTTGGAACAGGGTGAGACGAATAGCCCCCATCCCAGCCCTACCCCTACCCAATCCCCCTCCCCCGTCGCCCTTAACCTGATACACACTGTGATGCATTTTCCACCTTCTTCTTCTTCTTCTTCTGGTTAAGTCTATAGGGTGCTACATAACTTGTCTTTACCACTTGTCCAGTCACTTGCCCAGTTGGGCAAGCAGATTTTCAAGTTGTTGCAGAATACTTGGCCGAGCATGAGTTTTACGTGCCCAAAAGGACACCTCAAAATATAAGAAAATGGAATAGAAAGTCACTTGTAAGTGATGAAGGGCTAAATAGAACACTGTCAATCATTTGAATAAACAGCACACTTCATTCGCATGGTTATACACACATTCAAGTAACAGACTTGGTTCTATCGAGTGTTGGTGCTTGCATCGGGGCTTCTTCATGTAACTGTTTAAAAGTTGCTGAAATGAAATCTATGTGCGTTCCATCACTATTAAAACTTAAAACACTATCAAATTAAATATGAGCTACATTTAATTCTCAATCTCTCGATACTGTGCACAGCCACTAAAGGAGCATTAAGTTAAACATAGTTGTAATGGTGTGTTTTTAAGTCTTAGAAATCATCCTCAGGTGCTTAAAGGTTTGGTGTAAATAGGGATAATTTTTGAGAGTTTGCCCAATGGAGCAGGACTGTTTAAGGAGTAGACTCCTTTCACACTTGCAATGTTTTCCTGTTCACTGTGGTAACGTGCAGGACTACATTGCAGAGAGAGTGCGCAAGGCCGGTGGAGACACGCCCTTCAATCGCTTCGTGCTGCGAGAGATTGACCTGATGATCAAACTCCTCGTCGACCTCAAGGCCACCTTCAACGTAAGTCTTGCACAAAGATTTCACAGTGGGCATGGTTGGCTTATTTATTGGCCAAAGTTTGTGTTGCCGAGATGAGGCAAAGCTGGGTTGCAAGAGGTTTCCACTAGGTTAAGAGAAAAAGGGGTGTTTGGGGGGGGGGGATGGAAACAGATGGGCAGAGCATTACAAGTGAAAGAGAGGAACACACATGGTTAAATATACACACAAACACAAACACTCTCACACATATATGTACAATGTATGTGATACAATACAGTATAAAAGATAGCGGAAGTGGAATGCAGTGCTAGGGTCAAGAGTTGGAAAATTTAGAAAGATACTACGTACACTGCATGCCAAATATTTCATGAATGTGATATTTCGCGTATTGTAGGACAGTTTCGCAAGTGGTTGATTTCATGACTGAAAATAGGAGCAACAGAATCAGAAATGAGTATCATCCCATTTCAAGAGAAAACTCAATGTTATCCCAGTCTGGAGGTGATACTGTGCATACTGATAAATATCACTCAGCTTACAAAATTCAAAAAAATTAAACCACTTGCAAAATGTATACAGTATGTACCTTGGAATAAAAAGAGGGGAAACTGAGCCACAGGAGAAATACTTTCTGCTACATTTCGTATTTGGACTTGCATTATGTTGAGTTGCATTGACTCATAGAACTAAAGATATAAAGTAAGGTTTTGTAATCATATCCATATTACAGAGAGTAATAGATACAGAGAAAGAGAGGGAATAGCAGGGAGAGAAAGCAATCCATGGAAACGTCAAGACCAGGCCAATATCATATTGGTATCGGTAGATAGATGTGAAGATTAGAGACAGGAAGATGTACAAACCAAAAATAATCGTCATGGTAACTGGTGTTTCATAGAGATGCAGTCACATGTACCTGTGGGCTTACTTGGTGATCCAAGACTAACCCCACGTTCCTCCTCATCATCATCGACCACCACAGAAACTGAAGACGCTGTGCGAGAACCCCAACGAGACGTTCGGCGACCAGATGTCGGAGCGACTCATCCACATCGCCGACGACCTCTTCCACCACCGCATCCCGGAGGTCTGGTGCCAGATGTGCGGGGACTCCGCCCCGCCCCCGAATTGGACCCTCAGCCAATGGATGACCGACCTGGCCCAGCGATGCCAACACCTCGAGAGAATTATCATCCAGGTGAGTGAGGAAACATATGGACTTGACCCTGCAAGTCATGCAATCTATTAAAAGTTCCTTGATTCTTTATTTCATACATGTATTTCATCAAAAGCTAATAACTAGACATTACCCCCTATGCTGTTTGTTATCGTATTAGGGCAATTACCCCCCAAGGACAATTACCTCCCAGCTAAATACTTGTTAGTAATAAGTAAAGAATAGGGTTAGAGTTAGGGTTAGGATTAGGTTCAGGTTTAGGATTTGAGTTAGGGATAGGGGAAGGGTCTGGGGTAATTTTTCAGAGGGTAATTGTCCTAGAACTGTTTGGTATGCCCTTGCACAACTGATTTTACAGGCATTTCATATTACTGGTTTGTTTTATGCACTTCTTAACAAATTAATTTCATGTTCATGAGAGTACAGGCATTGATTTAGTATACATGGTAATATGTAAGATAGATTTTAGGTAGACCCTCAAAGGTCAGCAAGGTCGGGTCATGGCTCAGTGAAAATATGTTTACCTTTGATGCAATCGACAACAACTATGTGGCATAAATCGTCACAGTGGGTACATCATTGTGGCAAACAGGGAAAGTAATTATGTTCTGGACAAGATATTGTCTGCATGTAGCCACACAGCAAGCCAACATGGGGAAGAAAATGCAGTTTTTACAGGCATGTGACCATTTACCAGACTGCAATTTGACTAATATACAATGTACATATATATATTGCTGTGGCTATTGCAGTCTTCTGTTGTATCTGCGAGAAAACAGTGAACAGTGTTTGGTACTGGTGAAGAGGGAAGACACATGTACAGAAAACTCTGTTATGTAATGGCTATCCTTCTCATTTTTGCACAGGGCCGGGACAAGTTTCCGGCCTACTGGCTGGGGGCATTCTTCCAGCCCAGGGCCCTGCTGGCCCTACTCAAGCAGGACGCCATCAGGGCCTATGGGCATAATATTGCCCAGGCAGAGCCAGTCGTCTTCCAAACAGAGATCACGGCCAGGGACAAAGATCATGTGAGTTGATTCTCTTTTTTTCTTTCTTTCTGCGATTTTGGGCTGGATTTCCAATAACTTTGTTAAATTGAAGAATTTGATGGATATGACAATAAATATGTTTAAACACTATTTTATCGGTTAGTGATGGTGATTTCTGTAATCTGATTGGACAATCAACCATGCAATATATTCCATGTTAAGTGACTGAGGTCACTGCCATTGTTGTATATTGTGTTTTGCATTAAGTTGTTCATTTGCACGAATCACAGCTGCATGCACTTTAAACTGTTACAATTTACTTCTAGCTAGTAACACTGTACTGCAGCAATCAAATTAAAGGAAAGAAAGACAAGAAAACAGATTCGAGTGGTGGGTAGACCAAAGTGTCTGTAATATGAATTAGAACCTTCATTTTTTTGTACAAATATACCAACGAGATTACACTTAAAGTTAAATATGTTGCCCTCTGCTTGCTCTTACAAAATGTGGGAAATACCGTCTCTACCATTTGCTGCCATATTATGTTAATAAGCAAGGGATAACGACAGCTGTAATAGTATTACTGTAGAGCCTTGTTGGAAAGCTGTTGGACATATAACAAAACCCCTTATAATAAGGTGATGTTGCAGGTCCCAACTCCTAATATTTCCTTGTTTTTTTACCCTGAGACAACTGATAGAACGAGGTATATTGCAGTTGTCATGGTTTTTAGGTCCTCATTATAACAAGGTTCCCTTTTGCCTGCAATGTGGAGGTGCAAGCTGTCAGTCGATTTCATGTCTCTTAAATGACAGTTACATTAAAGTATACAGGTTTAGCTGTCTTCACTCAGTACCATGAGGGACCTTAAGATATGTTTATGCTACATTTATGAAAGGGTCACTTTGTTTAGCATTGCAGTTCAAGGTGTATCATTCAGAAGCAGATAAATTTTTAATACTGAAGAGGAAAGGGCATCATTTGATATGGTGGGAAATGTCCTCTTACATACATCCCCACTTCTGTGGTTTCAAGTACAAACCAATTCATAATTTAGTTTTCCTCCTGTTGTTTTTTTATGCCTCCGCAACGAAGTGGCCGGAGGCATTATGTTTTCGGGTCGTCCGTCCGTCCGTCCGTCCGTCCGTCCGTACGTCCGTCCGTACGTCCGTACGTCCGTCCGTCCCGTTTTGTTTTTGTCGATATCTCAAGGACCGTGTGGTGGTTTTACATCAAATTTGGTATGAGGGTATATCCTTGGGGGATAATACTTTGTGTGGATTTTAGGGTCACAGGGTCAAAGGTCAAAGGTCACAGGTTATTTTGTGAAAAAAAAAATTGAAATTTCATGTTTTTCTCCATATCTCGCAAATGGTTCAAGGTATCTTCATGGAACTTAGTATATATGCTTGTACTGATGGGCAGTGATTATCTAGGGAAGTTGGGGTCGTGGGTCAAAGGTCAGGGGGTCAAAGGTCAAGGTCAACTCCTCAAAATATCACTACTTTCCTTAGAATGCAATATGCCTGAAGGTTTTTTTTTTTTATACTTGATGTATGGCATGTATTACCCAATATATATTTTTGGGGAAGTTTCTTGCCAAAAGGTCAAAGGTCAAAGGTCAAGTGAAAGTGCTAAATTGCACTTTTTCCTCCATATCTCGAAAGTAACTCCAGGTATCATCATGAAACTTACATATTTATGCATGTTCAACCTAACAGTGATTCTCTTTGGAACTGTGAGGTCAAAGGTCAAAGGCCAGGTTTAGATAATGCTATTTTCCCATTTGATACTGAAATTATACTTTTCCTCAATACCTTGAAAATTACTCAATGCATAAACTTATAAAAGGGTCAAAAGTCAAGTAAAAATCATCAGTTCCCCAAATACCTGCACTCTGACATTTTAATCATTCATCCAATTGAACCTAGTTCTAGGAAAGTGAACATTCAGCACATTTGTGTCAAACCTGTCCTTTTAATATTTTGCCAGTTGTGTGAAACTGTCATCACACATTGTCAAGACATTGTACTATAGACCTATTAGGAGAACCATGCATTATGGCGGAGGCATATCAGTAGCCGTAGCGATATGTCTAGTTTCTTCATATGTCAATGTGGGGATGATGTATATGTGTATGCTTGTATATTTTGTAACATTGTGTCACTTACAGGCACTTTTTGGTTAGCATGTTATGACAGGTGTGATTTCTAATTGAGAAATAAACTAGAAATAAACTAACCTACAATGTACACGAAACTGTTACAGGTGCGGGACCCCCCTCAAGAGGGGATGTTTGTGTACGGGGTGTATGTCTGGGGATGCTCTTGGGAGAAGACGACCGGGGAGCTGCAGGACTGCCCTCCCCGCCACGGCGCCACCCTCCTCCCCATCATCCACATCACCTGCCTGCCTTACAGCGAGAAGCCGGCGTACAACGAGCAGCGGACCAGCGAGATGTACCTCTGCCCCGTCTACCCGAACCGCGTCTGCGCTCGCAACCCCATCTTCCTCATGGACGTGCGGCACGACAACATCTCGGCGTCGAAGTGGGCCCTGCGAGGCCTGGCCGCAACCATTCGCCCATATTAACCGCCCCAAAAAATCCTCAAAAGGTGTGGATGCGGAAAAAAAGTTGTCTCATGACCATTAAGCATCCTTAGAGTGGATCTACAGCCATTGAGGTCATTCAAGTTTTTCCACAAGCCCCACTGCCATAAAAACAAAACGAAACAAAAAATATATATATAGATACATTGTGGTGATGTTGCTGAGACAAATGTCATGTCATGGGATATTAGGACAAGAAACATTGGCAAATTTCACCATGCCAATAACTTGGTAATTTATGACCGTTTTCCAGAATTATTCAGTATCACAAGCATTTTTCACGAAATCGTCTTCCTTTGCAGATGAAGAGTGTGTTTGTTTGGGATTCTCCTGTACCATTTAACTGTAGTATTTGGGATTTTACATGGAAGAGCTTAAAGCACAGCTGCATGCTGCCTATAGCCTTTAATAATCCAAGTTAAGGCTTTTCAAACACACACACAAACACACACTTTCGACTATCACACATATACAACGTTCATGCATGTGTACATATGTAACGGTATATGTATGCATTCATGTAGCATGCATTACATTTAATTTAATGCTACATATTCTGTTCAAATAGTGCTGTAGCTACGTGTACGCTGATGTGTTGATTTGATTTGATATTTATTTTTGCAGAGACCAATGTTCTAAAGTGTGTTATATGGACTTCTGTGAATAGGCTTTTAAACGTGGCCACCTTTAGATATAGAACCCCCAAAGAGAATTGTTTGATTCTTAGAACTCCAGTAGAACTGGAAAAGGCATCTTTTGGCAGCTACAGGCATCCTTGCACACTGCAAAACTTTTCTTTTAAAGCAGATGGTTACAATTAGGGACTGATGTTTGTGTGAAATCTGTTAATGATGTACCCAAGTATTTCTTTTTTAACTTGGCAACCCAAAGTGTACATACTGTAAGTGTGTTCGATCTATGATAGATTTCATTATGATTATTTATTTGAATGCCACTTTCTTTTTTTTTTTTGAGGGCAAGAGGGTTTGTTCGTGATATTGCTGTACAAAATTTTGTATTGTATCTGTACATTGAATGTATTCCAAATTTCAGAATTTATCAGCACTCCTATATTGTCTTTCTTTTTACTGGATGCAGTGACTTGTACACCTGATTTCCTCGATTTGTATATAAGAGTTGGTCTGGTCAAAAATTTCTATGTAAAATACAGTGTGTGAAATGTGTCGGAAGAGAATGCCTACAAAAAACCCCACAAAATTATGGCTTTCAGTATGACATCATGATACCCACGAGCAAATGTATGCATCTTTATTGTCTTTTGAAATGCTGTACTGATATCTTCCAGATGAGTGTTGTGTACATTGTAAACCAAGTTGTATTGCTTTATCGATGTCCGTCCTCTTTTTCAATATTTTCTAATAAATGTTCATGGAACATATTCGAGAAGAAATATACACCATGTTTCCCCTGGTGGTTATTGTTGATATGGTTGTTGTAGTCGAAAAGCCTTTCACACTTGACAAGAGTTCTGTTGCATCACTCCACTCCACTACGTAGGACAAAGGTGGACACTAGAAGTTAAATATATCCCCTGACTTTATTCTCTTAATAACCACATATTTCTTTCTCATACCACATAACAAAGATATCATCTCATACAATACAAAGTACAATACAAATACAATACAGTACAAATACAATACACCACGATACATTCCATTTTAAAAAGGCACATACGAAAGAGTTGATACCCGGAAACAAGAATACATAAATAGAAAGCACTTCAGAGTCATGGAAGAGAAATGAATACGTAGTACATTGCTTTCTAAATAACTGGACAGTAACCCTCTAACCTACTTTTAAAAGATCACAGTCATAACTCGGGCATGATACACTTCACGCCGTCACTGTAGCGGGTAAATTTCCCATTTCCATCATCAAATACATTTTCGAGAATTTTTCTCAGATTGAATACGAATAATCATATCGGAGCCATGCAGCAAAGTTGGGATACAGTTAGTTCACGCATGCAAGTATAATGAGCTGATGGAAATATGGGCCATCTACTTGATTTGTTCATCATAAACACATTCCTCCAATGGAATGAGGACTGACACACTAGTAACTATCATTATCTATCACTTGGTTGTATTCCATGGCAACTCTTATCTAAAACTTGGAGCACCTTAAAAGAGCAGTTTGCACATAAATGTATAGGCCTCGACACCCAGTTTACACAATTTTTTTTTTAATACAACAGCTGAAATATACGTAGCTCAGTGGTTACATACTTGCATACATTTTAGCATTCATCAGGATACAACAATTGTTCTTTTTTTTAATTCTTTTGAAACACCATATCAAATAAATACAGCTCTTTTATAATTGCACATAATTGAAGCATTTTCATCCCTCATGATTACATCGCATTCATGCTACATAAAGTTACAGCCTGTAGCTTAATATCATGCAGTAAAGATTATAATAATCGTATGACTAATATGTACCTCGAAGTAAGTCTGAAGGCGTCTCTACAAGTGTCTACAAGAATCACGTAAATGCAAAGTATGCTGGAATGATAAATGGAAGTTTTGCCTGAAAAATGTCTATTTCAGACATTTTCATTTTCAATAAGGGGGGGGGGGAACAATTGGCATTTATCTGTAGACATCAAACACAGTTCATGTGATATTCTGAAGCAAAGGTATTTACAGGAGTTACAGTGTAGCTTCACCACAACAGTAGTACCACTTGCCATGTACCATTACCTCTGCATTAGATTTAAAGTCACATTTCATATTTTGACCCACTGCTGCTCCCACGTTGTTATTACCCCCAAGAGTCGATGCGTGACGCCACCACTCTCCCCATGGTCATCCACCTCTTCATTTGACTTAAAGACACTTCTAGCATCCGATAAACATACCTAAAAGCTATTCACATATCCCTTTTTTGCATCATCTAGCCACAATCCGGTGTGAAAAACCCACCCAATCAACACCAAGTACCAATAGGATTCCACCAAATGGCCGATGGCTGGCCTTTATGCAGACATCAAAAGGTTTACAGACTAACTTTTTTCCCCCTTTTACTTGACCCTTCACCTGACCTTTGAACTCTGCTATCCATGTGCTCTCCTCTCCTCTCCTCGAGGGAGAGCGAGGAAGATGTGGTGGGAAGCCGGTATACAGCTAAACAAGGCAAGAGTTAATTCTAAAAGGTTGTGTGGGTGTATGCATAGATTAAAATCCAGCTATATTTTGCCTTACATCACTGGTTATTTTCAGCATTTTATCACTATGACTAATTTCAATCTTTTATCACCATGATTATTTTCAATCTTCAATCACTGATTATTTTCAATCTTTTATCACTAATTATTTTCAACCTTTCATCACTATGTTTATTTTGAATCTATATTCACCACTAGCAGACTGTTTGTACAGTTTGTACTTCCCTCTATAAACATTCTAAGCTGCTACATGTACTACATGTATTCATTACATCTTGCTCTCTGCTATTGTATTCCCTACCCTTTGCATAGTGCATTAAATATGACCCCACAGTGTCATCTGTACATGTTAAACGTTCACTGGACTACACAACAATATCATCAAAAATTATCGTCAAATGAGTTGTAAATATTTTGTACCTATGATGAAATAACTTAACAAAGAAAGAACACAGCAACTTGCTGTCAAGGAAAAATCTTGGGGGAGGGGGTGGATTCTACCTGCCCCCTTTTCAGCTAAATGATGCCAGATGGGCAATTTATAACAATATTTCAAATGCCACAAGTCCTTTCTCATAAATAATATGTTCTGTAACTATGGTGAAGTAATGAGACAGCCTGGCAGGCTACTCTCACATCTTAACTATATAACAACATGGTGCAGGCAACCTCCACAACAAGTACAAAATGCAGCGGGTGGACATTACCATACATGTGCAGTTCACTCCTTTGACCCGGAGTTTCATATTTTGGCTTCGATATTGAATTGCTGAGTTTCTTGCTTCATGCCGTCCATGCAAGCTCTACAGTTACTAGAATGATTTGTAATATACAAATTCAGAATTGGACTTATTATACCACCTCACCGTGGATGCAAGCAACTGCAAGACATTCATACGTATCTCCTTCCCACCGGCCAGGTGGTAATGAGGATAAAGTGCCCTGCCCAACCCAGGCACTATACTGCCATTGGCAACAGATTTGAACTGAGGACCTTACAACTGAGAGTCCTGGGCATAGTCCACAGAGCCACATCAGCTCACTAGGTAATATCAGACACTAGTTGGCAATGAAAAATGAACCCTGTGACTGAAGTGTGATCACCCCTGCACTCATGGGTTGAATTTCCCCATCAGCTTGGATACTTTCATTGCCATGATTCAAGCACCTGCCATTGAGAATTCATACACTAACGGCGCAAGGACAACCAAACCCCACAGATGCTTGGTCCTAGATCAATTTTGTTTCCTGCAAAACGTTGTCAATCAAAAGTACTGTAATGTTTCTCACCACTCTACTACACCTTGGCTTTTCCATTCTCAAGTGACTGACACATTAGTACTTAAAGTTCATCTACCGCCAAGCATCTAAATGACACTGGGGGAAAAAAAGAAAAGAAATAAAGGCGACCTTCTGCACTCGTGATAATGCCTTTAAACATACGAAAAGAAAAGTTCCACTGCTCATTGCACAGAATTTGAGGCAATTTACGGAATCTGACTTTTGACAGATTTTGTTAATTTGGTCAGTGCCATCTACAGACAAAGAAAGTGAAAAAGGCTTGCTATGGAAGAGTCCTGCTACATTGGCTACAGTTTTATTGTTCATATCATCAAGACTGGCTAAGACACTGGCTTACTGGTAGTGCTAGTTGCTACTTAAGTTGAGATCCAGACTTTCCAGACATAGACCAGTTGTATTTCAACACACTTCCCATCAATGTGTCCAAGTCTGTTGCAGACAAACAATCTGTGTGGTTGGAAGCACAAGCCCTTTTTTCAACATCCCTAAGAAATACTTGTCTTTGTTTTCTTGCTCTCTCTAAAAAAATGCTTTCTTTTTGTTTGCTTTCTTTATAAATTTATGCATGCCCATCAGATGCTGGTGTGCATATCACACCAGCATAAACCAGCTAGAAAAAAAAATGAAATAAACTAGAACAAAATGAAATCAACTAGAGCAATATAAGTTAAAAACTTATCCATCTTGCCGACTTCTGCTAATAAGGATGGGTAAAAATCTGTGTCTAAAAAACAGAAGTGTCCCACCCTCTCTTATTAGGGAGCTTCAGATTTTAGACGCGCGGACGTTCAAAGGGAAAAAAAACATGTTCTGAGCGTGCGCAGAAGTGCGGGTCAAGTTGACGCACGCTTCTGTGCACGCTTAAAACATGTTTTTTTTCCCTCTGAACGTCCGCGCGTCTAAAATCCAACGCTCCCTATTAATCAAAAATTCTGTGTTTCACAGCGGAAGAAAAGCAATGCCATTCTCTGTCCTGCTCTATAAAATATTTGCTTTCGTCTAAAAAAAAAACCAAACAACAATCTCCATCATCCCCCTGGTAGATGAAGATTGCTTATCGTATTTTAAAAAAAGAATAAAACTACTTGATTTCAGTCTAAGGTTTTACTGTCCCTGTGGTCGTCTGCCGCTCACTGCTCATGTCTTCTTGTCCTTCTGGAGGGATGACCTGAGGGTGAGACATGCCTCCACCCACTGGTTGTGGTTGGCCAGCATCTCATCCCAGAGCTGGATCTCAACACCGGTGGAATCCTGCCAGCCCACCTCGCGATCGTAGCTCTTACCTGGAGGCGACGAATCGGAAGGATAAGACGCATTATTTTCATCATCGGGTTTCAACTGGACTGATATTGAACCAAATTTTGGTTTGAGGGAGCGCAACATTTAGTCATTTCCAATTGGTACCAGCATTCATTAGTGTACTCCCGTTACAATGAAGTGCTCGGGACTGGTAGTTTTCTTTTGTTATATTAAAATATTGTTATAACCAAACAAATAAACATTACTACAGAACACAGAGCTGGTAATGTTCGAGCCAAGTATATTTTTACTTTGTAGTAACCAGAAATTCATTTCAACCGTGTTCGCTAAAACGGGAGTGCACTGTATTGGAACTTTACCCTCTGATTTTCGGTACAACATGTCCATTCTGATTTCATTCCTATAATTTCCAACAAATATTCCTTTAGGCAGAGGCCTGCCAAGAATGTACACATACGTATTGTCATGCTTTGGCAGAGTCTTCTGACAACTCATCGCATACATTCAACCATTGCCCGTACAAAATCAAGACATAATCAATGAGTAGTTTTGTGTCAAACTGCAATTGGCCAAGACAAGTCAATCAATAAAGACAAAAGATGCAGGGTTTTTTTGTCATTACCAACAAGAGAGAGAAAGAGGCCCTCTTCTCCTTTACCTGTGCCGTTCCCCAGGCGGATTCCGCCCATGAAGGGGCTGGTCCCCACGGGCTCGTGGTCCCAGATGCCCACCTCCAGGGCGCGTTCCTTCAGGATTTCCTCGGTGATGTTGGGGAAGTCGAAGCCCTGCTCGTAGACCGGGTTGATGGTGTTCTTCATCACCGACGTCTTCTTCTTGCCCCCCTTGCTTCGGTCCGGCTCCAGGTAACTGAACGGAGGAAGGTTTACAGTGGATATTAAAAGGAGTGGAGTAACATGTCATCTAATAAACGTAATTAGATTTGTTCAGCTGGACTTACTTGTGAAAAATCAAGGAGAAAACAGTTTTGTGACTCGTCAGAGTCACTTCTCCAGCTCTGTCTGGCTAGTGAGCATGCACCCATGACAAGCAAAATGGCCATATTACATGTACTGCCTTTATATTTTAGAAATCAAGGAATTTTATTTATCACCGACTTGAATGTTGGTGATAGGCTGTGTCTTCTTCTTTTTTCGCTCTGTTTTTTTACATTATTATCATATCACCTGGATAAACCAAATCTACATCAATGCATCTCACCTGGTGACAAATAGTCCTTCAGAAATATCACTCAATCCATGAGAGGCAAGCACTATTTTATTCTGACATCTTATTGTATGGCACACTTCTGTGAAAATCATCCTCAATAGATAATCTTCAAAAAATTAAATGGCAAATGAATGATTTCACAGAGAAACACTGAAACCAAATGTTTTTTGCACATGAGATGCGTGTAAAAACAACAAGTTTATTTATTGGTCACTTGGAAAAAACAAAAGGGAGGAACTGAGCCCGGTCACTTACAGTTTTACGTAGGGATTGGCTGACCCGTTCGGACGGGCAGCGGTCAGATTCCTGGCTTCCTTGACGTGGACCTTGAGGGTACCTCCCACCGGATTGGACTTCTGGCCCTTCTTGGACTTCCGCTTGGACGGGGTCCCCGTCTCGTTGGCGTTCTTGTTCTCATCTGTCGGCGGCGTCTCGAACATGAGGGCGATGATGATGTCGCCCTTGTACGAGATAGGCTTGGCATCGGAAGCGGGAGCCTAAGCAGCAGGCGGAGAGTACAGAAGGTGGATGCGTTCAGTCTGCACATTTTATCTTTTTTTTATCCACAGACCAGATGTGCAAATGCAGCATCTGTCTGCAGTACAGTACACGTCTTTGGTTAGAAAACAGGGAATTAATTACACTCATTAAAAAAAAAAAATTGATCCTTTACAAAACAGATGCCTAGACATGTAACTCAAGTGTAAATTGACAATAAAATGAAACATGCACAAGCTGAACAAAAGAACACTTTCATATGGAATTCAGTATTGGAAACGTGCTATTACATTTTGTCTGGAATTGACTCCTGTATGATGACCTCATATTTCACAAAAAAGCAAACAGTAGCATTTATGTGTACACCCTTGTATGCCTTCGCTAAGGAACAAAATCTAGAATTTGGTGACAAATGTGACATAGCTTGACCACAATTTTTCATGAATGATGAGTAAAAATGAAAAATCGAAGCATGCTTTTTGACATGTATGGCAGAAGCTTTTATTTCGTCACTTATAATTGCTGCATCACACACTGACGTATACACTTCAACTGAAAAAGGTGTGACCACTACAACTTATACAGCTTCCTTCTTCCTTACCCTAGCCTGGAGTTGATGCCACTTCATCGGGTAATTGCTGAACTGAACCGCGTCGAGAGACAGCGGCACCTCGCCGAGGAACATGTTGTGCCCGAATCGGTCGTAGTGCCACACGGCGATACTGAGGGTGCGCGTCTCGAGCTCACTCTGCGATATGTTGTAGCGCAGATTCTCGTCGTAGTGGGGATTGATCGTACCCTTGCGCATCTTAGTCTTACGTTTGCTATTCTTCGACTTGTCGGGCAGCAGGTAGGTCTTGACATATCTGCAATGTGTAATTTTCAAAATCATTTTGTTTTGTTTTCTTTTAATTCCAAAGCATAGAGAGGAGACTAGAGAGAGAAGGGCAGATTAACCCGTTGAGGACGGACTGATTTTGCTATAACACGCATTTCCCATAGACACCTGCCCGAGTATACTCGGGACTCATCCTCAAGGGGGTTAATATTTCTGTTTTTTTTAATATCTTATGAACATCTCATCATTTTCTGTCTCCACATCGTATGGTTCATTCTAACATACACTTGCTCCTGATTGCCTTGGAGTACGATTTTAAAGGTGCACAAATCTACAACTCAAGAGGGCGCTGTTTCATGGAACCATGCTTGTGCATTTGTCATATTCAAAATATCCGATTAAGGACTGATTCGTACAGGAGTGTGTTTAAAATGGTCCAGACAATGTCAATCTCAGTTTGTCTACTACAAACATACATGTACAGAACTTTTAAAGGCTGCTAGCTTGCCAGTGAGAAGCAGAAACTGCTGGTAAAATTGTGAGCCTACCTTGATCGAAAGTTAACTTTACATCGTCAATCATCACACCAACCAACAGCGCTCTCTTGAACTCTGGGTCCCTATACTTTAAATCATTCCCTGCTAGATTCAAAGACCTTCACACAATTTGTAACAGACCCACTGGGTTCCTACAGACAGTGAGTTTATTTTGTACAAAGACTTTGTGGTGACCTCGGTCAAGAAATTTCCACAAAATATCTTCAGATTGATGAGAACAAAATTCTGTGCAGATAAAGGTATGGTACACAATCTACGCTGCATTGTAGGCTGCCCTGCAGAAGCCTAAAATCACAAATGAAATAACGGACAGTTTCCCAAGCCAGCAATGAAAAACCAATTCCAGTTATTGACATACAATTAACTCTGTCAAAAAATGAGTTAAACACTGCACAACATTTTTCACTTGAATACCAAGATTTCACAAGATACTTGCATGAAGGGGCGACCCTTCCTCCCCCCCCCCCTTCACTACATAAAATTATTTTCAGCTGAAGTCATTTAAATCCTCTCTTTAGACGCACCTAGCCAGAATCTGATTGTGTATCAAAAAACAAACAAAAAGTTGCACAACCAGTGTGGAAGGAAATATGAGACCTCAAAAGTTTCCTCGTAATAACCGATGTCTCGTTTTAGCAGT
The DNA here is from genome assembly GCF_040938485.1 of Diadema antillarum. Taxonomy (NCBI): domain Eukaryota; kingdom Metazoa; phylum Echinodermata; class Echinoidea; order Diadematoida; family Diadematidae; genus Diadema; species Diadema antillarum. The sequence continues at coordinate 208,427 of NW_027271822.1, forward strand.
GTTCGTTATAATTTGTCAAGTTTCCCCTGTACTAGTCATGAATAGAGCATACTTAATGTGTGCAAAATTTCAGCTTAATCTGATAATCAGCTTAAGATTTGAGCTTAATCTGATAATCCCTTCACAGTGGATGTGGAATATTTTTAGTTACCATTTTATATCCTGTTTATGGTTCCATTCATTGCACAGAGCACCAATGGGGTGAAATTAAGCCATTAAAAGACTATAAACTTTAAAGCCTCTTTTCTCAGCAAACACTTTTTCAGAGAGTACTATACTTTCTTTTCATAATTTAGATGGGTTAGGAAAGTCCATTTATTATGAGTTATATGGTGTTTCAAAGCTTAAAGGGACTGTACAGTACTGGTTGAGGTGGGGATTCATGTTCTGAACATTCCTAAGTGAGATAATGAGAAACCTCTTATGAAATATGAAAGAGCATGTAATTTTAAGAAGGATTCAACGTTTATTTGATGAAAATTGGTTTTCAAATGGCTGATATCCAAAAAAGTGCTAATAATAAAAGGCGACATGCCACAACTTTATTAGGATCTCTTTGTTTCACCTTGTTTTTGGATATCTCAGCCATTTCAAAACCGATTTTCATCGAATAAACATTTGATACCCATTAGAACTGCATGCTCTTTGACATCTCATAGAGTGGTTTCTGAATATCTCGCAAAACGTTAAAAGCTAAATCCTCACCTCGACTAGAACTGTACACACCCTTTAAGGGTATGCTTTTTCACAACTGTCCATGATTAGTTAACCTATTCCGTACGGGAACCTGGTGGCCTACGAATTAAGTCTATGGGCATTTCAGAAGTCAGTATGGAACGGGTTAAATAGCCATGTCTGGCGACTGTTTTGTGGTTCTGCGCTTCAGGGCCCCATATGGCATACTAAAGCCCGCCGCACACTACACGATTTTGCCCAGATTCACCGGTCTTAAGACCTTAAGACTAGAAGTGTGACGTCACAGTCTTGCCAGTTTCTAGTCGTAGAGATTTGACATGTTGAATTTCTACAACTGGTCGTAGGCTTTCAGCCATTCACAATGCAGTAAAATGCAAGCGCACGCAGTGTGCAATGCGCGAGCTTAACAGTCGGGTCGTATAGTGTGCGGTGTCTGGTCGTACGACTGGTCTTAAGACCCAGCTTGGCTTAAGACTTTAAGACCAGTCTGATCGTGTAGTGTGCGGTGGCCTTAATGCTGTACATTTTCACCATCTTATTCGCATGACTACAATAGTTTCTCATTTTGTATTTAAACTGTACACCAAAGTGACATGAAGGCCTTCAGCCCGGCATGGGGCTACACATCTTTAGTCCCCATGATTATTGCATGGTGTACAAATGTATGTGAATCAAAGATGCCTTGAAGCTCTTGTTCCCTCATTCACGAAAAAAAAAAAAAAAAAATATATATATATATATATAAATATGTTGCTGTCTACATTTCTGACTTCCACTGTCATACTTCCAACAAGAAATAGTAGGTGCATTCAAACAATATTTTAATTTCACAAACTACAACCAAAAAAACTACATTCTTGTGCTAAAGTTAATATCAAACATGTCCCTCCAAAGAATTGCTGCCATTTGGGACCGCCTAAAACAAAGCGGGTCGATGGCACTTTGTGACTCACGGATCGGATTTGTTCCTCTTGGCGTCGATCGGGACCAGGTCTCGACAGCCGTGGATCTTGATCTCAAACACGTTGGTCTTGAAGTTGTAGTTGAGGCCAAAGTTGATGTCGCCGGTGATGGGGTACTTCCCGTAGAACTCCTCCCCAGTGCTGTAGAGGCTTGCCAAGCTGCTCGTGCTCCCCTGAGAGTGGTTGCAAGCACGCAGGTCAAATAAACACATAAGATGCCACACATAATCTTTGAAGTAGTCACCACAGTGAAAGGCTGCATCTTGAAATTATACCTTCTGTTTTGTTTTGTTTTTCCAAATTGTGGTTAATGTAACGTACAGTAGCCAAATATACTTCATCATCTATGATGACATTTATGCAAAAAACAAGTTGTAAATTTATAACTAATTTTTGGGGCACTTCTCTAGAATTCAATCATTTCATTGACTGACTGATAAATTATCTGTGCATATATCCATTTACTATAATATCTATGTGATTAATCAAATCATCAATCACTTATCTATACTTTTATTAATTCATTTGATTCATTGATAAATTATTGATTCATTTGTTTCGTTACTGGTAGTATAATATGTCTATATTCATTCACATATCTATAATATACACTCATATATTTCATATCTTACTCTTATATTACTCATTTGAATCTTGTTTGTCATTAAAGATCGTGATTCTGATAAATGTTCACTGCAGCAAAGGTTTCATATGAGCAAATATTTTGGACTGTCTGTGACTAAAATTCATATTTTCACAAACTGCATTATCTGTTTGAAAAGAGACAAGTACATTCCAGTTGATCTATAAAAAGAGAACTATATACTATATATATATATATATACATACATATTTTCATATATGATACTTATGAATTGTCATAATTTACCATGCTAAGATCATACATCACTGGTAGTAATGAAGTATACTAATGTATAAATCCCTACTTTATTCTTTTATTAAATGCATTTTTCAAGTTAAAGTCAGGTGTGATATACTGGTTGTGGTTAATCCATGGGTTAGTGTAACTAGGACTCACTATACTATCACAACAGGACAATATCACTCACAGCACTGTATAATGACAGGGTCGCAGAATGACACAATATAACGTTCTAAAATAGTGAACACACGGTGTGCCATTGTGAAGATACACTGTACATTCACACAGGCATCAAACACAAACCACACATTATCATGCACTCAGCCAATGTCGTTATTGCATGCATCATCCAATCATTTATCATTAAACCAAATGAAGATTTCTGTTACTTTTTCTCTTTTTCTTTGTAGATCAGATAACCTAGTTGTTACATCATTCTCAGTCTCTTGTGAAGATTTATATCAAACACACACACACTAACCCACCAACCAGACGCATTATCAATCCTGCGAAATCTAAAAATAGATGACCAATATTAGTTACTGCATATTAACTCCCAGCATTAAACATGGATACACAGACCTGTACAATACCCTGTGGTACTGTGGAAGATAATCATTAATTACACTGTTAACAAGCAAAATTGACTCTCCAGGTGATTTCCAGTCAAAACTGTAAATTCTCTTTTTTTTCTGTTTAAAGATTCCAACCTCATGATATACAAGTAGAAGCCCCTTCCCCCCAAAAAACAATATAAACAAATAAATAAACAAATTAATAAAAATGAAATCACAGAAAAGCTAGAAAATAAATTGAAATATTTATCCAGTATCAAAGATCAGATTACAAACCAACACTAAATAGAGGTAAATGTTTTTCCTTCAGTACTTTTTTTTTACCAAAGTGACATAAAATTAGCAGGAATGACACTTTGGTGCACACACATTTTCACAAAGCATTTCTCTCCAAATTACACCTTTGAAAGCAGAGATAATATACGAATTATTTGATGTTTTCATCACATCATCAGCCAGTGAATGTAAATCTCAGGAGCATTGTCCTGAACGAAGGTTTTGTAATCACTCTGGGTTTGGTGAGGGCGGTATACCTGAACAATAAATATAACATACTGGCTGCACTATCTTATCTGGTAACCAAAGTCTGTTGATGACTTGAATACAAGGAAGAATCAAGAAAATGGGCACACGTTAGAGAGGCATGTGAGAGATATACACACAAAAAAAAAACCCAAATAAATTACACATTAATAGGAAGGCAATCTGCTTTCAAAGAAAGCAGGGTGAAAATCAGATTATGATCATTGAAAGACAGTGACTGTAATTATTGATACAAACAAATCAATCACTTTTTAAAAATAAGTCTAAATGTAGCCATAACCGTCCGATTAAATGACAAAGTATTGCATCAGAGTAGAGGAGTTCTTATGTAACATTAAGTATTAAATGAGATTATTGTTGGATTGCTGTTGTTTTCGAATTTCATCAGCAGTGTGATCAGGCTTAATAAATCAACATGTTACAGGAGAAAAGGTAATATATGACAGGTTCAACTGTATAATTCAACAACTGATGGAAAAACGGATCAGACACCCTGACGGTGAAAGATAAAACTGCTACTTCAAAAATTCTGTGTGTGAGATATTTTCAGGAAGGGAATGGAATGTTAGTACTGATCTCGAGTAAAACATTACCAGTAAGTCATTAATTAGCATTCCAGTTGACAAATTCACAAAGAAATTAAATCCACTCAGACAAACACAAAGTAAGTGTATTATTAAATCTATTCATATCCTCTTGCAAAATCATGTGCAAACTCATTTTGAGTTAAAACTAGGTTACCACACATATTTATTTGCAAAGCACTCTTCCACTTAAGCCATCTTTAATTGTGTCTGAAGTTTAATGTTGATTGAAAGTATATTTTTCAAAATCAAGTAGACCCTAGTAAGTAAAGTTAAGTCCGACAGAATAGTAAATGGCCATTAATACTAGAATCTAACCAAAAAAAAAAAATACAGAATGAAAAATCATTCTACTTCCGAATTATGTGCATTTCATACATATCTATGCAAAGCAAGTGTTTGTTTTCTTTTCATGTAACATGTATCCTTCAAGTCTACAGTTGTGTTTCTGATATGTCCAGTATCATAAGTGTATAAAACCTAGTCTGTGTCTGTAAGAAGTGTGTTGCACAAAAATATTACAATTTGATTTATAAGATTCACACACACTCCTGGCTAAGAATGAATATTAGTGAAGAATGATGTCCAAAGAAAAAACCAAAAAAAAAAAAAAACAAAATTAGTGCATACAGTGATACCTATAACTCTAATTCTGGTCAAACCTGTAAACTCTTTCTAATACTCTCATTCATAACCTATGAAGAAATAGGAAACATGGATTAAGTACAGGTAACCTTGTGTGTGCTACAATATGCACATGTACGGTATATGTACGATACAATGGGATAAGAAAGAAAGCACATCATGATCATAATGACACTTGCATTTCTTTCAAATGCAGCAATTCGAGAAAAAAAGAAGGTTAACTATGAATCTATAGTGAAGAGCACCCTTGTCAGTTCTAATACTGGAATTTTTTACATAGATATCAAAGTACTACTGTAGTAAATACAGGAGTACAGTATATGCCATATATCTTGTGAGTCTTAGTTTTTTGCGAATAGGGACTTCCCAACAATTTTGCGAGTAGTTATAAATTCATGAATGTGGAGTACAGCAGTGGATGGGCAAATGTATATGCACACATGCACGTCACATTCCTGTCCCGCTCAGAGTTAAAATTTTAGTGTTTATTAGATTGGCAAATAGCATCCACTCATGAAATTTGTAAAAATAAAATCCCACAAAATATGCCCCACGAAATGTATGGCATATACAGTAGATTGTGTAGGTTACTATCGGATAGTATCATGTATAGCCAATTACAAGCACAATCACCCAAATATCAACGCAGATTATGTGGCGGTTACAAGTTAAAACTGCAGATACACTGTACAGGTGAGGTCAACTGCATTTCGTTAGTGGTCATTCAAATTTACCTGCGATCTGTGAAGTTTCCTAGCTCTTGGCTGCTCAACGACGGACGCAGTGAAAACGTGAGAAAACAGTTTTCGCAAAAAAGTGGTGAGATGGAGAGAGGAATTCTCCCGCTGAATTCACAACATGGCATCACACATATTCAGAAGAGTTTGTGACTGAAATAAGCGAATGAATACAGACCCTGAATACAGAGACCTTAGACCTGATTTAGTCTGATATACCAGATATTCTACTTTTAGTTCTCCAGTGGAAACTCATGTGACATACAGAAAATAAAGAAAAATCAACTGTGTCACCTGCCAAAGACTAATGAAATCTACAATCAAGTTAATGACCTATCACATTGTCAGGAGACCACAGAATGTATTAAATTGCATGTAATGGCAAAAACTGTTTTGTTTTTAATAGACAATTCTGTGCTGTTCTGTTCCTTTAAACTTGGATGTCTGATAATTGTGTGCATGTGTGTTGTTGTAGTTTTTTAATATCACATGAACCAACTGCCACCCAGCCAGTCTTCAAAGACCAAGCTGCAAGCATTGTAGGAAAATAAATATACAATTGTAGTATTACACAACTGGCCATGATGAAACAACTTACAGACTGTGTATCTTGACTTTTCAGCCATAATCTTTCCCATTTTATGAAGTCTAAAATATATCACATCAGTGTTCACATCATCATTTCACAAGCTCGATAAAGGATGATAGAATGGAAGTCTCCAATGTCTTCCAAGAACCAATCAATATGGCATTCATAGAATCCAAACAGTACCAGCATGTATATGTAAGTTCAATACTGGGTAATCTTCGAACGTTGGGTCAAGATTTTGAGTGTGTGCTATCGCTTTACACCCAGCAAATATAAATCCTACTGTTTTATTATATGGCAAACAGCAGGATGAGTTGAGCTGACAAAGAAAATGAAAGTCTATATGATGTCATCCATTTCAAAGATGAAGCAAACATAGGATATAATACTTGACAGACAACATCCTAACATGATCACTCTTGCTCATGAGAGAAACAAACGAAAAGAAAAAAGGTTTTCTTACGTCACTGATGTTGTTTGTTAGATGCAAAACTATTAATCACTGCACAGCTTGTGTGTGAAAAAAAAAATTGTGCTGGTATACTCGAAGCTTCAATGTCACTTTCACTTCACGAATACAATTGAGGAAAGTGATGAGAAACAAAAAGTCTGTAAAACACATCAAAAGACAGAATGAGCACAGCAGAAAATAATTTTTAAAGGAGCGAGAGTGTAAGTTGGCAGCAAAATAAGTGAAATTGCAATTTCTTGCATTTTCTGTCCTCCTGGTTTGGACAATTTGTCATGTAGGTCAAAAGCATCTGATACATGTACCTATGGAAGGCTTATGGGGTTTCCCCTCGCAACATTGTACAAGCATACCAGTGTCAATGAGAAGGTCTTCCGTTTCACAACTGAGGAGCTTGAGCTACTGACAGAGTTGGATTTCTTCTTGAAGCCAAAGCCAAAGCTCGGCGACCAGGCACCTGCATCGCCCAGCATCTCGCCCCCATTATCGGCATCGGAGAAAACATTGTCGTCATCGACGTGCTGGGAGGGAGGGTTTGAGGTTTGAGGTTATCAGCAGGCAAACGAAAGGGGATCGGGGGTGATCCCAGAAAACATTGGGGATATAATCAAAGTTGTATTTGATTTCTGAAGAATGGAGACCTGAGCTCACATGGGGTTCTTAAGTTGGGTATCAAACGGTGAGTTGGAATGGTGGTATCTTGGCATGGGTGGGACTAAGGGAATGGCAGTTTGTGGGAGACACAAGGCAGAACAGGGTAAGCAGGGAATATCATTCAACATGGACATTTTGAGTACCAGTATGTTGACTGGTAATCTAAGCTTAAACCATCCAAGTGCCATCAATTTATCAATCTTCACAAACACTGTCATTCCCCAAATTGTTTCTGATCTCCTAGAAGCAAGCTCAGCACAATTCCAATTGTGTAAAATCTCAGTCTACATAAATTTTTAAGAAAACAAGTTCCCCCTTTTGAAAACAATATTGATCAACATGCGCCTGTAATCTGGCTTGTTCAGGGAAAAAACAGAAAGTTTCCCCTTTAAAGGTCTTCTTTTGCATAACTAAGAAAGTTCACATCCAGAATAATACATCAAATGAAATTCTTTTGCACAAGGGAGAGTCTCTTTATTACTTTGTTATATAAAATGTACAGATGATAACTTTCCTTCCCCTTTGTTGCTGCTGGCTTGGCTGTATGATAAACTTAGATGACTGGATGTAAAAAAAAAAAAGCCACAATTCTGATTCTCACATTCACTACATCCGCCTGCCATTCCGTCGCCAAGGTCTGCTCATATCCCGGGGGTTCCATCGCTGGACCTACCAGCTCCTCTTCCGGAGGAGCAGTCGGCACAACTTCCCTCATATCTTCCTCTTGAATAGGCAGAACCTGTGTGGTTCATCAGGGATTTTAATGGACCTTGTGGTTTTTTTCCGTACCATGCATCTAAACTGCTGTGTTTGCAGGTACAGGCGTAGGTGATACTAATTAAAGCCAAAACATAGTTTTTCAAAGGGCTCAAAATTCATCGTCCAATATCACTTGGAATTTTACTTGCAATACATCAAAGGGTCTAACATGAAACTTGCCAGGCGGACACCACTTTGCCAGTATGATGAGTTGTTTCAGAGTGTTTTGAGATCAAAAGTGTAGAATAGTTTTGATGGTAGTACACAACTTTTATTCAAGAAGAGCCCTCTCTGTTAACCTGAAGTTCAGCATCGTGGGAAGGTATAAACCTTGTAGAATGTAATTCGATGATCAATCGTGCCCTCACAATCTTATCGTCCAACAAGCTACATCAAAGATCCTACTTTGGCTGTACGTAATTCACTCCAGTACAGAAGATTGATGGATATCACTGTAGCCCGACTGGTCGCTCTCAAACTGATAATTGATTACAAAAATTAGGTAGCAACCATGATGGGGGTAATCTCTGAGATTGTGGACTTCTGGTGAACCTTTTCATGTAATATTTCACATGTTTCCTGTTACCCAACTGAAATTGTGTTATTACAGTGTTATTTGCATAGAAGTGTACATTTCAAAGCAATAATCAACAGTTCTGCTTGCATACGAGAACTATGTTTTGGCTTTAAGAAGATTGTGCAGGGGGAGGGGGTGGGACGGAAGGAATTAGTCTATTGATGAAGATGATGGGCGCATCTGAGAATTCTTACACAGGCTCCTCAGTTGGTACACGGGTTTTGGAGAAACAGGCATACAATACATGTCACCAGAGATTTTAAATGGAGATGGCTTACACAGCTGAGACAAAGTGAACAGAAGAAATACCAGTTGAGCAAGACCAGGTTATCAGCCTAAGAACCAGGAAAAATACTGCCAAGAAAGTCATTCCACAAGAAATATTCCATCAATGTTAATGTACAGAGCATCAGAATAGACAAAGTCAAGAGTTAGGGGAATGTACTACAATACAGAGTATGTGCATATCAATGTTCTGTATTACATATTTAATGTGATATTGATGTTTGCTGTTGTTTTTTTTTCAATCTCACTCGTGAATTTGATGTTATTATGATATGATGAAAAGTAGCCCTAAATTACCATTAATCAGCCAAAACTGAAATAAATTGCAAACCATGTGTCTACATAATACACCAAAATGAGAAGAATATGTTATCAAGATATACATGTGCATGTACAATGTACTTGAATGTACAAATGAAATCTGAATGAAGACCATTTTGAATTTGTCCATGTTGAGAGCTAAGGAAATACAGATTGTACAATATGTTCGTAGGAAGTTAATTCGACAGCCAAGACATCCCTGGTATCTTGGAAGACTGATGGAGATTTGTTTTGTGACTATGTGAGCAGCTAAAGAAGATATCACTGTATTTATCGAACATTGAATGCCAAAGGGGGAAGAGTTCCCGACAGCTGATATTGGTATATATACAAGGTATATGAACAGGAGCAACAGACTGCAGTGAAAATGGACCTTGGTCCTACCAAGGAGGTTCGAGAGATGGTAGTTACAACTGATTATAATCATTCAATCAGCTGTCAGTTTTCTATGGATGGACAAAAGAATTCCACAGGTGCATCTGTGCCTTTGATGTTCGATGCTTGAAGCTGCCATCTTTCTGAGCAATCTGAAGATTCATTTTTAACGCTAACAAATTATCGGGTATATGCTGCTCGTTTATATATCAAATGCAGTGAAATTTCACCTAATGATAAAGCATATAAAACAAAAGTCAATTCCCTTTGAAAATATGTGCAAAAGTGTAAATCTGAGCTGTATTTTGTGAAAGTGTTTGAAATTTTACTTTCATGGAAAGCCAGTTTTATCACTTTTCTGATTATTTCCGCCAAATGAAACTAATATGGTATCATCTTCAAGTATAGTTCTTTATAATTTAATATGTCAGATTAGCGTACAGACACGTACAGTCGAGTAATTTTGAAATCTATTTCAGCAATATTTGAGCAATTTCTATTCGCACACTCCCGTGCCATTACCATTGTCTACCGCCAAACGTTTGTAAGTAGGGATAGCGAAAAGTAATTTCCATCATAAAGACATATCTTATCTTCCTTAGACAGTGGATGGTCATTATGCAATGAGACGTGAATTCATTTTCTTCCTATGGTGGGGGGGCAGATCCAGTTTGACACATACTTCAAATATTTTTGAGTGGCGGCTTCAAGCATGGGATCAAAGCGAATAAGACTGTTGTGACTCCATTTTTCGAACCTCCTTGGTCCTACAAAACCTTGGAACCATAGGTCCTACAAAACCTTGGAACAATAGGTCCACTTAGAAAGACTGAAAAGGACCAAGCTCCTCAGAAGTACAGAAGAAATCACAGTGAGAGGATCTTATACACCCACAGAACTTACAGCCCAATGCCACAGGTAAGACAGAATACCGATTCATCATTAGATGAAATATTAGTTATTTTGGTATAACACACACTATTGTGATGGTACAAGGCATTTCAAATGGTCGGCTCCAGTTGCTATCGGCTCAGTGAGAGTAATGCGACGCGTCTGCAGTCTGGATAAAAGGGTTTGTCAATTTTGATCTTCGTTCAAATCAGCAGACAAAAGGGCTGTTTATACAGCGACCCTTGGTAAAATAGTTTGTTGAGTTAACATAGTTGCTAGGGGCGGATCCAGGAATTCCGTAAAGGGGAGGAGCCTTTACAAAATTAAAGGGGGGCATATGCGCCCCCATATTTTTCTTTTCATTTCTTTTGTTTTAACAAAAAATAAAGAGGGAGGGGGGGGACACGCCCAGTGGGCCCCCGATTGGATCCGCCACTGGTCGCGTAACAGAAAACAGAGATATTCCAGATTTTCAAGAAGTGTGATAAAGAGATTTCTTGAAAAATGTCCGAACACACAGTGTAACGCACTCAAATGCATGCACACACATTCCACTGCAAACAGTATCTTTCGTTCAATTAGTTATCACCCAAAAGTATTGGGAATCTACGAAATTAAAATCCCAGAAGTTAGGGGGAAAAAAAGAAGGAGAAGAAGAAGAAGAAGAAGAAAGGGCTGTTCACACTGATGACTATGAGGATCCTTTTAAATTGATATTGTATCAATAAGTAATTAGGTGGATCTTTAACCACAAGTAGATAAAAGGAAAGAACTTCAAATTACCTGAATCATGTGCTTGCGCTGTTATCAATTAAAGCATGCAGTAATCACTTTTGCGAACTGCTAGTACATGCTTTCATACGCAGTGGGGATCATCGTTTCTCACATAAACAAAATCTATCAAAGCTTCTAAACATATGTTTACTGAGTCTCCACACAACAAAACAACTTCACAGTGAAATGATGTTGATGAAACAAGTGAGCTCTATATCACCTTTTTTTTTTTTTTGGTTGTGTGAGCTGGTGTGTGTTTTCTGTGATAGTTTGTACATGGGACATAAACCATGATTGCATAGACAGACTAGTGTGCATGAAGAGACAACAGGAACTGAACGCTTACATATGAATGGTGACAGCTATAAACTGGATGGATTTGGGGATGGTAGTACAAATGTTTTGACTACAGTGACTATCTATCAATGGACAATCACTGGTTCTGCCCACTAGTCTAGAGTGTTGATGAAGAACCACAGCAGTCTGGTGCAGTGTAAAGAGACAAATCATCCCACCCCTGAGAATGTGAACACACCTCGTAGGGGTTCTCTAGCTTGGCATACCTTATGAAGCATCTCTTTCTTCGATGTTTTCTTCCCTACTGGCGAAGAGACAGTGCTTCCGGTGGAGCGCGCCTTAAACTTGGGCGGCTCGGTGAAGTCGTCCGGTGCCGCGACCCCCGATGACGCCCCCGCTGAGACCTCTGAAGGCGCTGTCTCCACTTCCACCTTCGGCGCAGGGGGTTGTGTCTTGGGCATGGCTGGTGCTTGGGACTTGGGGGGAGCGTCAACGGACGCCTTGGTGCTGAGGACACCGCCATTGGCATCCACCGCCCCCTTGGCAGCGGAGTCTTCATCCTGGGGTGAGGACATAGGTAACTAAACGTGATCAGGCTGGATGCGGAGGTGATTATTGGGTGTGATGAGAAGAGAGGGAGTCAGCAACCAATTGTCTGGTGTGGTATCCACCCACCACCGCTGGTAATCCATCCACCGCACTGTGTTTGCTGCCCTCGTGGTTATACATAGGTGATGTTAGTTGAATGACGCGTGCTGCTCTCCAACCCACCAACAATAGTATACCGTGCAATCGCAGTCTTCCATACTGGAGTGGTGGTTAGTTAAACCATGCAGGCAAGACCACGACGATTAGTGTATGATCGTCTGTTCATATTCATGTTAGTATAGTGCCAGTCTATTACACCATCAGCCAGGAATGGGGTTAGTATTGTGCAGGATATACAAATGGATTGAATCACCAAAAAGAAAACCTGTGATGTATATATGTATCTATCTATTCATCTGTGGTATAGAATAACTCACACCAATAGAAATAAATTCCATATCGAAATGAAATATACAGATGGTTCCCATGATTGGTCATGCAATTGGGTAATCAAAAGGTTTCGTGCAATGAATGAATGAACATGCTTTCTAATAATAACTGTAATAAGTGAGCGCGACTGTTTTATACAGGAAGATATTTTAAACCAAGTAATAAAGAAACAAAGTTCTCCTCTTTCAAGTAGTGTCCCATTGGTGATTTGTGTTTGAACCATGATACTGTTGTTAGGAGCTCTTTAACACTTGCGACTGAAGTAATGACCTCGTATTTCATTTCTGAACTGAATGACTGCACAGATATCTGATTCAATATGGTGTGTAGATAAGAAAATCATGGCTCCAATTATAAAGCACCATCAAATTAAGACACTTCCATTTAAGAGTCAAATTCATTACTTCATAAAAAAGATCAAGCTTTACTGTACAAAGAGGGAAAAAATCACCTTTCTGAATCATTGGCTCTCACAAATTGAATGTATGACAGCTTATCCACACTACGTATGTCATGAAAAGTGTACAGTTTGAGTTGTCTTCAAGTACTGACCTTGAGAACATAATAACAGTACATGCATGGAAATGCTTCAAGAAACTACTTTTATTTCAGATAACACAAAAGCTGAGGAATACATTGTGCTATGCGAATTCTTTTGAAATACAGAAGTAGATATATATATATATATATATATTATCATAGGCAGATCCATTATGTACGGTCACAGACTTAGTGTATACAACTGAAAACACCTGTTAAAAGATGGGTGTCATAATGAGGTTACTGTACTTCTAGAGCATGTACCAGAGCAGTTATTTTGTTCAGCAGATAAGAAGATGATAGAGGCAGGTCATACATATGCACTTGTAAGAACTGTTGATCCAATAGTAACCGACCATTTGAAACACCTGTTAGGTTAAAGGTAGATAGATGACATATGACGTTATTGCACTTCAGTAGGACATATCAGTATCAGAGCAAAAATCTCATTCAGAAGATATGTCCTCCCATGTCGTCATTTGTTGGATAAGATACTGTATTAGCTGCTATTTTTGCGAGGGTTTAATTTTTGCAAATTTCGCGAATCACTGTTGGTCCATGAATTTAACAACATGCAAAAATATTTCATACGGACAGGCATTAGTGCACTTATGATAGCATCGGGGTCAAAAGCACAAAAACAACATCTTGTGATAATGTCCCTGACCTCCTCATTTGCAAACATATCGGTACGCAAGGATAACAGCATGTACAGTAATTGCTCACTTGAGAAGCAGAAGGGTTCAACTCTAAGTGATGTTTATGCCTTTCTGCCTCTTAACCCATTGAGGACGAGTCCCGAGCATACTCGGGCCAGTGTCTATGGGAAATGCGTGTTGTAGCAAAATCGATCCATCCTCAACAGGTTAAATAACGACATGAAAGGTGAGAAAGCAAGAAGATTTTAGGTGAATATGTGAATCCATGATCAGAGACATATTCAAAGGTATTTGTGGGTGTGTGTATGTATATTAGAGAATCCCAACCCAAGAAAAATATTGTGAAGTCTTCACGTAAAATTTCCTACTAACCCTACAGATACTGTTCACTCTCCCTTTGAAACCATCTGTGCATCAGTGCACACTCTTTGTGTCTCACGATCTGTCTTGAAATCAAAACCTAAGAGGCATCATGATAACAATTTGCTGAAGCAAGATGATGATAATTATCATTCTTGATATTTGATACATATACCTGTATAAGGTGTGTCAAAACATTTGCAGTATGATCAATTTTGATGCTGATATTTACCCAGTGAAATCAACATTAGTCAATTACTCAATTACTCCATGACATTGGTGTCAGTATGAAGTGGGCATGTTTGGAAATGGTGGGACCACTGGGCCCCGTTTCACAAAAGATGTTAGGATAGCAACTCTAGGTGTAAAGTTAACTTCCCATAGCAACAGCCAATCAGGAAGCTAGATTCTTGTCATTCCAGCAAGAGTTGCTATCATACCAACTTTTTATGAAATGAGGCCCAGGTCGGCATCCTATGAAGTGATATTTACAAAATCTGAACAACCTCATGGTGCCAAAAAAGAGAAAACAAAATTCATTCTTAAATTTGAATTTGGGGATGATGTGTGATTTGAAAAAGTACACAATTACAGGCTTGGTATCTTAAAATTTGTTTAATTTCACAAATCATCATGCTCATGAAAGAATTCAAAGCAATAGAGAGGTAATTGGTAGTGTACAATACAGTATAATACATCTGCAATATGCCATAAAATAGATAAACAATTCACTAAGAGTAAATATTTTTGAAAATTATGAGAAGAATGCTACACAAAATGCATTTGACTAAAATACACTCTACTTGTGTTCATGAACGGTCAATGGGATTTTATGTGTATAAATATTCTGTCTTCAGTGCGATATACCACTGAATGTAATATATACAGGCATGTGAAGAATAAGTGTGTGTTGTGGATACTGACATTTTATATGTTGTACACACAAACGACTGCTCTTGCAATAAGACAATACTTTGACAGAATAACATACAATAGTGGTAGGACAGAAAATATTTATTTCATGCACTTAGAAGAATGCTTATTGCAGAGATGAATGGACAGATGATATATACATTTATTTATTATATATATGTAATATCAAATGTATATGTCAACAAGAGTGATAAAAAAGATGATTAATAAGCAAAATGTTTACCCCACTATACCCATCTTCATATTAATTTAACAAAAAGACAAACCATTTCAGTGTAGAACAATGACAAGTGTATTCATTGCTCACTATATGTCTCCCAAGGAATAGATGTACATTTTTTTTTTTCACACAGAGAAGAGCTGTTCTTTTTGAAATTGTGACTTCACAGCAGGATTTCAATAATCTCAAGACTAAGACTGTTATAATATTTCAGGTGTATAAAAGATAGTTCAGAACAAATATCACAGCAGAATGCTTGCAACTTTAACCCTTTCCACACTATGTAAATTCTGAAATCCCCATAGATTTACACATAGTACACAGGCCACCAGGTTCCTGTATGGAACGGGTTAAGTTCTCAAACAGTTCTCAAAATGAAATCAGGTTTAGAATTAATAATGGAAGAATAGTATCAGGTATAATGGATGTGACAGGATCTAAATCTACACAAGAAGATACGCATTTCAGGGAGTGTAATATCACCATGGCGGGTTATGGAATTTATACACAGTATGAAATACAGTGGTTGTGTGATCTTTACATACACCTGCAGAAGGAAGATGCTAAATGTTAGATGGGGTTTCTGGATTGGGAAAGATCTATCCTGAGAGGGAGACTAATGTTAGTGGAGAACCACTGATCATATGCAATGACATTATCATCTAGTTAGTTTCTGAAAAGGGCAAATAGTATAGAGTAGGGGAATTTGTGTGTTGATTGTGATGACAAGCACAACATGGCAGTTGTCCTACAATTGCCCAAGGAGTTGCTATGTATGCTTGGAAGTTTCTTCTACCTCTTGGGTCTTGGTCTCCACTTCCTGCAGAGCCAATATCGTCTGGAGGCCCCATTCACCATGTGGGAGATCCATGTCTTCTGGATCCAAGGATTTCCCACGTACATAGACGTCCATCTGTCTCGGAGGTTTGGCTGGAGGCTCGTCAGAGACGTTAGCTGGCACAGACATGGATCTTCGCAATTTAGTTGGAACGGGTGGGGCTTTTGCTTTGGGCAGAACAAGTGGGGCCACCACGTCGGATGATGGAGCAGTAGGCTGGGTCTCCACAGATGCCTCGTCAGACTCGCTGCCACCAGTGCTTTTTCTGGTGTGATAAGGTATGTTGCCTTTTAGCTGGCCTGCTAATAAGTTCTCAATGTTGGGCCTGATCGAACGTCTAGCGATACGGAATTCCTCTGTTTTCTTATAGGCTCCCTCTAGATATTGTGAGGGGCTTCTTGCACCAGCATCCACAGTCACCCCTTGGCCTCTCTCCTTTTCTCGATCTTCCTTTGGTGGGGTTGCATCAGCGAGCTTTCCAACAGTTGGGCGTTCCACACTCTGTGGAGGGCTAGAAGCACTGCGTACATCTTCAGCCAGTTTCCTCAGTGTCTCCTGTATGCCTATGGACACCCGTTTCGTCTCCACTCTGGTCCACTTGGGATGTTGAGGAGACTGCTGGACTGCATGGAAGGTATCACTGACACAGGGTGAGGCATACTCCATAAGTACCTCCTCTCCTTCAGACTCAACCACACTCTGAATGCTGTGCATGAAAAACCCCTCTGTGAGACCACCATCATCCATTACATATCTTGGTTCTTGGGTGTAATAGACACGAACCTTTGAGGTCGGCGAGGCTGGTGACAAAGTGGGTTCGAGAGATGTGCCACGAACATCTGATTTCTCATCCTCAGTCTGCTCTTCTTCAGTTGTTTTCTCTTCTCCTTTCCCTATCCCAATTTGTCTTGGCTCATCTGACTGGTAGCTTTCATTAGAACTCATCACTGATGTAGGCTCTTTGTCATCTCTTGTCTTATTCAACAAGGAATTGCCCTTGATTCCTACTTCAATATCTCCCCTCGCATTCTCTGCTTCGATAGAGAGTTGTGAAGGAGAATCTACATCTTCATTATCATTGTCTGGGGCTTCAGGATCAAATTCAAGGTCCGGGATTCTGGCAGGCAGCAGAACCTTAGCATCAGCATGGCTATCAATGTATCTGTAATTCTTTGTAGTGATAGTTTCCTCCAAACTTCCTTTGTCAAATGATATCGGCAGAGCTTCACTCACTGGAGCAATACATGTTGCTTCCAATGGCTGCTCCTCCATGATGATCATTTGATTTCTTTCTGAAACTTGCTCCTGCTCTTCCTCCTTCTCCTCCCCTTGCCACATGAGCGCATCTTCATTCCTAGAGCTGTATGTCAGCACACTGATGCTTGGTTCCAAGATGTCCAGGGCACGAGGCTCCGGCAAGGGCTGCAGCTCTTCAAATATCAAAGGCATGTAGTTTTTGCGTGGCAAAGAAGCATGCTGCATCCTACTCTCTTCCTTCACCAACAGAGATTCAGACACCTCAATACAATGACTAGATACCACTTCTTGAGCACATGCTGGCTGACTGCAATCAGCCAAATCTGCGTAACCATCGATGCCCATTTCAGGAACATGCTCTGTGGGCATGGCAAAGGCCTGATGTATAACCTCTTCCTCAACTTCTGTTGGTTCAGCCTTTCTCATCAACGGACTCTCCTCCAGAATGCTTTGCTGGCCAACAGGGCCACCCTCAACTAGACTCTCCCTTTCTTGAATCACTACACCAGGAACCGGACTTAGTCCGGACTTAGCTTCATCCTCTTGAGACTCTCTTGGAATATTTGGAGCAACATAGGAGATCTTCGTAATTGAGCTGGATCTTGGAAAGGTCAGGTTTATCTGTCTCGATGACTTGACACCTTTCCCTCCTGTCGGAGTGCTGGGATCCACTGGAAGAGTCCCATCAACAGCATCATCTCTTGCAATCCTCTCTGCCGCTCCAGTATCTTTTCCTCCGATACGACTTCTAATTCTTTTACAATCTTCAACAACATCTGGAACCTTGTCTTCTTCAGCTACATCTTCTTGTGGCTGAGACATCACAAGCACTAGCCGTGCTGATTTACTAGCTGATTTTGTGACAACGTGGCCATGCTTCTCTGACTCACGCTCCTCTGACCCGATCTCTTCTGTTTCAGCCTTCTCCACGAAGAGATCCTCTGTTGCCAGCTTCTCCACATCAAAACTCTTCAGGTTGTTGTTCTCCAAGTCAAGTTTCACAGGGTCAACATCCTCTACTTCGAGTATCCCAGAGTCATCGCCATTGTCTTCCAAATGGTGCTGAATGGCATCTGATGGCAATTGGGACAGAAGAGCATCGTCTCTCTCTTTTCCCCGGGGTGGCAACTTCCCGATGTCTTCTTGATCCCTTGCCAGCTCCTGAAGAGAGTGGAAAGAGCAGACACAGCCGCATCAGTCCTGTACAAAACTACAGTGTCCATGACAGATGCACTCAGACCATGCTAAACAGAAGCATGCAGAGAAAAGAACATTGATGCATGCACTTCACTGTCAGTGAGTGATATAATATATCCATAATACTGGCATTACCAAGTTGTTCGAATGTACAATCATACATGGAAGGGAAACAGAATGCCAATACTGAAAAAAATGACTTTTTCACAACAAATGGTATGTCAAAAATATGAGAATTGGTGTCAAAGCAGAAAATATCTCAGAATAAACGTGATAAACGTGACAACAACTGGAAAGATATTTAGAGAAACTGAAACTAACTTACCCTCGCATGGCCAAAAAAATAAGAAGGAAAAAAAAACCGAAAGTGGTTCATCTGTCTCTGACGAGATCTCTGCAGCTTGCCATACAAGATCTCACAGGACCTCACAAGTACATGCCGTGCTTCCATATGGAAATACATTCATGCACACGACCTCAGGCAAAACAGAAGGTGAAAATGATGTGAAGGAGCCAGCTAGAAAAGGTCACTCGCAGAGTTCCATCTGTAATCCCGTAAAACACACTCATGACGAGAAAAATACAGGACACTTTGGAGCATGATGTATCAAAACGACACGATTCTTGCAGTGATCTTCCACAGACATTGGAGTGTCATCTCAAACTTAACTCTCTCCTGTTCATTCCTATAAGTTATATGGCTGTCATAGGTCCCTGCGGTGTCTTCTAGAATGTATTCACAGCAGCTAGATCCTCTGTGTGCATGGGTAGGCTTATGACTGCAATCAACAAATTGCACATTTTAAAAGTTTTGTGATCAATGCTTTCATGCAAATATGCAATCTTTCTGTCCATTTAGTGTAAATGTGTGCAAAGATTCTGATAACAAGAGGTATCTTCTACTGGCATCTTACCTGCTACATGTTTTACCTATCTCAACTCAAAATTCATCAGATTCTGGGCTTTTGCACTAGAGGATACTGGTAGAGAAGCAATACTCTGCAATCTTGTCATGAAACCTGTTCTTCAACAATCATCATTTCATTGACCTCTGGGCACCATGGTATGTTTTCAATGTGACAAATGCTGTGTGCTTTTCTGTGTAGAGCACTACTTGCCATAGTGAGAAATTTTACCCAAGTTATGCATAAGTATGAGAAAAGCCTGTGCACATCCATATGAACCTTGATCTGCTGTAGATCATGGAATTGAGCATAGTAACAATGCTGGTGCTTGTGCAAGTCAGAAAGCATGTAGAAAAGGGTGCAAAAAAAAATAGCACTGTTAGTCAAACATAGTTTTCTTTGCCCTGTTGCTCAGTGTTACATTCAAGCAGTGATTTTCTAATCTCACATGTTCTGATCACCCCACAGTAAACAGGACAGAGCACCTCAGGGGATGCTCTTGAACATACAGATAGGGAAGCCTCCAGCAATGTTTTCCAACGCATGACCATTAAATGGCAGAAATTATGGAGCAATGGTGACTATTAAAATAAAAATACCTTGCCAGTTCCTGGTAGGGAGACACTGGCGGTTGCCATGGGGACAGGATCATTCCCATCTCCTTCCAAGTCATTATCATCTGCTGGGGAGATGGCCACAATGGGAACATTGCGTACAGATGCAGTTATGTCCGGCTCCTGCAACACCACCGCCGGTTGGTCATTGGCAAATGTGACGGATCTGGAGCGGGACTTCATGGCACTCTTCAGTGGCGCTTTCCTCTGAGGCTCGGGGGGAGTGCCGAGAGGTCCACCCGATCCTGGAGGAACTTCCTCTGCCAAACCTCCCCGTAACTGCTGCTGCGCAGCTTCGAGTACATGCTGGACAAGCCAGGAAGCAGTGGCTTGTAGCGCAGCATCCGCATCTTCAGCTCCAGGGGGAAGTGCAGTCTGCTCACTCTCATCTTCATCCATTGAGACGCTGCTCCTCTCCCCACGACTTCCCCAACTCGACCTGCGCTTGTTCACTTTCAACAAGGCTGAGCTAATGGCTAGATGGACCACCTTCTTGGCCATGGCCTTTACCTTCTGATTGGACTGGCTAGATTTTGCCACCATTCTCTGCAGGTCTTTACTAAGCTTCCTGACCCTAGATCGACCACCTCCCTTACCGCTGCTCTCACTACCATCATCTCTAAATGCATCCGCCTCTCCATCAGCCTCTAAGGTGATCTCCTCCGGCCCCTTACCACGCCCATCCTGAGATGAGAGGTTGAGTGGAAGAGAAGTAAAGGATTGTGACACAATCGGTTTCTACAGCCCTGGATAAAATGATGAGAAGCCATCACCACAGCCGTTCCCACACTGGATGTTGTGTCAGTTCTCAGCTCCTAGACATGGATTCATGCATCAGACACCAAAAAGCAGCAGGTTAGATCCCCACCAAGACTTCTAAGTACAGCTTTACATCCACGCCCTAGCAACCATTCCTTCCGCCACCACTTCTTTCCTGTCACATCCCTGGATGTACGTGCTTAATAGATAAATATGCACAATACCAAGCTGGCAGGATATGCAAAGAAATCACCTTGATAGAGCAACCACAACCTGTTGGTAGCAACAAGCACATTGAGCGCAATACATGATGGAAGATGTTAAGCAGCAAAATTCCCACTTGTGCACACATGGAGGAAAGTACATGTACATGACAGGAAAGTGGCAGGTGGCATGTGCTACAAACCTCCTCCAGCTGGAACACTCTTTCAACAAATGAATGGTGTGACATCACAAAATGGACAGGAAGGTTGGAGTCTGAAAAGCCGCACCACTGATGCAACACTGAACAGCAGCAGTGCATAAATACAATCTATCTGAAGGGATCATTGAGTATCTACTGCAGATCTCCGTGGGTTTTTTTTTTTCTAAAAACAAATATATTGGTTCACTAAGCATTTATGCTTTAATAATGAATTTATGGTTGAGAGCCCAGTATGATAAAAACAAAACAGCCTGCTTCTGCAGAAAGGAAACATACTGGAAAGAAAATAACTATGTGTAGGTATGCTAACTGCCTTTCACGTATGCTCCATGAACTCTGACTCCCTTTAAGCACTGTTTCCTCTTTGTTCCAAGAGCAGTGTGCAGAAAAATGTGCATGTTGCACAGCAAATCAATTCATACCACCAACTAGATATTTTGTCACCAACATAAAGAGATCATTTTCAATATCTGTACTGGTGACATGGACAATCTAGGTCCTGATAATGTAAGAGACTAGAGGACTCTTACAGAATTCATTTGCTGCTCTGCCTCCCCCTCCCTCCCCCCCCCCCTCCAAGAAATTTGTCTTGAATAGAGAAGGTTTTGGCTTTGTCTCTTAATGAGGAGAGACCATGAGGAGTGAGAAATATTATGCTCCAAGATGAGCCTATCATAACATCTGGAGAATACATACTGCAGGTCTGTTGTTACAAAAGTGACGGTAATACCACATTGCAATAGTCACAAGTGAGAGCTTTTCACAGCTTCTCATGTGAGTAATTTTCCTTTTCACATTTAATGTAGACGGCGAAAACAAGGAGCAGCCATTGCAAATGTGGCGCGGTGACCTGCACACATTTCGTTTTGCTGTTAGTAGGTTGCATGTGATGTTGCCAGTTCTGTGAGGTGAACAGCTGTAGTTAGTGCACGCATACTACTATTCACACACTTTATTTCAATACAAGCTTACTATCTGCACCACTTCCTCAAAGACGAGACAGAGACAAGGCTAGACGAGACAGGACAAGCCCAAACAAATCATAGCGAGACAAATCTGGCGGAAGCACTGCATTTTGACCTGATGTCGACTGATGTTAACATCACGCCATGCAGAGTTCTCTCAATACCCAAGATACTACTGGATTACACAAACAATGATCGACATGTCACACAATTACCAAAAACAAAAAGCAAGAAAATAAATAGGCTAAAATGGGAAGATGCATAAAGACAAAAAAACAAAGAAAGAAAGAAGCAAAACCACAGCATATAATATCATAGGTTCAGCAGGACATACAAATGTACATACTTGCATGTATATCATATTTTGATCAGAAAATAATAGACACAGAAGACCTATGGTCCCTAAAGATTCAGAATCTTATTAACCTGATGCAGCTTCTGTTCCACACATGGCAGTAACACACATGGCAGCAACACGGCCAGAGCAAAATGGCAATAATGCAAGCTGATTTCGGACTGACCATTATTAGTCTCTCTGCCAAGCACCAAGACACAGTATGTTATGCAGTTAGGTTGTCACAAAGAAATAGGGTTAAGATGAATTCATCTATATCCACTGCAAATAACAGCATCATTAGCATCCTCAGGTGTCACCCACATGGGTAAACATTTGCTCGTGAATGAAATTTTCCGCATACAAATATTGAATTTGAAAGCTAAATTCTATGAGGAAAAAATGTTCATATGATACTGCAATATTCTTTAACTTTAGCCAACTTTGTTTCTTGAAACCTCCTAATTCTAGGAGTCCGTCTTTGAACAAAATAACAACATTAAAAAAAGATGTCTGCAGCATCAAGGACATTCATTCTTTTTGTCACATTTGTGCTTCATTGAATTTTACTTCCACACCGATTTACACATGACATAAATGTGGCAGAACAATTGTGTCATTCTCATTTCACATTTGCAAATGTCTCGCAAACTTTCAAGTCAAACATTGTAGAGAACCAATCACCTAAATACAATATACCTTTTGACCACAAAATTAAATAGACTGCAGTAGTGATTACGTATTATCCTAATCTCTTTCTGCAGTTTCAGCTCAACAGGGAAATAGTCAAAATTTTCCAAGCATCTTCCAGCTTTTTGAAGGCCTCTTTTCCCCGGAGAAGAACAAGATTAAGATCACTTATACATGTCTCAAACACACAACATACACAATGTTACCCTATTAAGATGAGTACCAGGTGTTAGTCTGAATCACAAAGTGAGAGTTTTGAAAGTGCTCTGTCAAATATGCGTGAAGTACAGTATATTACGACACAAACGGAATGGATATTACATGATAGTTTTACCCGTGAACATAATCAATGGCTGTACACACGTAAACAGGATGAAACGATTGGATGCATGGTATCATATGAATTATACAGGCACACGTGCAGTGCATGGCTATCACATCAGTTAATGCATCTATAGGGAATATAAGATGACAAACATTTTCAGTTTATTATATATCAGCAATTATGTAACTCTAATTGTGATCATGTCAATCATTAAGCAATCGGCTAAAAATCCATACAGTTTTGACACAAATCATTGCACATACAATTGTGAATAAAGTTCAAAAAGTAGCTTTTTTTTTCACATGTTGGCAGTCATTTTTTACACAGCTTTGTCTTAACTGACCATCCATGTAGTATGCTACAGACATATGATAGTAATATCACATCACCATCACTGCCATCATCAAGATCACTGCAATGTATTCATCCTTGAAGAAATTTCTTCTTTACGTCATCACTATTCTCCATATTCTCTGTTTGGTCAAGCACCCAGCCGTACATCAGTCCTTGAGTCTGTCCATGTCTTTTTATGTTTTTGGTTACAATCACCCCATCAAAGTCTAATACATCAAGAACATGTCTGCTACCACCATTACCATCATTGTCAACACCATCACCATCACCCTAAACATCACCAAAGACAAGTTTAGTTTCTTTTTCTTTTTCACCCCCTCTTCCTTTCCTGAGATCAAAGTCTTCTTTAATCATCATCATCATCATCATCTTTATAACAATAAATTCTCTCAGTGACCCCATATCACAGTCATGAATGTCTATCTTTTCCAACAACATGCAAGCATTTTCTTCCTTGTCATATTATCATCATCAAAATAACCCTCCATCTCATCCCAAATCATTTTTAGCGACCTGCGAAGAAATCGCTATATTCCATCCTACATGGTATACTTCCTCTTCA
This sequence comes from Diadema antillarum, assembly GCF_040938485.1. Lineage (NCBI taxonomy): Eukaryota > Metazoa > Echinodermata > Echinoidea > Diadematoida > Diadematidae > Diadema > Diadema antillarum. The sequence goes on from NW_027271822.1 coordinate 233,017, forward strand.
ACATCATCACCATTTCTGTCAGCATCAACACTAGCCATCAACGTCATCATCATCATCATCCCTTTCATCATCACTTTCATTGTCGATCATCACTGCAAATTGCAATCCTGGTCTTCATACAATCATCATCACCATCAAAATTATCATCATCATCAGTTATTCTTATCATAGTCACAATGATCCTTGTTAGTAATCCTCCTCATCATAGTCACTATCATAATCATCATCATCATCATCATCATCATCATAATCATCGTCATCATCATCATCATTAACATCACCAGCATTCTCATCTTACCATAAACAACCTTCCCTCCTCCGCCTGCCTGTTAAGTCTCCAAGATCCTGTGTGAGAATTACCGCCATCACTCTGGGCATCCCCCTGAAATAGACGTGAACCGCGGCTACCAAATGAAACCAATGGCTCTCTCTCTCTTGCCAGCTACCAAATGAAACCAAGTGTGTTCTACCTCATCCATGTCTAAAATGTAATACGTATACCATCAATGATGCATGCGTTGCATGAGAAGCTAAATATATATGAATGCTGATATGAATGCTTCCATTAGTTTGCCTAAAAATGATGTGTGTCACACGTTTAGTTACTACATGTTTGTACCTTGAGGAGGGGAGGAAACTTGCCACAATCTCATGAAAGATAGGAAGAACCCATCTACCAAGTGGATAACTAGCACCAAAAATTGATAGGTATATCTGGTAATACATACACATCAGAACAGCCAAGTATAACATTTAGACAATCTTAGACATAACTAGAAATGTCGCTATGGCGACTGGTATGCCTCCGCCATAATGCATGATTCTCCTAATAGGTCTATAGTACATGTGGACAATGTGTGATTACATTTTCACAAAATTGGCAAAATATTAAAATGACATGTTTGTCACAAATGTACTGAATGTTTACCTTCCTTGACCTATGTTTAATTGGATGAATAGGAGAGCATGTATTTGGGGATTTAAGAACTTTAACTTGACTTTGACCATTTCATAAGTTTATGCACTGAGTAATTTTCAAGGTATGGAGAAAAAGTGCAATTTCTGTATTGAACAGTAAATTGTTATCATTTTCATCTGGCCTTTGATTTATAAGAGAATCACTGTCAGGCAGAACATACATAAATTCAGCATGTTCTAAGTTTCAAGATAACTTGAGCCACTTCCGAGATATGGAGAAAGAATTAAGTTCAGCACTTTCACTTGATCTTTGACCTTTTGACCTTTGACCTTCTTGGCAAAAAAAAAATCCCAGAGAATCTCTATTGGGTTATACATGCATACATCAAGTTAAAAAAAAAGAAGTCCTGCTGGCATTGCACAAATATAAGGAAAATAGTACAATTTTGAAGTATTGCCCTTGACCTTTGACCCCTGACCTTTGACCCCATGAACCCTAAATTCCCTAGATAACCACTGCCAGTCAGTAGATGCATATATATACTATGTTCCATGAAGATACCTTGAACAATTTCCAAGATACAGAGAAAAAGGTGAAAATTTAAAATTTCACTTGACCTTTTGACCTTTGACCTTTTGACCTCATGACCCCAAACTTTCACCAGAGAATTTTAATTGGGTAGTACATGTATACACTAAGTTTCAAGAAAATATCTTCAGGAATTGCATAGATATGGGGGAAATGGTAAAATTTTAAGCATTTGACCTTGACCTTTTGACCTTTGACCTTGAGCATGTGCACCCAAAAGTTGATAGGCACAACTTCACCCCCTAATACACATACATGCCAAGTTTCATTAGGATACCTCAAAAGGTTTTGGTAGTTACCCTGTCCACAAAATTCATTACGGACGGACGGAAGGACGGACGGACGGACGGACGGAAGGACGGACGGACGGACGGAAAGACGGACGGACGGACGGACGGACGGACGGACGGACGGACAACCCGAAAACATAATGCCTCCGGCACCACTTCGTGGCGGAGGCATAAAAACTGTCATGAGTTTAAGATTGATAGGAAACTGAAGTATGACTGCTATTAAAATAGAAGATGAATACAGATAAGAAGAGCTGAAGTGAATATAACTCCATTATCAAACTTGCTATATTGTCAAGTCTCCCATATCATAAGGCTGCAACATTCTTGCACATTTAAGTAGAGATTCCTTCAATAAACCATTAAACATTCATTTCATGGCACTTCAACTATTTTCATGACATGAACCAAAGAATATTTGCTTACTCTTGTCTCAAAGAGTATGTCTTCATGATTTCCAAGAGAAATTTTTGTTAGTTGATTCATTACCTTAGAATTGTAAATAATATGCTCTGTTTGAGTTTGAGAATTGGTTGATAGAATGACAAGAATGTGAATTGCAGGCTAGCACTTACTGCGTCATAGATGGCAATGGTGGGTATGGCAGCGGGTTTCCCTGATGCCTTGCCATGGGCGTTCCTCCTGCTCTTCTCCTCAGTTATACTTTCTGTATGATGCAAAAAATGTGAAGGAAATGGTTTTGCGGCTCTAATCAGGTTTATCTGTCTGTCTGTCTGTCTATATACTGTATACGCAATATATTTCGCAAGTCTAAATTTTCGCGAATCAGGAATTCCCGACGATTTCGCGAGTGGTTAAATTCACGATCATGGAGTCCTGTACTGAACAGAGAAATGTACACGCATATGTCACATTCACATTGGGATCAGAGTCAATATTGTGTCTTTAATTTCGCGAATAGCACCTGACTCACGAAATATCTGGCATATACAGTATGTGTGTGTGTGTCTGTGTGTCTGTGTGTCTGTGTGTGCGATGTTTTTATGGGATGTGCGTTAGTAGGTCTGTCCAAAACTGAGTCTGTTTAGAGTGATTTTATCGCACGGGTGCCAATCATGCTCTGTGGCAATTTGCCATGAATGATTTCTGACCTCGATACATGACTGCACAAACATCAAAAGTTATTCTGTATATATACAGAACATCTTAAGCACAACAACTAAAACTGTAACAATAAAATTATTTTTCACTACCAGCCCCAGCAATTCACACATCGTCATGACAAAAAAAGTACTCAAGTTATCACTTTCAAAGCACTAGTTTTTGGTGACTCAAAAACAAAAGACCATTCAAGTAGTGATTATTGAAGGGCTACAATGTTATAAATACTCCCCCGCGCTCATCATAGTCTCCCCCAGTCAAGTAACACACACACACACACACACACACACACACACACACACACACACACACACAAATAACAACAAAAAAATAATCAAATAATGATGCTGACGAGGATTAATGCTCACTGGAGCATTTCGACCAAAGCATGCAGTCGGCTGGAATGCCTCCATTTTCGCATGTGATCATTAGGCACGTGTCACCTTAGAGTCTAATATGATGAACACTAGAGGGCAGCTTCCCATTTCATCATGTAAAGGCTTGGGTGCCAGTAGAAAAAAAAAGTCTAAATAGCAAGCCAACAACAAGGCATTAACGAATTAAAGGGATCACATATATTGTAGTTCTGGTTGAGATGGGGCTTTAGCCTTCCATATTTTGTGTGTTTTTTTTATTCTAATATACTGAAAAATCTCTTATGAAATACAATGTACAGTGTACATGTATTAAGGAATATACAATGTACATGTATATCCTAAAAAGAATTCCAAATTTGATGAAATTTTGTTTGAAATGGCTGAGAAATCTGAACACAAAGAACTCCTAATAAAATGTGGGACCATCCTTTTATTAGGACCTCTTTGTTTAACATTGTTTTTGATAACTCCGCCATTTCAAAACCAATTTTCCATCAAATAAACTATGAATTCCTCTTAGGATTGCATGCCCTTCAATAATTCATTTAACCGGTTTCTGATTACGGTATATCTCAAAAATTCAAAATCTGAATCCCCCATCTCAATCAAAACTACACCACCCCTTTAAGCCTACAGGGGCTCCTGCATTTGGTAGAGATTTGATGCACAAAATGTGTATTTCTGTCCTGAAGGATATTTTCACTCATGACCAGACCCAATACTAATGACAGCGAGGGAAATTTATCTTCTTTCTAATGTAAGTGCAACAACATTGACAGAAAAAGAATTACTATAAATTTCAATTTTGAAATTAAATGCATTCTTCTGCATAAAACGTACAACATGCACATTTCGTACTAAAAATCTGTCACATGCCTTGTTGTCTGCTTGTGTTCTACATGTTTTTCTAATGGCCACCAGCCCCCCTTGTTGATATAGCTCGAGCCACGCAACGTGGGCGTCTATGGTACACCATCAGTCTAGCTACGATACACATCTTTGTTTGTCAATCAACAAAACAATGCCATTTTACCTACAAACTGTAGTTCCTGTGGTTCGACTGGAATGCCGCTACCTTCACATGTGACCACTACACACGTGTCACCATAACAATGCTGTGCCAAGTTCTAGTGGTATAAAAGGTGTCTGGCACTGTCCCATGAAGAGTACTAGAAGCCATTAACCTCGACATTTGATCTACCTTATTTTCTTCTCTTTTTTTTTCTGTAATGTAACAAAACCATTAGAATTTCCAGTGACTCAGTAGCAAATCTACAATATTCCTTACCCACCAGTACATGTACATGATCTTTGCATACTGAAGATGTTCGACTGAAAGTGATAAAAGAGTGCACATTTATGCATAAGCTTTGATGTTTTAGCTAAGTAAAGTAAGAAAGTAGTTTCTCGTCTGGATTTTTTAGAGAGAGGTGATGCGGGAGGTCCTTTTATTTGATATCTTATTATTTTTCATTTAAAGTCGCTACACAGCTCAAAGCACTCATGAAGTTCTGCACTTGCTTGAATATTCAGCCCTGTCATGATCTAAATGTTTCCTGATGGTTTTGTTGTCTGCGGACTATCACAATATCTTCTCACTGATACTCAATGGAAATCCAAAGGAATAAATTTAATGCAAATGCATGTTGACTTGTGTTGATCTTTAATGGCCTCAACACCACTTTATAATGTGGCTAAATGAAGATCTAAATGCATGTCATACATCTTACAACTTTTTTTATTATTTTCTCAGATAACTTGCATATGCCCATTCCCCCCCCCAAGAAAAAAAAAAAAACTTTACAAACCACAATTCCGCCATTGACATCATCTGTCAATCATTGCTAAAGTACGAAACATGATTCACAAAGGCACTGTCATGCACCTTAACCTGGACTGAGCTTAACTTTCATATTTCGATATTACCAGTATGACAAACAAAAGACACTGCCGGGAAGCATAAAAGATACATGTATGTATTCTCAGTCGAGGGAAAGGTGCTTTCCTAAGTCTTTTTTGAATCATAGTAGTATTTCATTAACGATTGACAGATATATGATGTGACTCGCAGAATCTTGGTTTGGAAGGTTGTTTGTTTGTTTGTTTGTTTGTTTGTTTGTTGTTGTTGTTGGTTTGTTTTTTTTTTTGGGGGGGGGGGGTTGTTGGCTGTATCTAGAATCTGAAGAAAAAATGAAGAAATATTACCATAAAAGGCATGGCACATATTTAGATATTCTTTTGGCCACATAAGTGATGATATTAAGAATCAATACAAGTCAATATGGTTTTGCTTATCACATAGAACTTGTTTTAATTCAGTTGAACCTCAACTGATTATCAATGAGGAGAGAGAGAATGCTCAAAAAAGGCAAAAAAATAACTACCATATGAATGATACAATAGTGTAGATCTATGTCAACTGAAAAAAAGGAAGGCAACATTGTATGATGTATCATCCAGGATTTATGAAACAAATAATCATTATGAAACATCTGTCTGGCACATTTTCAAAACTGGGATGGCAAAGAAGCAAACGGAATAATCTAAGAGAGTGCACACTCATCTTTCAACAGGAAAATGAGATCAAAGTGGAACTTACTGTATGAGCTAAAATATTATGCGGCGGTTTTATTGTCGCCAAATTTCACAAATCCAGTTTCAAACCATGAAAATAACAATGCATCAATATAAAAACATGCTTAAACAACAACGAGCACAAATGTTATTTAAAATGCTAGAGCAATACCAGAACAGGATGGCATGCAAATGAGTACATGTACACTGCAGGTCTACCACCACGTTGCATGGGCCACACAGCAAAGTAGCGACATTGGCAACATGGTAGTACGGAACTTAGGAACACTTGTTCATACACCTTGCAGGGAATCACCGAGTAAAAATATTCGGAATGTTGTAGCTTGTTACTCATTCTTACTTATTTCATGAATGGCAGAGTAACAACTACTAGACCCTTGCAATTGCAAAATTATCAACACATGAAAAATCTGACAAGTAACAATTCATGAAAATATCTGTACGCGAAAATTTCAGATACTACAGTATATCGTCGGTCTTATGCCAAAAGGGCCTTAAACCACTTCCAGTGTTATGCCAAAAGGCCCTTAATGCTATAGACTTTGTACACTATTAATGCCCTTTTGGCATAACAGGGGAAGTTCTTTAAGGCCCTTTTGGCATAAGGCCGACGATATTACCACTTGATATCAAATGCAAATACATATCATTTTCGGCTGCTGAATCTATATCACGCATTGGATAGAGATCATATACAACACAATCTAGCACACATGGCGTGCGGCATACCTTGGGGCTCCGGCCTAAACGCATCGTCCAAGCCGGAAGATGTTGAGAGGAGGTGTGCGGGTGGAGTGAGAGGGAGGGGGGAGGGTCCCATGCAGTGTCCGAGGGTTTCCACCAGTGGACCACGAGGAATAAGGGGGGAGGGGGTTTTCTCGTGCAAAGTTTGGATGCAGCTCGGATGGCCGAGCAGACGAGGAGAAACCAAAAAGGTGCCACACAGGGCTGGTCCAAGAAAGGCAAAGCTCCCGCAAGAGTGGCCAATAGAACTCTTCATGAAAACACGGTGCTCTAATGCCCAGGTGTCTTCGACTTTTCATTTGGCAGGTCCAAATATCCATGATTTTATCTCATTGTATTTTGATGTGACAGTGAATAGAAGTTGGGCTTTTTTGTTTTTGTTTGATGTCTTTTTATGCTATGCAGACAATACCAGAATCTAGGCTACATTTGGAGGTATGATGGTATTGGATTGTCAGTACCAAAGGAACAGGCTCCATGCTCAGTTATCAGTCCCATATATGCATTATTTGATATAGTTCAGATGTATTCAATTTTGTAGAGAAGGAAACAGAACATTTGCACTCTTGCCATGCACGACAACTTCAAATCAAACAAAATGGAGGTGGACATGGATGGGAAGACAAGGAGAGTGTAATTACAATGTCAACAGTCATTTCAAGATTATGACTCAGGACTGTCTTGGAAATTGTTGCACAGGAAAATGGTTGCAGGTACAAAATACACCAAGCTTTGTCTCTGTCTTCAGTCCCACATCATTGTTTAGTATGTAGGGTCTGTCTGTCATGTTCTGTTTTTTTAATATATTTATATGAATGAAAGCAATCAACAAAAGCAGAAGAGCAAGCAATTGCTGTCTCTGAAACCATACGGCATCGAGACAAGATAAGTAGCACCCACCACCATTTGCACAAGCCAGTCTACATAGAAAGCATGCACAGCTGAGTAAAACTATTTATGACACAGATCTTCTCAACACCCCCACCCCTACCCCCCCCCAAAAAAAAAAAAAATAAGTAAAGATAATAATGCTTCTGGTGACAATCTGGAAGAAGTGCGAACATAAACAAAACAATGCATCTGTCATAGTGGCATAGACACCATCAAAGAGGGAAAAAAAAATCTTTAATGCTTAAGCTCTCAGACTTTGCCATATAACACTGTCCTGGTTGTGAAAGATCTGCTTGTTAGCACTGTCAGTGAATTATTTGCTCCGAGTTTGTGGCAACTGCTACATTAAAGTATGGAAATGGCACCATTTTCTTTCTTTCTTCCTTTTTTTGGCTGCTTCTCTGGTGAGGCAAGTTCAACATTAGTAGAGGGTACTATTGCAAGAGTGTCAAAGAAGAAGGAAATTGCCATGACACCAGCAAAGTATCCATTAATATAGTGCTGCCATGATTAAACCTCTGACGAGGTCAATGCATCGACACATGACTACCAGCAGAATAAATCATTGAACACAAAGGATTTGATCAAAACATCATTTATTTCACAGAAGAAAAAGCCCTCAACAACAACGTTCATTTTGACAATTACAACCTGCATTCATCTGCATTATACATCCATGGAACATTGTTGAGTGATTTCTATCATGCTTGTCATCAGCTGATCCTACAAGTACCTGGTGGTACTCCCCTAAACAGTGGAAAACTAAATGCACACTTTTGGGTTGTTTTTTTTTTTTTGTCCATGACCAATTTCAAGTGAATTTCACTTCTTCAGAATTTTAAGACAGAATTTCTGTAGATATGTCTATATCTTCCCCTCCCCAATTTTTTCATTTATCTAAATATTTTTGGTTTAGTCTGTGTCTTCAAACTTTAGTAAAATCTAAAAATCTAAAATCAAAGATTTTCACCCTGCAAATATGCAATCATGTTCTCAGCATATACCTGCTTCACCAATGAGTCATTAGTAAAAATAAGTAGAGAAACCACTATTAAATGAGACTTATGTCTTGTTTGCCCTTTAAATGGTGAAATATGGTTTAAACTTTCAATGATTCATCTCAATACAGAAAGAAAATAAGATAAACATTAAAATACTGTAATTCTGTGATGTTATTGAAAAAATGTAATTGAAAAAGTACTGCCAGGCTTAACTACCCACCAAATGAATGCCAGTGAGATAAGTATTGTACCAATCTGAAACTGTTAACATTTTGTATAAAAGACTTATCAAACAGTACCCAGCACAATCGAGAGAATATGATAAAAAGCAAGCTGCCAGTGTTTGTAAACATACCAATATACATGTAAATCCCTCTTTAGGAAACAAATACTGTTGAGGTTACATTTTTTTTTCAGCCTACTTGTCCTATTTGAGAACTTAACATATATCTTTACATCTATAAATGTAACTATTCTATCTGAATCATCACATTTAAGGATAAAAGTACTTTCTGTACTACTGCTGAAGAAAACATGCTTTTAAACTGTACTGTAATCCTACAAGTATTTCTTCGTACAAAAATTTGAAAGTTAAATCAGATGATGCAGGGATAAGCCCCTCAATAAAAATACACTCTTTACAGAGTTATCCCCATTGAAGATACAGACAAATCTTGAAGATTAATTTTGGTAAGGAAAACTTGAATGGAGTATAATGGGATCTGCTTCTATGTGACATGATTCCAACCAAACCACTATGGGGACATTATATCAGTATTGCTACAAGACAATGATCAATCTCACGACCTAAATCTAAACAAAGAACAGTTGTTTCCCGAACAATGACAGGGTTAGGTAAAATAGGTACACATATAAGAGAAGTATAAATATGTGACTACAAATGATATTAATGCTTGGGCTACATGATACATCATTCACCTAATGAATGAAATATATTGTATGAGTAAATTTGATATATTAAAAAAATATTTTTCATCAAAATTCATGCAGTTTGTTTAACTAAAAGACTCATTAATCAATCATGAAATGTGAAAATATGCATAAGATTAAAAATGTGAAGATGACAAGAAAATGCATAAAATGATAATGGTGGGAAGATAAGATATTGCATCCACTGAGTACAACATACAAGCATGGTGGAATAAGATAACCACATCGGACCAATTCCAGATATCCTTATTAGATTATAAAAGGTGGCAATCTATGCCAGATAAACTTGACTATCTACTCCAAGGCAACTACAGAATGTAATAGAGGGATGAAGGGCTCCAAGAAATTTTTTAAAAGAGTCTGACGAATTTTGTTCTGAACTCTTTGCCTGACAGAGTGCAGAAAGTTCATTCAAAATTTGTACCTCAGTTCAAAGTAAACAATTTGGTATTTGGAATTTGGTAAGTGCATTTGATATTTGGTAATGTATTTGGCATTCTGCTACTTTTGGCTTGCATGGAAATCACAGACAAGCAAAATACAGCCTTGTGGTGTTGTACTTTCGATAGGAACCACAATCACGGCTTCCTTGGGAAATCAAATGTCATTTTACCTAAGTTTTATGAAAGATGTTGCATATATCCATTAAAAACCAAAGCAGTAAATATATGTTTTTGAATACAGATGAAGCCCAATTAATACCATAAATGCATAAACATGAACATCTGACTTCATCTTCTTATATTGCAAAGTTCAAGGGAACTATGTTTATCATTAAAGAATAAAATGTCAGGTCTTTAAAGTCATGCAAAGTTTTGTAAATGTGCCACTCAAAATCAAACATGGACATATCATGAATACCAGGCATATGATTCTATCAGTGCACACATATTACAATTCAGCATCCTTTTAAATTCACAGAGGATTTGCACAAAAACTATTATCTATTTGAATAAAAAATCTGATTTGGGCATTAGTATGACAGCCAAACCTAGAACAAATTATTCCATCAAAAAATGAAATCCTTTTGAATATTCACTTTGAACAATCATCTATTCTCTTTTCACATGACAAACATACACACCTTGTATTATAAATCTATTGTACAATGTCTCGTGAGTTTTTACCCGGCAAAAATATATTTCAGTTGCATAAACAAGCATGTATTTTCCCAATATAAAATACACTCTCTCAGGACAAGCCTGCCTAACATATTTACACAATATACTTTGATCATCTTTCCTGATTTCACCTACTCAAAGCACAATGCTGCCAACGCAGAATAATACTGATCAATCAATCCATACTAATTCTTGTATCATACAAATACATCACGTTGGTTTACCCAAGGTAAAGTAAAAGCTTAAAACAGCACACTGAGAAAAGAGCTCTTTGAGCTTCACGTCTTTCCTGCAAATCATGTCAATATCTTGATATGGCATAAAATGACATCAACTGCCCCATTTGTTTTGACAAAATCGCACCTTTGCAAAATTTTCATGTGCTGCACAGATAAGATTGCTTTCTGTCCCAAAATGTCTTTCATTGACTGAATGGTATTGTGGTTCCAACAAACACCCGCAATATCTTTACAGGCTTTATACAACCAAAAAAGATGGGACTCTCATTTTTTTTTTCTTTTGACTTGTGTTGGCCAGTATGGTTCAAAACACAATTTTTGTCTTCTGAAAAACATCAGTTATATGATCATTACATGGAGCAGCTTTTGTCTGATTCTCTGCCAAGATTTGCAAAATGCACACTAAATCTCTCACTGAAATCTGTTAACTGATTCAAGTGGAAAGTCAGCCACAAAAAAAACCCTGACACTTGATGCTCCACAAACAAGAGAGAAACCGTTAAACCAGGCTTGCCTCTTAAAGTAGAAAACACCAACATTGTGTAAATAGCTCGAAACAAAAAAAAAGGAAACAATTTGTACCATGACTGTTAAAATGTTTATCATTAATGAGTTCCATTGGGTGTTTACATTTGCCACTCCAAAGACAACCTACGAGCATTGCTGGCCTCAATATCTGAGTCTCCATCTTCTGGAAGCTCAAGGATAACAGAGAGCTCACTGTCCGAACTCGGATGAACATGCCAGGAGGAGCGCCTGGCAGATAGGTGTTTCACTCCACCTCTTCCGTAAGATCTCCTGTCACGATGGCTCTCCATCTCCTGCCTCTGGTTTTCTACTTCCTGCTCCTCCTCCTCCTCATCATCATCATTATCCTCCTCACCGCTTGATGATGAGCAGCAGGACGAGGATGAAGAGCTGGAGTCGTATCCCGCTGCATCCGTTCGGGAGGGCTGCTTCCGATAGATCTGCGGCTGAGGAGGTGTAAGTGCAATGAACGGAGTCCTGTGTCTCTCTGCCGCTCGTGAACCCTGTGAGGAATTGGGTTTCATTTTGTAGGTCCCCTTACTCAGCTCCACGGGACTGCTTGTATCATCTCTATCACCACCAAAGGTGTAGCACTGAGACTTCCCATCAGCCGATGATGACAGTAAACCAAATTGAGTCCTAGAATGTTTCACAGCTGCCTTTTCAGAAGTTGACCACATGTCTGATCTCGATTTCCCTTTACCTCTTTTCTTCCGCCTTCTATGGGGAGCATTCACACCATCATCGCTGGCCTCAGGATTTCGACCCGACGATCTCTTCTTTGACAGTCTTTTCGTCCTCTCACCACGATCATCTCTCTTGCTTTGATGTGGACTCTTACCGGGACCTGACTCAACAGACTCTGTCTCTTGGTCATTGCTACAGTCTGAATGCTGTGTTTCGGATGCTGTCAAAGGAACAGATTCCTGTGGAGGAACATCCTTCAAGAGAGACTTCATCAGGGCCTGGTTGTATTCAAGTTTAGTTTTGTACAGAGCCTCCTTCTCCTCACTGGTGTAGGCAAGGTGAGATGCATCGAGGTGAAGGCATGTCTCTTCATAAGAATCACTGTCACTTGATATCTCCACAGAAGAGCTTGAGGAAGAAGATGCATCCAGTTTAGAAGAGTGAAAATCGAGTTGGGGCTGGACTACTGCTTTTTCTACATTTGAGTTCACTTCTGGTCTCCCTACAAGTCTCTTCAAAAAGTCAGGGAGGAAAGATCTTTGCTCTGAATCTGGCTTTTCCCTCCCTTGCATATCTTCACTTTCACAGATTTGCTTCATCTCCTTGGCTCTGGCTGGAAGGACAAGAGGAACTAAGCCTTCTTCATTGTCATGGACACCCCACTCGGTGATAGAATCCTTCACTTTCTCCTCTGTCAACTCCCCATCAGAGGGAGACAGATTGCTTCCATATCCAAGAACAGTCTTACCTCCATCCTGAGGGCCACTCGCAAGCAGGTCGCCAACAGGACAGCGAGAGTCATCATCATCAGAGTCTGATACCTCTGAGAGGTGAAGTTCAGCAAGGTCCAGTGAGCTACAATCACTCTCATTCTCTTCAGCTGCAGCCTCGCCCTCAAAGAGCAAATCACCACCCTCCATACTGTCCCTCTCGTCCTGACCAGCCCTTTTGACCAGAGACTTGTCACTGCCCTGTGGCTCTACACTAGCTCTGTGCTCTGTTGGGCCAGAGAGAGTCTGTTTTTCTTTGAGGGATGCTTCAGTTTCCCCTCCTGAGCTCTGGCTGCTGTTGAAACGGTTCGGTCGAAAGTTCCGCAGAACTGCACCATGGCGCTGGAGAAGCAGGATATCGGACATGGAAAGTCGCTTTCCAGAGAATGTAATTCCTGTCACAGGCATTCCTTTATCCCCATTCTCAGACAAAAATTTGTCCAATCTCACATCACCAACACTGACAGCCATGGTAGAATCACTCCCGTCAGACTCAAAACTGTCTGATCCTCTATCGAGAACAATGAATTTCTGTGGATTTGAGGTATCAGAAGAGTCCTGTGGTATAAAGAAGTCGTACAGTTCAGAGTTGCTGGTAGGCAGTACAAAATTTTCCTGCTGGTTCAAAACAAATTGGTTCACATTGTTATTGAGATAGAATCCACCATCAGTGGGCTTGCACAAATTTGAGTCCTGCACTGATGAAGTGGTTGATTCAAAAACAGATCCCGCTACCAGGTTGATGTTCTGCTGCTGTTGTAGGATGTCCTTTGAAAGAATACAGTTGTCTTCATAGCCAAGGCCGGCCGTCTGCATGTGTAGATTGTCATTGGGGAGGCCTTCTTTCTCCAAATCCCCACCGCCATTCTGCTCCTTTCCATCAGCGACGGCATCCCAGGCAACAGTGCTGGAGCTTGTGATGCTCATGGCATCGGTGTCAGACTGGCGGGACGAGTCCTCGCCTGCTGTGTCAGAGAGCTTTTCATTTCCTTCCTCATCCATATTGTCGCCCATCTCGATCACGTGATGAGCGTGACCTGCTTTGGTCTGTATGGGCGTGTTGCCAAAGCCATGAGTATCAAATTCCCTCATGTTACTGGTAGGCCTGTTAGCTGTGCTCATGATAGCTGGTGTGCTGATATGCAGTGAGTTAGTGAGGTGTTTGGCTGGCCCTAACATGTAGTGCTGTGCATGTTGGTGGGTTAGAGGAGTATATGTGCTGCCGGTTCTGAGTGTGGGACTGAAGACAGAGGGGTTGGCGCGCACCCGTAGAGGGGGCGAGGAAAGACTCTCCGACCCAGAAGAGGGTTCTGTTTTGGATGAATATGGAGAGGTTTGTCTGGGATGTGTGAAAATAGATTTGTCCTTGTCTTCCAAACTGATTCGAGAGCCACGTTTGTTATGCCTATCAAAATCTGCAGCAGGACTAGAGTCAGGAGGATGTCTGCGGGTTTTGAGACTTTGGACCAAGGTTTTCTTTACGGCAGGGGAGGATGGGCCTGTTCTGGGCGACAAAACGTTAGCCTCCTCCGCCTTATTTTTGGTGTATCGATCATGAACAGATTCTATGCCACTATGGGATGCATTGCACATATCTTTCTTTTGGGGGTCTGGATTAAAACAAAAGGAAAAGAAAACAACAAAGAAAACAACAGAGTAAGGTGCACTGCTACACACAAAAAACAAAAAAAAACAAAAAAAAAACAATAGCATCATCAAGCAAAGCAAAGTAAATGTAGAGTTGATGGTATTTTCTTCATGTAGGCAAACTAAAAACAATGTGCTGACAGGTATAACCACTAAATTATAAAAAAGTGCACAATCACTGAACAGACCAACATCAAGTTATCTGCAGTTATTTCTGCAAAACTACACATAAGTTATGTCAAAAGGGGAAGAAACTGGGATCAAACATACATGAACATATCTGTCAAGAAGAGGTAATACAGTAGTCCATCACATGAACTGATGTGATAAAAAAAAAAACCACCACTACCGCAATAATCAATTATAGTGCATGTTAATGAAAACAAAGTTCAATAAAATTTACCTCCTGTCCTACACAATACTTTGCAGAGTTTCAATCCAAACAATATTATACAAAACATGAGAAAGGGATATTCTCCATATGTCACCACATTAAAACGAATGAATCTATCTACAAATCAAGGTTAGGTGACAAGAATTCTGTAATGGAAAGCTAAATGACCACTGCACAAATGGTACCATGAAAATCTATGTTTCAGAGGCAAAATGGCAGTATTGACATGTCTAGCCTATCTTGACTATGGTTGATTACTTCACAGCAAAACTGAAGGGTGAAACAGGAAAACATACATTCACACATTACCAGAAACAGTCTGATATTTTGAGCTGCAAAGCGAGTCATACCTATCAGAAACAGTATAATATTTTGACCTGTGAATGGAGTCATACCCACATGCCTCACAAATGATCGATAGAAGTTCTTGAAAGAAAATACATCACCAACTTCAAGAGAGTATAGACTAAAACAGAATATCCATATGTTGTGATTAATGGTCTGAAATGAAAATTATGCATATACCGCGTATCGTATACCTACCCTCTCTTTTCCCGACAAGTTCTCAAGTGATGATATAAATAATCCATCTTTGCACGCAAAGGTTTCATGCACATATCAAGTCCATTATGATTCATGCGATGACTGGAGTATTGTAACAGGTTACACCCAAAGGAACAAGACTTGACAAGATTCTGACAGATAATCTAAAGAATAAGAGCTCCTTGCGGGACATAGTGACTCTGTTCTGTTGACATGTCATTTAAATCACTTTAATCATTAACTAAATTGACCTGCCAAAAATCTGAGTCATTGGTAAATGAGCATTTCCCTAATGAAAAAGGCAATCCTTCCCCCCCCCCCCCCTCTTGCTGCACTTACCGAGAGACTGTGAGCACTTCAGGAAATCAAACCACTCATTAATCAACACTGTCGCAACCTGTTGTTACAGGAGAACTGATGTGCAGTAGTGTTTACTTCAGGCAACCAGGAAGAATATGGTACGCACCGGAGTAACGCACCGGAGAATACTAACAGCTATTCAGAGTCAAATGTAAAAAACATTTGCGTCTAACAATAGTTTTCTCTTGTGATCTGCATTCTTTTCTATAGGGGTCAGCGTATTGGGGTTATCTAGCAAAAACGTGATCATACCAAGCAATGTGAACAGGACAATGAAGTTGCGGTTGCCTTCTACATGGATGACTGATTCAAGATTTTTTTTTCCCTCACTACTAAATAACTTAACTTTAGGCTGTAAACTGCCAGTCTAAAGATACATAATACATTCTTTGCCAGAGATATTCATTTTTCTCCATTTGCCATGAAAATCTAGGGTATTAAGTGATAGACGATATAACTACCATATTCAAATTTCTAGCACATCTATATAACAAAGGTCCGGCTGGGACAATCAACAGCTTGCCCAAGGCTAGCCCCGGCTTGCCCCAGACTTGCTTGGCATACATGTAGCATCATCTATGCATTCACAGAGCATTCAATGCAGGCATATTGAATATATACCAGTGGATAGAATAGCTTGCAATCCCTGTTAGAATTGTACGCGTATGTAGACCTGAAAGGAGAATAATCCCTGCATTTGAATTCATCAGAAAATAATTTTCTGTTCTCTGAAAGGCATCTATTTGCCACCCTTATGCTACATGTAGCTTTGTCAACCAGACTGATGTTTATGCTTGAATATATACATATCTTTTTGGCAAACTTGCAGAACTCCTGCTACAACTAGAAAAAGTTACATTTAACCTTTCCTTTGAGTAATCAGGTGAAGGTTACATGCACATATCATCAAGCACATAACAGACACACATATGCTTGTTTTGATGAACTTGCAGAACTCCTGCTTTGGCCTAAACAAAACAAAAAACACACACAAAATAAACTGTTTCATTTAACCTTCCCTCTCTGTGCAATGGAGTGATTCCTCCTACGTCACAACAAGAATCTTTGATAGAATGCTGAAAGCTTTACATTGTCCTCTGGTATTTGGCAATCAAAAATGTACAGCATTCATGTTCACTACAGCATGGCGGTGAGTTGTTGTTTAGATGCTCATATAGCATGGTTTGCACTGGAACGTGCGGTTAGCAGTACAGTGTTTGGTGTATGATGTGTGGTTAAAGCCTGCTTTGGCTTTCATGCAGGCAATTTTCTGCCAGCACATACTTTAATAAACAAAAATATAAAACCACAGGCATTTTACAGAGAGGGGAAGCTAGTATTATGAAATTCACCATGATTCTTTATCAAAACTTGGATTAATTCCATTTTTGTAAAGTTACACTTTGTCCTTCCTCATGCATGTATCTGTTTTTGTTTCACCCATGGTGGGGGATGGGAGGAGGGTAGGTATTTGCATCTGGTCTACCAATGGGTACGAAATTTAGATGGATGGACCTCAAACAATTATGAGCAGAGTCTCCAAAGCCTGGTTTTGACTCTCGGCCGATGCTCAAGTCCAGCAGGAGCCCACAATGACACAACAGGGATTTAAGGGAGATCTGGAAATCTCTCTACGTCTGTACCAACTGGCAAGGAAAGCTGGATAGTAAGGGTTAAGAAGGATGACAAAAGACAAGACAAGGAACAATGTGGCCAATAGTGCAGGGATGATAGGGCTTTTTATCATCCACCTCTAAAGATGTTAAAAATCTGCCACTTGAAGCCCCGGTCACACAGCGCTTTACGGCTTAATCACTACCAAAACCCGTCTAAAAGTGGTCTCCCGTGAAGCAGACGACGTTGTTCGCGTTGATGTCGAGTTTAAGACGAGCTACGGTCAATTTATAGACGTGGCAGGACGCTGAGAAAAATCGGAAAGGTGTCGGACGCGGTAAAAAGTTTTGAACTGCTCAAAATTTTACTCCGCTGACAACCACGAGTGGCACAGGTGGTAAAGACGTGCAACACACGTGAAACACACGTGATAATCCATGTTCCGGCAGTGATTAAAACTTGGGGAGACGCGGTAAGACGCGAAAATTTAGCGGGCAGAGCATGGTCATCTGACGCGTGTTACGCATTGGTATCACTGGAAATAGCGTGTGTTTAGCAGCTTGTCACTGACAAATTGATTTTTCTGCGTACATACACGTGGCTGGACGTGGTTAGCCGTGCTTAGGCAGTGCTTCAGCAGTGGAACAGCCGCTAACGGCCATACCCCGTACAAAGCACGGCCAAACCAAAATTACCCAATAAATTACCACTTACGACCACGTCCACCAGATTTTCATAACTTTTTGTACGTGATTTAGACGTGGAGTGCTGTGTGACCAGGGTATGAATCACCAACAGTGTCTCGTTGTACAAGTTATTTCTCTGGCCACTCCACCTTCCTTGCATTCTACAGTCTCCCCACTTTAATAGTGACTTCACTCCACGTATCCTTTTCACCTCATATGTTATATGCTATCACACTATTCTAAGGATGCACGCTGTTCATCTCATACAGTGCACATATGTGACCGTGCATGACAAAATTAACAAAAAGTCGCACCCCTTGATTTCATGCGAGGACTCAAGAAAACTGAAATGGGTCATCTGAGTCAATCTTAGTTGTTCATATTTTCTGAAAGAGCTGTCCTTCCTCTACGTTATTCTTTAGTTTGGGATCATAACATGAATGAGAAAGTGTGTTCAGCAGATTTTCTATCATCATTTTTTTTTTTTTTGGGGGGGGGTGAGAATGATTACGTGCTATATGTCTAAGAGGCTTGCTCCTTTTCATTTCTTGAAATCCTTCGCATACTCTTCACTTTCAAGTCCAATACTGTATACGCTATATATTTCGCGGGGGTTTTATTTTCGCGAATTTCGCGAGTCGGGAGCTATTCGCGAATTTAACAACACGCGAAAATATTACCTTCCAAAATGAATCCCTTGCCTTGCTGATACGAAAAGTTCAGTACTAGTAGTAAATTGTACCATGTCATGGTTTACCGAACAGACCATATACTAGTACTGTACTGGCTAAGCTTGTTTACGTACATATAGCACGTCCACGTCTACTTACGAATACTGTAGAGAGCCAATCCATTATCGCAAGGGGACCACTCATCAGAAATCTAGCGCGATGGACTTAACCACTTCAAAAATGTTGAATTCTAAGTTACTAGTTAGCAGAGTTTGGTAAGTTTTTTTTTCATGCAGTGTATATAACTAGTATCATTCTTATTTGCTAGTAAGTTGAAAATTCACACTTTCTTTGCCACTTCATATTTTCTTTGGTCCCCCAATAGCGAATTTAACCACTCGCGAAAATGTGTGACAGCGGCAATTCGCGAAAATTATAGCGTATACAGTAACCTTTGAAAGGACAATGCTAATGGTTTGAAAGTTGGCATTAGTTATGGACAGAATGTTTTAATAGAGCAAACTCAATTTCAGTTAAATAAGCCTTTCATCGTTGTTGCTCCTGTGGTTTACATCCTGTGTTTTGCCCTTTTCATCACACATCTAGCACTGCTTGGTAAAGATTGAATAGACCCTGTACTTCAGAGCCTCTTTTCTCAGGTCACACTTTTCCAGAGTGTGTGCTTTCTTTCAAGTATTTACATGGGTTAGGGGAGTCCATATGAATTGAGTTATACATCATTAATTTTTAAAGCTTAAAGTTTGCTCTTTAAGAATCTGCCCTTATCTAAAAATCCATGTCTTGCAACCTTTTGTTGGTTTTGTGATGCAGGGTCACATATAAAGTATCCATATCCACATTTCTCTGGTTCGTTTGTTGTTTTTTATATATCTTTTCGAAAGAGAATCTTCATTGCACCTCAAGAAACATTACCACCCAATGGCCTGAAAAGGTTATGATCAAGAAAAACACAGATACCAACAACAGAAATATGATATCTGGGGCTTGATGTGTTAATGTCAAACCTCTGAATGGTACATGCTAAGAAGCAGAATGAGGGATGGTACAGTATTGGTGGAGATGAGAATTGGGCTTTTAATTTTTTGCAAGATAGCAAGAAAACACTTATAGTCTAGTACAGAACATACAATTTTGTACCATTTTAAGAGGAAGTCAAAGTTTATTTGATGAACACTGGGTTTGGAATGACTGAAACATCCAAAAACAAAGTAAAACAAAGCGATCGTAATAAAGTGTGGGTCTCACACCTTATTAGAATCGCTCTGTTTTGGATCTCAGCCATTTCAAAACCACTTTTCATCAAATAAATGTTGAATTCCTCATGGAATTACATGCTCTTTCATATTTCATAAGAGGTTTTCTTGAGTTTCCTTTTGTTTCTCATCATCTCACCTAAAAATGTTAGAAACCTCAAATTAGGTCTCAACCAAAACTATACCTTCCCTTTAACCCTGACGCTCAAACACTCCCTGCATTTTACATGCCCTGTCTTGTTTCTCACTTTGTTGTTACTTGAATTATCTCACTTGCAGAGGTCCATCAACGATTTACAGAATACTGCATTTCATTTGTCGCATTAACAATTTAAATGTTGAATATGCTTCAAGAACCAACCAAGCTTGGATAAGATGTGTTACCTGGAATATATAAACACAGACAACTTGACAATGACAAATAAAGTGAATCAGCCATCACATTTGCCACAGTCTGCTTCAAGAACCAGAGCACAAAAATTTTGTAGAAACTTCTCGTAAGTATACGCTTCAATAACTCTGGAATAATGATAATAATAAAAAAAATTACTACAGTTTCTCACATCATATCAACCTAGGTCCTGTCATAACAGGTGAATTGAGACAAATAGTATTGTTTGCTGGACACACATTGTTCATGCACGAACTTAAACTGTATTGCCATTATACATTACCCCACAAGTGATCGGTCAATGATGTGCTGGACATATCCCACAAAACGTCAGGCATGGCTTGTGGCGCAGCGTAAATTATCCATGGAATGCACACGTCATCCATTTTCTTGAGTTTTCTTTTGTTTCCTCCGTGTCCACAATCAAACTTAAAAACTTAATAGTCATATGGTCTTCTTAAGACACTTTTCAGCACTGGTTCACAAAAAACTTGTCCTACTTTTGCATTCAATTGCCATGTTGACCTCGCGCCGGTGCCCCTTGCGTGGACGCATCTTGCGCGATCCTCATAAAGAAGTCTCGCAGGAGGCGCACGACAAGCGGCAGGCTATCGTCGTTGGCCTGATCATTCCCACGCCGACCGCCACTTCTGCCCGGTGGACCGGACGGGCCATCATGCAGATCAAAGAGACGTCCAAAGAGACAGTTGGCCAATGGCGTGCAGAAACACATGTATGCACTCGTGGATGCCTGAGCAGAGTCAAAGTTGAGGACCTGCTGTGGGAGGGGGGGGGGGGGGTCAGTCTTCCACTAGCGTCCAACATTAATCAAGAGATGTCTTCACTGCTACTCTGCCGTTACAAAAGTTTTCCTCCTCTACAATTCTCTTTTGCACCAAAAGTAAATGGAATAAGTACCACAGGAGATCTCTGCAGCTACAAGACATGGAGAGTTGAACCATGAAAGGAAGTCGTCACAGGCGCAATCTTCGCAGTCTTCTCACGGCAAGACAGGTGGCACATCTCCAAGCACTCCGACTCCTCAGAGATACAGAACTGGCGACTACTGTACAGTCGAAGTGTTGGCCCATCACTTTCTGCCCTCCGATGCTAACACACAAGAAGCCTTCCAAGACGTTGTCCCCGATCGTTACACAATCCAGGAATCACTGCAAGACACACCTCCTTCGCAAAGTTGACAGAGGCTGATTAACATGTGAATGGAACCTTTCGAGGTGGACTAAAGACGGAAGACCCAACAATTGTCACTCCCTCAAAGGAGTGTCTTCACCAAAGACCCATTTCAAGCTTCTTTGTGTGGCGGCACTCTCACATTTTAAGAGGACTAACCACAGATGATCACTCTTCAGTGTTGCAGCAGCGATAATTCAGAGATTTTTCTTTCTGGGTCGCTTTGCTACACATACAGTTGGCTCAGTAACTTTGTTGTCCCTCCAAAACATTCTGACACAATGCCATGAATCCCTACAAGTCCAGCCAAATCAGCCCTTCTCCATAATTAGAAGACTAACACATCAATTCAAACATGAAACAAAAGAAGGTATCACTCAAGAAAGTGGCAATAGATTTGCTGATATAATATCCTCGTGAACTGTAACTTATGCTCGCAGCAAAACATCTGCACTTCTTGCCATGTTTAGTTTGATTATCATGGTTATGATGAATTTTCATACACCAGCCACCGGGTCTAATAGGGTCTATTCTTCACCTATGCTTCAGTTCATTTGTGCTGCGTCACTGCATGATCACTCAGGCGAAGACACCCTACAATGAGGATTGGCAACTTCTTATAATGCACTAGTTTACCCCTTCCCCATTTTGAGACCTTTTCATCTGCAGCTCGCCTTAAGTGCATTTGTATTTTGCAGCCTTTAATCTTTTGCGGACAGACTGATTTTGCTGCAACACGCATTTCCCATAGACACCTGCCCTAGTATACTCAGGACTCATCCTCAACGGGTTTAATTAAAGGGAATGAAACCCAAATCTGCATATGGATTGAGTGAATGCAACAATACTGGTACACACTTCCGCAAAGTTTGAGGAAAAATCCGTTCACAATTTATACATTTTTCAAGTTTCAGTGCAGCCATCACTGGATGAGAAAACTACTACAGATCATAATGAAATACATTTATGATATAGAACAAACTATACAGAGAATTCTACAAAATTTCATTAATAGTGAAAAGTACACATTCTATCCACTTGTTACTGATATATGTTTAGGGTAAAATCATTCTCCCTGTTTAAAATTAAAATCAAATTACTATTTTTCTGTGTATTTTGGCCCACTAGATTTCTTTTTCGGGGTTCAGTGGTCCAAATGAGCCACCAGAGAAAAAAGTTAGTGTTGAGTCATGGTACAAGTACAATTATGTACATATATTTAAAAGAAAATCTTGAACACTCTACACTACTGTTTACAAGCTTGTTATCGTTTAGAAGGGTACATTACAATATTCAGTAGACTTGAAGCAGTCCATAAAATTATCACCCTGAAATTTTAGCTCATTTCTATCCCTGCCAACAATGAGGACTTTTAAAGCACACTCTGTTCAAGAGTAAATAAACAAAAATCAGAAACATTCCTGTGCTTTAGTGCAAGAGTCCTTTTGTTTGCTGTCTTCAATAGGGTTTTGGTGTCTTCTTTCCATTTCAAGACAAAGAAAATTTCGGAAACAATAGTGTGATTTGGAAAAAGGTCCTTTTCTTACTTTCATTTCATTTCTTTCCCTACAGACAATTAAAGGGATGGTACAGACTTGGTTTAGATTGGCCTGCAGATTTTCAGTGTGTGTGTGTGTGTGTGTGTGTGTGTGTTTGTGTGTGATAATGAGAAACCCCTTATGGAATATCACAGAACATGTAATTATGAGAGGAATTTACAGTTTATCTGATGAAAATTGGTCTTGATATGGCTGACACATCCAAAAAAAAAGCTATCCTAATAAAATACAATACATGACTTTTATGAAGATCTCTTTTTTGTTATCTTGCTTTTGGATATCTCGGTCATTTCAAAACCAATTTTCTTCATATAGAATTTCAATTCCCCTTACAATTGTATGCACTTTAACATTTAAAGTGGTTTCAAAATCTCTCACAAAGGGTTAAAAGTTGAATCCTCATCCATCCCCAACGAATACTATACCATCCCTTCAAGGACACACAACACACTCTGTCACCCACGCCATTTCAAGAAAACTTATTAAAAAACACCAGAAATTCCTGTAATTCAGTGAGAAAGTCCTTCATTTGCTCTGTCTTCATTCACGAGATTTCTTCCTGCCATTTCAAGACAAAGAAAATTTCAGAAACTATGCTGGTATCTGATCTGGAAAGAAGGTCCAGAAGTGGGATAAACATCATGGGGTTAATTCTTCAAAAGATAAAGAATACCAAGAGCCAAGGGATGCCTTAGTCTACATTCATGGAATAAAATAATCCCCTATTTTGTTTCATATCGTCGCAGGGGCGACAAGACCTCGTATCTACAAAATGTAAAATGTTCAGGAGAGCCAAAAAATATGGCAGCCAAAGCACTGTGGTGAATGGGATAGCCTTTCTTTTGACATGCGGTGGTGGCTTCATTTTGGGAGTAAGACATCACTTAATCCATTATTTGACCATTAATCCAAAATGTCATTTGCACCAAAATTGCAGATACAAGGTCTTGTCACCCCAGCGACGATATGTCCTTCAAACTTTTTGTTATGAAATGTGAGGTCTCAAAGAGTTAATACCATCATTGGCTGTTGTTGTTGTTGTCAAATTTGTATCGGACAGTATGATTATACAAATCATGACAACAGCGCTTCCTAACACATGTCTTGCTACAAATATTTGACCTGGACAAAGAATGTTGTTTCCATGGAATCATACGGTAAATCACGTGGACTACAACATGTAGCTTCCATGAATTTATGAAACATTTTACCCTTACTACGCGCTATCAACTCTTTTCCCTTGACAATGCATGATAGGACTGTGCAGGGCAAATTTCATTGGGCCTGGCTCGGGTGGGAACTGAGTATCATTCAATATGCTGCTCCCCATAGACAAGGAAATGCCATGTTATTTATTCACTGGCTCGATTGTTTTTGGTATGTTTGTAAATCGTACCCACTGAACTGGTCAGTGATCTTTTGATACCGCAACATTCCAGAATTTCTATACCTGCAAACAATGACATTATCGCATTCTGAATTCTTGCTTTTGCATATAATAATTGTAAAAGCTCGATTGGGGGCACTATTTAATTTTGGTAACAATGAGTCGACATCACTGTGCCAGTGCACGGTGTGAGCTCTATTTGATCGTACACATAACAATAAAGTACTATCTCTATCTCAAAACTAAAATAATTTGGGTAGGTTTAATAGCAATTATACATGTTGGGGAAAAGAAATATCATCTGTAAACTATGGAAATACATTTCTATTGTGACTTAACAATATTTTAGTCAAAACAAAAAGGGGAAAATCAGATGTGATTATCACACAACATACTCTGCCCATGCCTGCTGCACAGTAACTCCAATTAACCTTAATTTCTTGTAAAATGCATTTCAATTTTTGCAATCTAGTTTATACATAGACCGATTCTGTGAGGCGGTTTGTGTATTATCGGCATGGGCAGCGCCATTACTGCGGTGTCCCGGCCAACCCCCCCCCCCCCTCCCTACTTTAGCACACACACGGAATGAAAAACTGATGAATGGTTGTTTTAGCCAATAGGCGTCTCGTACTGAGTGCACGAACGCTTGCTTAGTGCGCGAACCTTTGTAACAAGTGCGCATACTCCCGCTACAAGTGCGCGATAAACATGTTGCCCGGGGGTGGGGGAGAGCAGGGGGGTAGGCTGGGACACCGCAATTTGAGCTAATGGCTGCGCCTAGTGCCACAAATTGTCTGCTGCCCTCAACGAACCCGAATCAGTCTATATTAATTGATGTTATGTCAGGCAGTTAAGTGTGGATGGCTTGTTGCAACACAAACCCACAGAAATACACTGGAATACATCGGAAGACTGGCTTTCTACATTACGTCCAGAGAGACATAATTGTTTGCCAGCATCCCGAATCCATTCCTTGTTGCTTTGTGATATCAGACTCATTCAAAATCTCATGCGCCATTCCTTCTCAGAGATCATTCATCACAATTCAATAGCATGCTGGAATTTCTCTCGCATACCATGGCTGATGAGCAACGTAATGACACCAAGTATTGACGCAGAATTTCCAAAGAAATAGGAGATAATGCACTAATGGCTAATCGCGCCACACTCTATGGTGTCGGAGCCAACCTTGGGGTGGATTGTAATACCTTCAAATTATCAGCCTACGCTGACTGGAGAAAAAAGCAACCAAAAGCTGAATGCATAATGATTTCAACTCTGATTACATTCCAGAGCATTTCTGAGATGAGTATTGAGAGTCAGCAAAGAGTGGCCAAGCAGAGGCTGGCAACAACAGAGAGAAAGAAGAAAAAGCCATTTATGATGGCAGGCAATGCTTCTATAGCAAACCTTGCGGCAGAGGGACCACTGATGTTTTCTTTATCAATTTCCTCAAGCCTGTCTGTGCCAGGGACTTTGGACAGTGTGTATAAGGCTATGGGGTTTTCTGTGTCAATCAACATTCAAAGCACACTAGGGGTTAAGCTTTCCTTACAACTTTTTTGTTGTTTGTGTTGTTGTTGCGCTGCAATGATCTGAATGGAAGCTTTTCCTCCAACTTGTTATCTGTGAAGTAATAGACAGCCACAGGGCACCTGTCACTGCAATCTTCTGTGTGAGGACGTAAACTTTGATTCTTTGAATCACCACACCCTTTTGGATCCAAAGCACTAATCTATTTTTTTTTTTTTGTAGAACATGTTCAATCAGTGCTGTTTATTTACAAACAAAAAAGAAATCAAAATTTGGGTTGAGATCAGGGTCACATCCTTTTCATTCAGCGTTGTCACTGTACAATGAATGAGAAACCTTTTGGGTCACTATTATTTAGCACGAGCTGATCCGCACATGTTCTGAGTGGTGTAGGCTTACTAGTCTATGTCTGAAGGCCAGTCCAATATACCGAGGAGCGCAACAAGCATGGTAAAACTTCATGAGCGATGCATAAACAAAGATCTTTACTTATACAACACCTTATGCAGGGCTCGACACTAATGGTGGCCCGGTGGCCCAGGGCCACCAAAAACGCACATGGGGCCACCAAAATTTCAGAAATGAAGACTTTGGTGGCCTGATCGAGCCACCGAAAAAGGTCGGATGTTTGCCTTTGGGCCACCAAAAATAAAAGTTAGTGTGGAGCCCTGCCTTAGGTAAAAAGCGATATAAAGTGACATAATGAAATATCGCAAAACACACACAAGAATAGGAAAAAACCTGACAACATCCGCACTTAATCCATACCCAGTGTTATACATCCTTTCTATGTGCCTTGTAGGTGATGCACTTAAATGTAGCTGTCTATGGTTAGTATCGTAGGTATGCCAAAGAAGCCAAATCGAAGAAAGCGTACCGAAGGAGGAAAAAGCTGCCCCTGTGCATTTATGGTTCCCCCAAATGACATGTGGAAATAAAGCAGTGTATCTCTTTAATGCGTTCATATCAAGAATTGAGAGAACATAAGGATGCGCCCTCATGGTCATTGTGTTAATCATTTGTATTTTGACTCTTGACAGGACGGGTCCTGGGGAAAAAGAAAGGAGGGGAGGAAAGAGAGAAGGTGGCAAGAATCGGTGGTCCACCTACCTGCTTCGTCGGAATAGAGACTCTGTGATGGAATGCGCTGTAGAGTCACGTCATCCCGTTTTCCTTGCCTGTGGAGACCAGAGAAAAAGAAATAGAGGAAGATGGTGTACATCATGACATCTGGTATACGCAAGGCTCTTTGAGATTCATGTTGATGCCAATTCAAATACATATTACATACTGATATCTCTACCAATGGAGGATTTCCCTGACAATCATACTGTAAAACCTGATATATTCGCGGCATGAAATTTTCGCGAATTGGAGCCGATGACCTTTTTTGCTGCATGAAATTTTCGCAAATTGCCACTGCCATTCAATGCATGTACAGTGCAGGTAAGAACTTTTGCATGCATTTTAATTTCGCGAATCTTGGCTCTCTCGTGAAATTTGCGAAATAAAAATGTGCGCTAACATTCCTCGTTTTACAGTATTCACTACTTCCTCCTTCCTTAAAGGAAAAGTCCACCTTCATATACATAAGGATTTAGAGAATGCAGCAATATTAGTAGAACATATCAGTGGAAGTTTGAGGAAAATTGGACAATCCGTTCAAAAGTTACGAATATTTCAAGTATCTGCGCAGTCACTGCTGGAAGAGAAGACTACTACACTGAATGATGTCACATGCGTACAACTTTACAAGGAATATAAAAAGAGAACTTCACTAAACTTTACTTTTTGAATAAAGTGCACATTTCTTCGACTTACTACTGACATACGTTAAGGGTAATGTTATTCCCCCACCTTCTAAAAGAGAGAAGTCGAGTGTTCTTTTGTTATGCGAGAAAAATGGAAATATGTTGAATTTTCTTTATTCTTTCTTTGTATCGTTGTACTCATGTGACATCACAAGCTATAGTAGTCTTTTCATCCAGCCGTGACTGAACAGAAACTTCAAAAATTCATAACTTTTTAACGGATTGTCCGATTTTGCTCAAACGCTCACTGATGTGTTCTACTAATATTGCTGCATTCACTCAACCCACAAGTCTATGAAGGTGAACTTGTCCTTTAAGTCCTTTCTCCCACCTGGGTGGTACTCGATGGCATCACCTACAGTTGTACTTGTGCGTCCACCAAAATCTCACCCATGTATTTGGAATCTCTATGAACCAACATACAAAACTACTTGTCAAACTCTAGATTATGATTTGAAATGAATAGTCCTAACTCTAGCACAAAAATGCATATACCACGATAAAACTGGTATATTCAATGTTAAGTTTTATGCATCATTAAAACACTTGTGAGATCAAGAAAATATCTCAATCTATTCATAGTTTGCCTTTATGGCTCAAGTGACTGCCTAATTACTGACTACTGAAAACAGCTGACATTATACTGAAATTTCACCTCAATTCTAATCAACTTTCTACTTGCATCACAACAAAGGTTATGACTGATATCATCTCTATGACAATATTTGATACAGGTACTTCAAATAATTTTATAGCTTCCTAAGTTTATGTCTTATTTCAACAGAATCTCTACCATTCCACTGGTTTGATTTCAATTTACAGAGCTAGTCTATTAAAGCAGGTCATGGAATTTTACTTTTGGCTAGTCCTTGATGAACGCATGTGATTTTCACTCTTGACTGTTCTCTCAATTTTTTCGCTCATGTTCCACCTTTTGATCTCTAGTCTGGTTTCATCAAGAGCTTTTCGACTTCATGAAAGCCACCAGCAATTAAAGACTCCTTTCGGGGTTTTATTTTCATGTTTTTTTTTTCCCTAATACTGCCTCTCTTTCGTCATACATACCCCGACCAAACTTGAGGGAGAAGGAGGAGGTAGACTAGACAACATGTGTGCTCAATTCTCCTACCAATTATTTCTCATCCATGACATCTGACTCTGAATTGATTGCACACTAGGACTCTTGCATCTCTGAAGCATACCCATATGGCATGCAGGCAGGTGAGAATGGGGGGTGGGGGGGGGGGGGGTGACATGATACTTTAAAGGTGCAATGTATTGTTTGCCAACGAAAGCAGTGATTTGAAAAATGGTCGAGTTACCACATTTGGTGCATATGTGTAGGTCAAATGTATCACAGAACATCTCTGACAAAATACAACAACAGTTCTCAACAGATACTAGTTTTACTGTGGGTGTGGATTACAATGCAATCGAAATGAAAAATATAACACAGTACATTGATTTGAGATTGTAGTACTACTTGAATTAGATCAAGGTATTAAACCAAGGTTCCAACTTTGACCTGAACACCTCCATTACCCTTTTTTGTACCCATGACCTTCAGTCAAATTTTGCAGAGCTTATTCAACCATGCTGTTAAAACCATTGGTGACCTTATTCTGTACAATGTCAATGGCATCTTAGGGGTCTGGGTCTTGGAGAGTTAACTTTGCTGCAAAGGTGGTCTGACAGACCTTTTCTGATAATACCCAACAGAGTATACCACTCTGATACAATGGTGATGCAATTGAGCATCTCAGCCCATTCATTACGATTGAAGTGGTCTCCAGTCTGTGCTAAGCAAAGCTTTGCTAGGGCCAAAAGTCTATGACGAAATAAGAGCAAGATTCAAACAACTCCCTCATTCATCTGACTGTGCTCAAACCGTTTGAAAGCGAATGCATTGACACAAACTGTTTTGATTCCCAATGCGAAATTTCCGGGGCAAGGTAAAAAGGTAAAACCTAACCACCGAAAGCCTCTGATCTTTTGAAATCGTTCACTGAATTGGAAACACTGGATTCACAAATGATAAAAGGACAAGGCCTAAAAATGGGGTCTGATAGAAATCAGTGTGAGATAAGTGGAGGTCTCACATAACTTTAGAGGCTCCTTAGAGGTATTCTCATAATAGGCCCCTATCTGATTGGACAATAAGCTGACAATGAATAAGTCCTGTTATATTCCTCTGAATAAATTTGTCATAATTTTGGCAAACATATTCGGAGTTTATTTCATTTCATTGATTCTTTTCAAATCACTTTTTTTTTTCAATAAATTCTTTGCAGACAGACATACCAAAACACTTCAAAAAGAGACATACTGACAAAAGAAAAGAAGAAAAGATAACTAAGCCACTGGGAGAGAGATAAAGGATGAAGTATACACTGCTCGAAAATTTTTTAAAAAGTCAAAGCTTTTACAATGTAACACTACCAAGCAAATCTTTCTTTATGTACATGTATGTCATAACCACAGCATCCAGGCACACAATACACAACAAGCACGGTCGACTCAATATTCACAAAATCATAAGTAACAAGTTTGTATGCATGTTTGCACAAGCAAGAAATGCAATGCTTTGGGGCACTTTTTTCTTTTCTTTTTTGCTTGTTTACAAATTTTTGTATTTTTGCGGTATTAGCATATACAGAAAAGCAGCGCATCTAAGTGTTGGATTTATCTACAAAATTGTATGCATGCATGCGCAGAGCAGATCGAGGTCTTAGCTCACACACAGGGTTCCGGGTCACAGGTTGGAAACAAAGGCTATGATATAATTGTGGTAACATGAGGGTCTATTTGAAGGAATCACAGGCAAGGGGGGAGGGGGGAGGGGGAGGGGGGGAGGGGGGAGTGGGGAGGGGGGAGGGGGGAGGGGGAGGGGGAGGGGGGAGGAGAGGGGGGCCAGGAAGGGGATGAAAGGATGGAATGGGAGGGGGGGGAGGGGGGAGGGGAGGGGGGCCAGGAAGGGGATGAAAGGATGGAATGGGAGGGGGGGAGGGGGGAGGGGAGGGGGGCCAGGAAGGGGATGAAAGGATGGAATGGGAGGGGGAGGGTAATAGGAGAAAAGAAAGGATTAAGCAGCGCTGCACACTGGCACTGGTCCGACGGTCCCTGACCAGTAAAAAATCACTGTCGGACCAGTAATTTTTTCGGGAATAGATCAGTAAAAGATGGAAAAACTGGGTGTGGTCTACATACTAGTCCGATAGACAGGTCGGACCAGTAGAAAAAAAAATGGGTTAGTGTGCAGCCCTGGTTTAAGACTGTGCATGTAATGTGCAAGAACTGAAATCCTTACAACCAAAGTCTTTCTGTCATGTCAAAATGCATGTAAAGCTAACAAAAAGGGACATACACTGTACTTTGACATGCCAGGAAAGAGCCACATGGTTAGGGGGGGGGGGGGACCTAGTTTACATACTCTCTGAAAAAAAATCGAGTGAAAATATTCACTCTTAAAGGAGTGAATACAAAAAAGAGTGAATTTAGAGTGAAATTGGAGTGAATTTTGAGTGAAAATGTTCATTTTCACTCATTTTGGAGTGACCTTAAGGATCACTCGAAGATTTTGGAGTGATCCCTGAGGTCACTCTAAAACGAGTGAAAATGAACATTTTCAAATTTCACTCTTAATTCATTCTATTTTGTATTCACTCCTTAAAGAGTGTACATTTTCACTTGATTTTGTTTTTCACAAAGTAAGAGAATGTGGGATAGGGCAAGAAAGATTGGCATCAGCTGAAAAAATAGTGCCATTGGAAGACAACTGTAAAACCAGATACTTTCACATGCATGAAACTTTCCTGAATTTTGCAAGGAGCCATGATTCACGAAAGTAAAATGCATGCAAAAAAAGGGGGGGGGGGAAGTGTCCAGTCTACACAATGCATTGAATGCCAGTGGCAATTTGCCAGTGGTTCATGCCAAGACAAAGGCTATTGGCTCCAATTCGCAAAAGTTTCATGCCGGGAATGTTTCTGGGAATGTTTCTGGTTTTATGACATTTCTTGTTACAGCAAGGACTCACAGAATAAACGATTGTAAAGTGCTAGTTTTCATGAAAGTGGAGCAGGGTAAGGAAGGTTCACCTTGTGCTTTTAGGATTTATCCTGTCAGATGAATCAAATACTAATAAAAGATTGCTTGCTTTTCAGCAAGAATTTTAAAGGTACTGTTTGCCATCGGGAGCAGTGATTTAAAAAATGTTCAAGTTATCACATTTGATGCATATTATGTGTAGGTCAGTTGTATCACAAAACATCCCACCATATAAGTATTCGCGATAAAGCATACATTATACATTCTAAGTAGATATCACTATTTTCCTTGATAACCCACAATTGTCAACGGTTTTGTCTAGAAACAAGTTTATTATAAAATTATCTATTATCAAATTTTGTAAATTTAACAGTACTTTACATTGATGATACTGATTAACATTTACTTTTATACAGTGGTTGTTTCTGTCCCTAACTCACATTTTAGAACTATTTTGAAGCACTAAAGCTGGGTTTTTGTTTCATCGGCAAATGGTTAATAATGCCTTTAAACGATTTAGCTGATGCAGAGAACTAGTTTCATTGAAAGTGAAAAATAGTGAAAGGTTGCCTGCAGCTGATCGACTTTATCACGTCACACGAACTGATAGCAGATTCTTTGGCTTTCGGCAAAACAGATTTACTATGTGTACCGCGGTGTCCCAGTTTCAGTCAAAAGGTCAACTTTTATTAAAAGAATTCATGACTGCACATTGAGGAAATATTGAGGAACTCACAATAACAAAAAACAACCAACAACAACCAACTACAAACAAACACATAAACACTTAGGTGGGCTCAAATGCCTTCTGAGTTGAGCATCTTACATCATCATACAAAGCTTTTGATGGTGCACATACATTTTTCTTCCTGTTATCTAATGGATAGGGTAAAACACTCTCCTTCAAAACAAAATCGTTTGACTGAAAAAAAAAAAAAAACTAGCATAATTTCTGCCTTGAAAAAGTGGGATTTGAGCAGCATCTTAAATATGTCTGTTACCAAAAATACAAGGATGAATAGACAGGTTTAAAGGAGGATCCAAATGAAAAAAAAAAAAAAACAAAACCTGTAAGCAAAAACTGTCTGTTAAAGAGCCAGGAGTACTTTTAACAGCAATGAAAAGAATTAGATTCTTTCATCCATTGCAGCCAGGGAGGTACTTATCAGATAATCCGTCATTCCTGACTGACCTATCCAGAGTGTGGAAACTAACAGAAACCTTTAAAAAGTATCGGATGATGGCGATTTTGTGCAATTTACAGCCATTGATGGGTAAACAGCTTTCTCAGCCAGATTTCTTTTTCCTTCTCAAATTACTTTTTTCTTCTCCTTTGAAATCTTTCCACATGGGGAGTGAGTGATATGGGGTGATTTTAAACATGCACAAGATTTTGTTGTTGTTGTTGTTATTGTCTTTTTGAAAGAAGGGGGTGGGGCTGGCTGATGTTAGACAGCATAGAATAAAGGGTAAGCTCAAGGATTTTTACTGCTAAGAGGGGCGGGGGAACAGACTTGTGCTGAATTCTATCATTTGGCCCATTCCATTTCAATCTACACATAGCTGGCCAGATGATTCTTTCTGACATACATGTACATGCATACAGCAATGAAAATCACTTCCAACGATAATGATGACTGGGTTTTTGACCTGAAATTGTACAGGACTATCAAGTAAAGGGGATCTACATAATCCCCACGAGCAACTTAACCCATTGAGGATGGTTTGATTTTGCTACGACACGCATTTCCTATAGACACCTGCTCAAGTATACTCGGGACTCGTCCTCAATGGGTTAATAATGCTGCTTCACAAAACCAAAACCAAAACCAAAATCAAGTTTATTTTTCTGTATCTTTAAAATTCTTATCCGAATTTCCTGGGAAAGAAATTTTGACTGAGCACGAGAAAACACACAAAAAGAAAGGAAGACGAAACTTCCAATTGATCAGTTTATACTAGAAATTGATCCCAAATTATAAATTATACCTTTGAACCACTGAAATTCCCTATGATCCATACTCACCTCTCATGAAAATTATTTCAGAACATTTCAAAGAGCTGCACACAGAATCTTTTGACTGTCTCTCTTATGCATTGTTATTGAAAACCTGCTATGAAATAGTGGATACGCCATTTATCTAGTGAGACTAATCTTAAGTGGATCAGGACTTTTGGACAATTTTGCGAGTGGATGGGTTCACAAGCACGAGGTACAGTAATGGACGGAGAAACATATATGCATACACCTCACATTCATGTCGGGATTAGAGTATATACTTTAGCGTGTTGTCAAATTCCTGAATGACAACAGACTTGCAAAATTCAGAAAATAAAGATCTTGCAAAATATGTGGCATATACTGTACTTTTGTAAAGCACGTGGCATTTAGAATTTGCATGAAAGGACACAAAATATTTCCTGCCGTTTCTTACATCTGCAAACAAACATACACTCAGTTTGCAGAATTACCCTACCGGGGCCCATTGCATAAAAGTTACAATTATGGTAACTTTGGCATCCAACGGTAACTTCCATGGAATTCTTGATTTTGATTGGATGTTGAGTATTGTTGCCATGGTAGTTACCACTGGATGGCAAAGTTACCATTATTGTGACTTTTATGCAATGGGCTCCAGGCGTTGTTCCACATTTTGTTAAATTTCTTTGACAATCAAGTATGTAGTCTATAGAGGGAGCTGTTTCTGTTTTGCAGAAAAGTCCTTGCAACTTGTTCTAATGACAGAATCCCGTCTGTTAGCAAAAGTCAAATCAGAAAGGAACAAACGAAACCTTCTACACACCGATAATTTTCTGTGTTTGCAGGGTCTCATCTCTAGAGGGCACTATTCTTTTTTTACAGCCCTTGCAACATAGAGTGCTCAGCAAAAGAATGGAACGAGTACCTGAACCCATATCACCATCCAAACAGCAATCTGCACTGTTTGTGAGAGTCTTGTCACACGAGGGAGCTATTCCATTTTACAGTCCTTGTAGGGCTCACACCTGTAAATAAAATGGAATGTCCCAGACCCCTTCACAAATTTGTACCAAAGATACCAAAATAAATGAAGAAAAAAATTAATTAAAAATCAATAATGCAGTTTGGCAAAAAACTGAAAAGCTGCAAATATTGAGTATGAATTCCTCTACAAACTGCATTTTGGTTGGAAGATGAAAGCTTTTTCTCATGGAATTTGAAGGGACTATATTTCATTGGGTGCATGTACAGAAAATAGGTGATTTTTTTAGTGAAAAGAACTCGTAGTCTGGCTTTGCGGACCCTTGGCCAGAGTTTGAGCTGAAGAACCCAAGTTGGGAATTCGATGGATGAAAGGGTATGGTATATCTCACTTATCCAGGTAAGTGAAGATGAAACACCTCATTTCTCCCATCTATTTTAGAGATTTTTTTTTTGAATTTTCAATTTTGACAAACATCTCTATGGGGAATTATTGACCCGTGTGAGCCCTGTAACAGAGAGCGGCAAAAGAATAACCAGAGTACCCTGAATCCATCCATCCACACGGCAATCTTCACTGCTTGTAAGAGTCTTGTCTCAAGAGGGAGCTATTCTGTTTTTACAGCCCTTGAACCAGAGAGCAGCAAAAGAATGAACAGAGTCCCCTGAACAGATGGAAGAAGATTATCTGGAGATGTGCTGCATGACTGCACTTCAGATCATCTGATAGCGTACTTTGTCAACTACACAACAATCATCACAAGGGGGAGCTATTCTTCTTTCAATAAAGTATAACATTAAAGAAATGCTTCATCAACAATTGCAATTAAAGGCAGGCATTGTTAGCGCTCATCCCTCTAATTCCTTCTTTCCCTTTCATTCTCCAATAAGGAAAGATCACCAAGAGGGAGCGCTGTTCTCACTGAGGAAAGGTTTTGCAACAGAAAGGGACAGAATTTCCGCAGAATCCCCCACTATGTGCAGACACGCCTTTGAAGATCACAAGATCAGATATTAGTATTTTGTGTTGCCTTGTACTTTAAAATTCAAAGAACAATGCCATCATAGAAAATGCATTTACATTTCATCCTTAATGCAGCATATTGTTTCCATCTTCCCCTTGAGTCACATTTCACAATATAAAAACATCTATATCAGAGCAAAGGAAAGAGGGAAGCCTCACATATAGAATAAAGAAAAAAAGTGCACAAATGTGCACATACAAGCAAAAATGTCAAAGCCAAATTGTTACTCCATTTATGCCACAAGCAGCCCTTTTCCATTATGCAAGTTAAAAGAATTGCACTAATAGCTCTCACTAATTCCATTTCCTACGTATTCGCAGACAGTCTCTTTGTCAGCCTTTGTACAGAATTCTGGTATGTGACTGATCAGGCTCTAAAGCATCATATATATTTCTTGGGTTTTTTTTCCCTTTCTTTCTATTTTTTTATTTTTGTTTTGTCTCTAGAAGAGATATAATGTTGTGGATTTGCCACAGGAAGTCCAGAATTGACAGCTGGGAAAAAGGAGAAGAAACGTAATTACAGAGCTGGCACTACTCCCACATCAGTTAGGTTCAGAGGGTGATCCGTAACTTCAAGGATAAGCTAACTTTGAGGATAAGCTCTATGGAGCGCCAAGTATAGCACGGTCAATTCCATCAGCAAAATTGCTAATTTCATGGCGAAATTGATCGTGCAACATTTGGCACCCCATAGAGCTTATCCTCGAAGTTAGGTTAAAGATCACTGTCTGAACGTAACTTTTCAAATTCAGAGGAGATTCCAAACGGCAATCGAAGAGATACTTGGGTGTTAATGCATCTATTCTCAATTGGCAAAAATGAATTCCAAAATCAGGATTATTTCAATATTCTCTGTGATAAGACATGAGAGAGATATGAATTTTTTTACGGAGTCCCTTGAAATAATTTAGGTGGATTGCCAGCTCTGCAAGATGATGGTAGAGCAGGTAGGAAGGGGTGTGGAGAGAGGGGTTAAGAGATATTGGAGTGGGAGGAATATGGTCATTTTGGTGTCAGCAGCAGGTGCAGATATTTTCTATTCATTTTCTTTTCTTTCCTTTTTTTTTTTCAAGCGAAGAGTATATGAGTACAGAAAAAGGAGATGCGCTGTGGTAAAATGTGTATGACCTCTGTCTGACCTTTGACCTGACCCCTGTGTGGAAGCCACAAGCGATCTATCAGGAGATGGGTGATTAGGACCACGAGCTCGCGATGAGGAGGGTGATGATGCGGCAGAGTTTGCCTGTGATGATGGCGTGCTACCCCTATCACTGCCTTCTCTATCGCCCCCACGTGGGGCCCGCTTCTTCCTATAGTGCCTGCCCCGGCCGTCTTCGGTCTCTGACGCCGGGGGCGTGGACATGTCGTCCACCCCCCGGGGAGCTCGGCGGCGCGGAACGTGTGGCGAGAGCCAGGGGCTACTCGGAGTGCTAGAATCATACCTTGTGGCGGAGTGGTCATCCAGGCCGTGATGGTGGGACAAGCTGCCGCGCTGCGAGACGCTCGGTCCGATGCTCTCTACGCCGGACAGCGTGCTCTGCTGGTAGCTGTTGTCGCTGGTGTAGTCCTCGTCGTCTTCGTAGCCGCCGCTCAGGTCCCCGCTCTCGCCCATGGACGAGGCGTTGGCGATGCGGCCATTGTAGCCGGAGTCGGAGGGGCTTATCTGCAGTGGGGCGCTGGTGATTATCACGTCGGGGTCCTGTCCGAGTTTGGACCTCTGCAAGGAGGCCCTGACCAGATCAGTGCCGTAGAGTTCCTCCTTGCCTTCCTTCCAGGGACCAAACGCATGACCAGACTCCAGGCGGATTTGTCTGCAGAAGACATTTTGAAAACAAGCATGACATATAACACCTTGGTTTGTCAGCAAAATACCTATACATCAGCATAGAGGGCAATCATTTCATACCATGTTGCAATGCATATCTTAGACAAAGGTGATTAAGTAATGACTTATGTGTCAGCCATTGGATAAGTGAGGATTACTAAAAATATTTCATATCATTTGCACACAAGATTCTAATTGGTATCACTGCATTTTGAAAACATGTGGGAAATAAAAACATTTTGTAAAATTTGCTCAGAATGCAAATTGTAAACCAAAATTCATTATAAAACAAAATCTCCCTGGAATACTCTGACTGCCATGAAACCATTCACTTATATTGACAATCATTTACCAAATGTCCATCCATGTAATAAAACCAATATGCCTCATTTTCATGGAAATAGAGGAGGAAATATATAGTATTCTTACTGCCAAATAAGCATACTCCATTCCTGCTAAGTTGGCATGTTAAGTTGATATATTTGTGATTAAAGCTGCTAAAAAATACAGAATACTTTTAGTAACTTCAAAAACATTCCTTGTTATGTCATAAGCAAGGTATAACTGAAAAGGTTTTGTGTTGCTCTATCTGATGATACACTCTATACTTGAATACAGTATGCTTAAAATTGGCTCTTAGCTCATTTGGGGATGAAACAATTTTTACTGGCATTTCCAAAGTAAAAGGGTACATATTTCAGCAAATTTCAGCAATTTTGGGGCAAAGTTATCTCTCATTAAAATGTTTGAAGAGATTGTATTGTATTGAGGGGGTGATACATGCTGGAAACAGAAAATAACCCAACATCCCTGAAATGAACAGGCAAATGAACAAACAAACCAAAGTGGCAGCAAAAAATACAACCTTAATGGGCATGCATATCATAAAATCATCTGTTTTTGCGTAAACCTACAACAAGCGTAACAACAAGGGAGCACGTGTCAGCCTTCCTCAGCCTCTCTCCCTATCTCACATGCATATCACACACACAAGAGCGGCGGGCGAAGGCAGGCGGCTGTCTGTATCGTGCAACTTCGAACTGCTGCGTGCGTTGATCGCGAATCAGATCACGACCGTGAGCGAGTGCATGGTGTGCTATGTAGAGCCGCGCTGTTGCGATCTGTGTGGATAACTTTATGCGCTTGTCAACTGCTGCTCTGTTCAAATTCTAGCTTCTCTTCCAGCCAGATAATCATCAGAAGCAAAGGCGCGGGCCGTAAACTGAGCTCGCCCGAGCAAGTTCACGCATTGCATCACCCTTGTCGGCAAGTTCACGCATTGCATCACCCTTGTCGGCAAGTTTTACCCTTGTCGGCAATTGTCTCTTCAAAGCTCACGCTTGACAAGGGTGATATGCGCTGGCGGGATCCCTGCTGCTGCTGCAAAACTCTTGGCATTCTTGGAAAAAACGAAGACCAGGGTGAACTCACAGTTGTTTGTTGCAGATGGTACACAGCCATTTCTTGGTCATGGGGAGAACCACCTTGCAGTTAGTGCAGACCTTTTGTTGGCATTTTGGGCACACCTCGCCAGAGTTGATGAGTGCCCCCAGGGGCTCGCGGCACCGGGCGCAGACCTTCTTGCTGCTTGCCGCAGCCGCTTCCTCGTCGTCGACCTTGATGGCCGACTTCTTGCGGAGCTCGTACAGCTCAGTCTTCAGTTTCCTGAAAATATCCAAGGCAGAAGTTGTTTGCGGTCGTTTTTTGTTTTTGTTTTTTTGCTGTTGCCGGGTTTTTTTTTTAAGATGCTTATTCTCCTTGGGAAAGCTCAGAAGACTTTCAAAAAATAAAAATAAAATCCACAAGAAAGGCCATATCTCATTCACAATACTGCCCTTGTTGCATTATATTTTCTTTTAAAAAATGAAAATACAATCATAATTGTTGTCTTCATATGGTCTTCATGAAAGCAATAGCATATCTGCTTTGCAAGGCCAACATTCTGCAAGAATGGATATTTGTTTAAACTGTTTGGTTTACTGCATCTGTGGGAAACTTCTCCTGACTAGTCTTGATAATATTGTCCAATTATAAGTTTTAGGAAATCCACAAAATGTCACACCTTATCAATATCAGACATAGCAAAATTTGTTACCCCGATAGAAACAATAAAGACGTACATTGATATACAAAAAAGGGGCCAAATAAGAAATGACATTGATCTGTGTAATATCATAATCATTATTGTCACATGAAAATATGAAATACAGGTTGGAAACTGAGAAGGCTTGTGAGAAAGCCTACTTCTGGATACTTGTGACTGCAATCATGATAAAATAGCTTTAGATTTCAGTACTGAATTGAAAAAAAAAAAATTTGCAGAATTGACAGATCATGCACTCATATGGCAGATACATCTGAGTTTTGATGAAAAATCTATAGAAGGGATTCTAATGATGAATTATGGCACAATTTCTACATCTGTAACAGAAGTCGTAAATCACATAATTTTGCTGGTAAGAGACAGTGACGCGGATGAAGTGACGCACATTTGAGCATGCAGACAAACTGTACACAAAACATTACATTGCCGTGCTTATATAAGCATGTACAAAAACATAGCATTGTGACACATTGTGATACATTGTAGCAACACACACACACACTCAAAACAGATCTTCAACTACATCAATTACTAGTACTTTTACAGGATCACAGGCATAACACATTGATGTCATTTATTTGTTTGTAGGTACATGTAGGTAGGTAGGTAGGTGGGAGAGATAATTCACTAGTTTGCACCACATACTGCCTCAAGCATCCAGCATATTTCCAAAAGATTCATAAATTTAAGAGTCATAATGAGCTCAATAATATAGGCAAAAGTACATTACATCTCATTTCTACACAAGGTCATTTCAGTAATATTGCATTATTCTGGAAAAAGACATTGAAAAAAAAAGCAATACAGGGATTAACTCTTTGTCTCTCTATATATCAAAATGTCCAAAGTCTATAGGATGTGAGAACCTCATATGGTAAATGAAATATTCTCAGACATAATAAAAACTGCAACTCTAATAATTGTTGTCATCAATCAAAAAAAAAAGCATTTCAGTGGTTTCTAGATAAGACATTTAATAGGTTTTATATGACACAATGATTTTTTCACAAAAAAAAAACAATGATTGAGAAAAGAATACATCCATATTCAGAAACAAAGTCATAGTTTGATGCATAATGTGCATGACTCATTTCCTTTGAATACTAATGCATGAAAAAAAAATGGTACAGTTGTGATCTCTTCTGCTAGCAAAGTATTAGCCATGTACCTCTGAGATTCAAGGCTGGTCCTGAATGGACAAATAGAATGAAGTTTTGAATGAATACAAATCCTATTAAATCTTCTTCTCCTTCTGTACTAGCATACGTACGACAAGTATGAAATTATACCATTTTATAGCAGATAGTATGTACATATAGTAACAAGCAGCAACATTATTCCATGTGTGTGTGTGGGGGGGGGGGGAGGTGGAAGAATGGTGTGTTCCAAACATGTACCAACGATATCACGTAATGATTAAAATCAAGAGACAGGGATATTTTGAGGGGAAAACTGGAGCAAATACAAACACTGATAAGACAAAATACAAATACAACAAGGAACTACTGCATGTGTGTGTTGCCAACTTCACAGTTTGCTTAAAGACGACAACTAAACTACCATTAAGAAGTAAATCTAAAAGAAAAAGAAGCAAACACTGCAAATTCCATTTAAACCTGGTTGCTCGGACACATCTGAACAAGAATGCACAAAGATGAAGACATCACAAAGTCTGTTCTTATCCAGAAGAGCAAGGTATACCCATAAGATCATTGGATATATTTCAGTTATCCTCTCTTTTTCCCTAGTAGTTCTTGCATTGCGTTGATTCTTGACATTTAATAGGTGCTTTCTGCTTTTCGGCAAAGAACTTTACTTGGAAGTATTAAAGCAAAAGAAAACAAACGTATCTATCAGATTGCTATGGTCAATTGGTAAATGGGCAAGACACTCTTGACTTTGCATATAAGATGTCAAGACTCACTGGTATTTCTTTCTATTCACAGGACATGAAGTGCAATGTATCTTTAAGTCATCTTCAGACACAGTTGGCTTCTTGGCAATCATGTTAATGTGCACTTATTAAAAGTTGTAGAAGACTTTTCTTCAACTCATGATCCTAGCATGTTTTCACACATCTACTTATTTTTCAATCATGATAAACCGATTGCCTTCTGAAATTTCTCAATGTGATTCTTAAGATGACTGCTGCCTTTAAACTGAAAGCAAAATGAGATGACATGAAACAATGAATTCATTGATGGATAGATGATGAATGAATCAATGAACAAATGAATGAATGAATGAACAAATGAATTAACTGATTAATTGATTAATAAATGAGTAAATGAATAAATAAATGAATGAATAAATGAATGAATGACTGCATAAATAAATGACTGTTACTAACTCGTGCTTAAATGTGTGAAGAAGATAAGTAGAATTATGTCTAAACTGAAACTAGCATGCAATGTATCTATGTCTGGAGAATGTCCTTCTCAGAAAGCTCAACTCTCTGTTCTTTTGGTTACAGTTCATTATTTGCAAGATTTATTTTACTCAAGGTTTGCTCTTCCAAAAATAAACCTTTCATCTTTTTCAGATTAATGAACCTTCAGAAGAACAAACCTTATCTCATTTTTGGATAAATCAACCTTCTGAATAATGAACCTGATTTCATTCTCAAACTAACAAGGCTTTGGAATTTATGAACCTCATTTGATTTTCAGACTATCAAACCTTTAGAATAACATCACAAATATTTAGATTAAAGAACTCAATATTATTGTTGGATTACATGCCATATAGGTATATGAAATTTGTGTGTTTCAAAATAACAAACCTTCGGAACAATGAACCTTTCTTCATCTTCAACGAATAATCAAAATGCCACAAATGTTTGGATTGACACACCCTATTTCATTTACAGATGTTTTCCGACAGACATCTAAGTACACAGAATTTGTGTGTTACAAAATATTAAAAGAGTCTTCATAATAAAAAATCTGATTTGATTTTTGCATTAGCAAACCTTCAGAATAATGTACATCACCCCTTCCTCTTCGTATATCTCAAACAAACTTGTGAAACAGTATTTAAATCCAGTCACGGCTGATTAAGGGTAAACATTGGTTCCGACAAGGAGGTGCTTGTAGGACAAACATTTGTTCCGTGATGCAGGTTGAGATAGAGGATCACCAGGATAGACTGGTATGCCAGGGCATCACTTTGGCAGATTACAACATAAACGTAGTCCAGTGCATTGGAAGATGTGTTTAAATCATGCACATTTTACATAAATGCAATACTCTTTTACATTAGGGCTGCACTCAAACGGCAAGACACCATTCCAAGACAATGTTTTCTATTGCCAATCAAATGACTGTTCAGCCATGTATGAAAATAAATTGACATTATTATTTCAGGCTTTACAAGGACTTCCACTGGGGAAAAAAGAGAGCAGCATTTCTTCAGTTTTAATGTAATCTCTTTTTTGTTTTTCTGGGGTTTTTTTTTTGGGGGGGGGGAGGGACAATTCTTAACTGCTTTCCTTTTGTTCTGCAGTAATGATAAAAGCAATGATGGGAAAGAAAGTCTTATATCAATGGCAATTACAACATCTTTCATTTGTAATACAAATAATAAGTAAATACATTGCATTTACACACCTGGAAAAGGATAAAATCCAGCTTTATAAAATTCATTACATGATTTCCTGATATTCCTTACACTTTCATTGTCATAACTGTAATTACTCAGAAACTTGTATGCAAAATACTGTTAACATTGGCAGGGCATTAGATGGGCTGCAGTGAGGTGGGGGTTAGGATAGATACGGTGGGGGTTGGGGGAGGGGGGGTGGGAGGGAGGTCACTGAGAATCTTTTGTGCATGCACAGTTTGTTGCTAGGGGAATACCAAACAATATGTAATTGGGATCCGCCTAGGTGTATTGGATTTGCTTGTGCATGTGTCAGTAACTTGATGGCGGTGTCAAATGTACAGACAGAATTAACATCTGCTTGTTACCATGGAAATGCTCTTATTCATATACTCACTAAAACCATATTGCATGCATCATTAATTTTCTTATCAAATCTGACGTAAGTTTGAACTTGCACTTGATTTGACGTATGCATGGACAGATGCAAAATAATTGTTTTGTTCCAATAAGAACAAAACTTTATATTTTTCATAATAATGCACAAATAAGATTACCACGGCA
Source organism: Diadema antillarum (assembly GCF_040938485.1). Classification (NCBI taxonomy): domain Eukaryota; kingdom Metazoa; phylum Echinodermata; class Echinoidea; order Diadematoida; family Diadematidae; genus Diadema; species Diadema antillarum. Next base: position 277,033 of record NW_027271822.1, read on the forward strand.
GAGTTTTTATGAAATGTCTCGGCTTTTATGATACCGTGTCATCTCATCGGAGCTTGTTATTCTCGTGGGACGATAAGTGAAATGGATACTTCACCGAGAACAGGTGCAGGTAATCACGTGTGAGTAATTACCGTCACCGGATACCGGCAGATTCAGCCTAGCTGGGTCATTACGACCTGGTCTAGCCTTGAGCAAATAAGGTCAAGCAGAGAAGCTTGTCTCCACGTATTAAGATTATCCTTGCATCATGTGATGCTCCCATGTAAAAAAAAAAATGGAAAAAAAATGAAAAATTTCATGTGACGGTTTTCTCATTAGTCTCCTAGCGAAAGCAAAAGGGCGCACTTCCATACAAGAATACATTCTTTCCTACCATTTCTTTGTTTGCACGATATATTAACTGAGGCAGATGTCAAAAAGAATCAGTGGGCTAATACTGCAAAATGATCCTCTGTCAGTTGGTATCTTCATGCAGCAATCATGCTGCAGACTTTGCATTATCACTTTTAGACAGATCTAAAAAACTCTCCAAATTTCCCCCTTTTCTTGTGGCTCAATTTCTCTATGAAGGTGGATTTGTTTTTGCAACAAAAACAACAGCAAAGTACCACTGAGTTTGCACCAAGACAATAAATACATGGTCATCACAGAAAACTATCCAGATGTTATCGTTTTATGGAACACTGAGCACATTTCTGCCCAAGGCAGAAATCCTAGCAACAAAAAATCCAGGTCCCCTTGGTTATTAATATGCCACCCTTTACTGCCATTTATTACCATTATATTGGGTCTCAGATTTAAAAAAATGACCCTAAATAAAATTCAAAGCTTGGGTTTTTTATGTGTGTGTGTGTGAGAGAGAGAGAAACTGTATGTATATGTGTGTATGTGTTTTTCCAAGGTTTTTTATTAACATGAATGATAGAATAACACACACACATAAGTAAGATTTTGACAATAACAAAATGTTTAGAATAACTGTTTTGAGTTTAAGATTTCTGGGCAATTCAAAGACTTGAAACTATCTTCAAAATTTGCCAATTCAAACAACAGTATAAGGGCTGATAAAGATTGTAGGAACCATGTTTGAATACCACTCTCATATAAAAATCTTGCTTTGTCAGTGTACACTTGGCAACATGGTATTCCCTCTTTCTCTACTAGAATTGGTTAAAAACATGAGTTTGACAATGTTTCTATGAATTGATTGTACCTTGGGGTTATAGACAGACTACATGTAGTTTCTATTATGCAGCCCTGCTTTGCAGAATAAGAGCAGCTGTCATCAATTGTTTTGCATGGTTCTATGTACATGAAAGTCAACATTTATTCATTTGTAATATACGGTCTGTCGCTATGCATGTTCACTGAAGTGTGTATGTTCATTACAATACAATTCCATTATTCAACGGTACTCTCTAAGGGCATCCTAACAATACAATGTATTTCATACAATTCCAAATCCTAAACAGTTTCTTCCATGGAGTAGAACTCTTATTCAAATATGAGACACTATTAAATGCTGGCAGCAGAAACCAAGTCTGTCCTTTTGTCTGTCCTTTTTTTTTTTTACTAAAATGAATACAAATCTAAAACTGCATACCAATCATTCCATACGTGCGATAAAAAGAAACCACAGAATAGAACAGTTTTCATCACAAAGAAATATCTTCAGGGACTAAGTATTGAAGCATGAAAAAGGAAAAAACAAAACAAAACACCTGAATACTTCGACGCAGGGAAAATAAAATGGATCTGATTCTCCTTGGCTTGAAGAGATTCAAAACATCAAGAAAAAAGTCTGTGCATTTTTTGAAACTTTTATAGCATATGAACAACAAAGGGCTCAAAAATATTCCATTACGAGGTGGGGGGGGGGGGAACAGTATGATCTACAGTACAAACAGTTCATAGGGGGATCTGCAATTGTGTTTAAACATCAACAAAAGTCTGTCTATTCATCCAAGGACATTAATGGTCACACACTTTATCAATGTACACGTGTAGATACACTATAAAAGGTGTGAAATAAAATCAGTGTGTAATGCTCACATTCACATAAAAGTAGTGCACATTTACCATAAGTACAACCAATGAGCAGCATGCAACATAGAAACAAGTTTCCACTTCTAGAAAGAGAAAATTACAAAATGAACTCAGTTCCTTTAGAATGTTAAAGGGATGGTACAGTATTGGTGGAGATGAGAATTGGGCTTTTAACTTTTTGTGAGATACCAAGAAAACACTTTTGATATAGTACAGAGCAAACCCCTTTAAGAAGAATTTAAAGTTTATTTGATGAAAATCAGGTGTGGAATGACTGAAACATCAAAAAACAAAGTAAAACAAAGTGATCGTAATAAAGTGTGGGTCCCACACTTTATTAGAATCACTCTTTTTTGTACATCAGCCATTTCAAAACCAATTTCCATCAAATAAATGTTGAATTCCTCATAAAATTACATGCTCTTTCATATATATATATATATATTTTTTTTTGTGAAGAGGTTTCTCATTATCTCATCAAAAAATGTGAGAAACCTGAAATAAGGTCTCAACTAAAACTGTACGATCCCTATAATGGAGGTACAATAGACAGACAGACAGATAGAAGACCAGACAGACACCTCAACAAACACACACACTGTAATAAACTTGGGCAATACAATGTACTTGCACTGAATCAATTATATGACAGTGTGGCATGACAAAGGTTAACTTCTGAGTCCAAATGCATCAAACTGGTATTCATTAAGACAGAATCTTATGTTTACACTATCATTGATATTTTATTACATATTTCTATCATCATAATTGTGTTACGCAACATTTAGCTGAAGTCTTTTCATGAGATTTTAGGCAATTTTAAATTTATGGTGTATCTAAGATCAAAAAAGAGTCAGTCTGTGCCAGGGGTAACAAAAATTCACAAAAAATTTCCCCAAAGGGCAACCTGCTTGGGGCCTAATTCTCTTAACATTATCATTTATAACTGGTCTGTACTATATTTCACACAATATCAATGGTACACTGATACTTAATAAAGAAAAAAAGTTAATTTGATATGAAGCAATAAACACACCTGTCTGCATACAACCTTGACACTTATAGCCACACATAAACAAGATCTTACTTTATAATAGAAGTTGGAGTATTCATAATTCTGGACCCCGTTTTATGAAGAGTTATAACTGATTATATAGTCTATGGTAGCCTGTGTGGTAAGAATATGTACAATCGATTATATCTTTTTTATAAAATGGGGCCCTGAACCAATTTTCAAACCAATCAGCGTTCAGAGTGGGTTATTGTGTTGGTCTAACAACCTGCTGAAAAGAAAGGTGTTCTGTTTTAATTCCTGTAATAGTCTATTGGATGGACCCACATATGTGTTGAACTTCACCACGTCCCAACTCAAGCATTAGAACAAACACGTCATCCATCAATCATACTTCATTGGGTGTCGACAGCAAGCGAGAATGTGTTTCACAGAGAATGATGTTGCCATGGCAATCCAAAAACATGAACAGTACACATACTTGAATCAATGGTAAAGAACATTTTTTCCTTCATCCTCCCTACCGGCTTACTTTACTTGTTTAAAAAAAACAACAACATATGAACACATTATCGCTATCTCTCTCTCTCAAAAAAAAAAAAAAAATTGATGCAACTTTGATAAACTATCAAAAAAAGAAGAGCATAATTTCCTTTATGTTATAAAGCATCTATTGCACTGCTTTTAATGCAGATCAACTTTAGTCCCTTATTTTGATTTGATATATCTACGTGCAAATTTGTTTTCAGCAGACCAAATTGCCATCATGAACATATCATTACATAAACATGAAGATGGACCTCACAATTCTCACAAACCACGTGTACGGAATAAAGAAACACAACATAGCATGTCATGTCAATATTTTGGTGCAATACAAGGTTAAAACATGACCATTTCACAAGATTCCCACAGCAAACTCACCACACAATATCAAGACACAGAACAAACACATCACTCAAAGAGAATAGGAAAAAAAAAAGCAATGACATCAATTATCAAAGTGGAAGATGGAAAAATAAAATTTCCAGAAGAGAGATGACAACCATGTTACCTTGTGCTTGTCCTGCACAATGAAAAGCATGCCATGGAAAATGTACGAGATTGGAGGGGAAAAGGCAAAGAAAAGATATGGGTAAATGACAACTACGAATGAAAACATGTGAATATCAGTAACATATGAAAATGATGAATACAAGTAAATATATAAATATATATATATGTATATATATATATATATATATATATATATATATCTACAGTTGAGAATGAATGATGAAATGTGAATGCTTAATTTTATAGAATCACTGTATTTCTATGAACAATAAAGCAATTGTGAAATCATCTATGAACCATTTGTAAAGCAAAGGCAAACTACATTCATCAAAATCCACCCATTTGATTCAAACAGCAAATAAAACATCAGTTACTATACATAGACAGAATTTTCCCTCCATTAAACTTAAATGTTCAAATACATAAATAGAGCACTGAAATTACTCCATAACCTACAATTCAAAATTTTAAAAAAAAATCACAATCTACCAACTCTTTAACATTACACATCACACAAGAACATCTTCAACTAATAGGCAAACATAAAAAGTAAGCACAGACACAGACTCATAAATATACATCCACAACTTTGCACAGAAGTTTGATATACTGGATTACTGCCACTATTCTTACATTATATCCTGCTTGCAGCTTTCACATAAAAAGTAACGAGTGCACATTCACATACTTAAGTTAAGAGCACACATCAATCATATTTAAATTGACAAGTTACAGCACCAGATACAGAAATTCACAGCATTGACTATAGCAACTAGTCAATTAAAACATTTGGAAATGTACAGTAAGCCCCTATTTGAAAAAAAAAAAAAAAATCCTATCCTTTGTCACTTTCCCTAACACACTTTTCATTAAAAAGAAAGAAATGAAATTAATATATTTTAAAGTGTTACATTCAAAGACTAGATCATACACCTACATGTATGGGCATCCAACAATATCATTAAAATGTGATGGAAACATCAAGATCATACAATGTATAACATGTAAACAAAACAACAAAATGGCACTAAACAAATGCTTCAACAGACAGACTTTGAAAAATAAAAGTCAAAAAATAAATATCACTTAGACAAAGCATCCATAAAATTTCACATCGAGATATTCAACACTGACAATTAACTGTACCTTTGATATCCATGATTCATCTGTCAAATTATATCAAGTTTGAATTAAAGGCAGCTGCTTAAGATAGAAAACACGAAGGGGGTGTGGAGCTCAGAAAACACACACGCACAAAAGAAAACTACTACTTCACAACAAGATCTAGCTTTCCAAGGTCTCTTTGTATTTATCTTTATTATTATTTTTTGGGGGGAGGGCATCTAAAGTTTGTATTGGCGATAGGGATTTGGCAAAGCAAAGGTATATTTAGAAGCAAAGAGCAAAAGAAGGAGAGATTTTGGATCTTGCAGGTAGATACCTGCACTAGTACCTTTTTTGCTAGTTCTGACGTACATTGCACAGGGCGTAAATTCGGCCTCATTTAGTCGCAAGGTGCTACAATTTGCGATGTGTATTAAAACACAATCACTGAACCTATCAGCATCATTTCAGACACTACATTGTATGACTGTTTTAGGAAGAGCCTAGCACACTTTTTGCTACTCGCCGGTCTTTACAGAACATTGTTTCAAATACAATACGTACATCTGCATGCAAAAAAAAAAAAAAAAAAAAAAAAAAAAATCTTTTGTTATCTACTTAAGATGTTAAAACATCTGAAAAGTGCTACAACCCTGTAAATGCAAGTAATAGAAAATGTACCAGAAATTTGCAGTTTGAGGTAGAAAAACACAGTACTGGTATCAAAAAAGAGCAAAAGGATGATACAATTGTGCTACACCAGGTCTTGGCACACACTGATCTAATATCATGAGCGGGGGCTAAAAAAGTGGTGAAGGGTTAAAATAAAGTGAACGCAAACAACAAAAAGGAGGATATAGTAATAGATAAGAAAGGAGTCTATGATGCTGCATGGCAAAGCAAGGTGTTTTTTTTTTTACAGGCATTTGGGAGCATGAGAGAAAATGGAAAGAGAAGAAATATTAATATTCATGACACGATGCTGCAAATGTTCTTATCAAAAGGTTAGATATCATATAAGAGATCAAAAAAATTTTGAGATGAAAAATGAGTACATACACATTCATCAATCACACAGAAAAAGCGACGACATTGCTGTCATATCATGTAACCATCACAGTACGTTCAGTCGTGTTACAAATCCTATTCTCATTCACACACGGTATGTTTCACTATAGTATTCTGACAACCAGTTTTAATAGAGCTCAGCCTTGAAAAAGGCTATAACTGACTGGCCTCCAGTAGCAGTTGTGTTTTTTTTTCTTTCTTTCTTTTTCCTGCAAACTACACACAACCCTATAGTGTTTTACACACTGTCCCTGGGCAGTTATTAAAGGGATAAAAAGTCAAAATCCTGTCATTGACTGTGGGATGTGGGTCTCACATAGATTTCACTCTTCCTATAGACTATAGCCTGACTTCAGTTTATATAATGCCATCACTACTGCAGATCTCTCTGTTACTCACAGCCAAGGATTGTCTTTGTGTGTTCAGTTCAGAACTTTAAAAGTACAAAACAACAATATTCTTGCAAATATGCAGAAATCAGAAATTTGGTACATAAAGTTGATCACTTTGATTCCATATATTAGTATATTCATACCAAACAAAATATTCCCCTACACGGAACAAAGACCAAGAAGAAGGTGCATTCCAATTCATATCTATTATATCTATTCCATTCATATTTGAAGTAAAAAAAAAATCATGTAAATAATCACAGTAAACAATAATTACCAGTGCACAATACATGTCCCCCCACACACACTCTGCTTTAGACGTGTCGAGCTTGAGCATATCTCACTTATCAGGCAATATCACTAAGCCACATGAGCGCTGGTCCGGACATGGCTGCACAACTGGACCGCATGCACACATTAAACTTCCCTCATGGCTTTCATGATTAAATGCTTTCACCTCACCTGATAAAGATTTCAATAGTTTAACACACATTGCTCAGATTTTTTTTTTTTCAGGTGACACATTCCCAAATTGACCAGTTTTGATTTCAAGCAATACTAATTGGTCTATAATTAAATCAGAACGATACTATGTGATAACACATCAACAACGCTATGCTCACTAATGCAATAACAAGACATTACTGTATGTGTCAAACGTACACATTGCACATTCCCAATTTGTCACGTTCCCCAAAGTCCATGCTTATATGGAGATTGACTGGCAAATACTTGCGTGCCTCCTCTATTTTCCAAGTAAACATTTTACAAAAATGAAAAAAAAAGGCAAAAGCAAAAAGGAACAAAAATGTCCAGCTGGGTGGACTTTGTTCTTTGCACAGCCTACCACTGCAACTAGAGATTCCTCGAGAGAAGCTTTCTTAGTTCTTGACAATCCTCAACAATTTAAAGACACTTCACGGTATGCTAGTCAATCTGTTTTCCCTTCCATTGTCTAGACTCCTGTTTCAAATGTCAGATCTAACCCACTGACATTTACCATGTAAACATTAGCCTCAAATTGTTTCCCAAACTGCAGGTGTGTGGCATCAGCAAAATGCAACTGCCATGACATTTTATTTCCTATTTGAACTGAGCTAAAGGGGGGGGGGGGGGTGCCTGTATTCTCTAATAGTGGAATATGGGTACACACTTCTTGTTTTAGTTTTTTTTTTTTTTCTCTCTCTCAACAGAACACACAGTTAGGAACATTTTTCTCTGTTTCACATTTGCATTCATCTTAAACCACTTCAAGTGCACATCTTTGTTAAAACTGTTCTTTGAATAAGAACTCACAGGAATAGCGTTAATATCCAAAGGGCATGGCTATAGGGGAAAAACACCTGTCACTAAAAAGCAGACACAGAAAAATGTAAAAAGCTTCCTCGGTGTCTCAACAAGATAAAGTGAGAACACCAATGTACATGTAGATGACTACAGATAATAAAAGGGAATGGTACAGATAATAAAAGGGAATGGTACATAATTCTTAAAGAAATATAAGCAATTCTGAGCACTCTTTGCAAATATGGGTGTGCTGAAATACTGTTCCACTTTTCAATCCCACGCAACAATGAAATGACCCTGAATTATCAGGGTTGTGGACAGCCACAATTTGCCTGGAGAATAGCCTTTTTGGGCTTTGGTACTTTTGACTGGTAGTGAGTGGTATATTTGCACTGTGCATGGACCATCCCAAAGCTAACAATGTCACACTGCATGCCCCCAGGGATGGTGTTGTACAAACAAATTATTCAAAATATTCATCTCTCTAATTCTTGTCGAGTCAAATAAATACATCAATAAACGGACTCAAAAGTGTATATGTGTGTACATGCACGCACACTAACCTATTTTTTCTATTGGTCCAACCTGTGTGATGGACCAACCTGTGTGATGGACCAGTAGGTACCCAGTTTTTCCATTCTTTTCAGGTTCATTCCTGGAAAAGTTGCTGATCCACAGTGATTTTTACTGGTCTGGACTGTTGGACCAGTGCCAGTGTGCAGCACTGATGCATTTACATATACCATTGTATGTCTATCTGTAATATGTATACGTATCAATGTGTGGGATAGCAACTGAAATTGAATAATATGCATCCTATGCTTAATAGATACTTTTCATGATTCATAATTTAATAATACGAATAAAGGAGACAGTTGTTATTGACTTTTTGGCAGGTATTACCGATTATTAGAATTCTACTGTAATGCATACACTCATCATAAAGGACATTGCATATAATGCCTCATAGTCAACTTGCATGGTTGGCATCATATACTTGCCAACAGTTTACTGACATATTTTCAAGCCACATTCTTTTGTAACTCTTTCCTTTACCTACTTATTAGATACCTCTTCTCTCTATTTCATTCCTTCCCTCTATCCCTCTCCCTCTCTCTCTTTCTTCATGTCTATATCTACATCATTTTATATAGCCCTTTTTCTATACGACAGCTTTATGTATGAAATAACTCTGCAAATCTATTCAAATATGGAGAGAGAAAAAAAGTACAATAAAAACTTTGACACAATTTCTATGACCTTATTTAACACCATTTCTATGACCTTTTTTTATACATGTGATTTCACTAGATGGGAACAGCCTGATTGTGTTTTATCTAGCATTCCTTTGTGGCCAAACACAAAGAAACATGTAAACAAAAATACACATTCTGACATACTTGATTACGTGGATTAACCCGATTTACTGAGAGGATACCATGCATGGCATTTTCTGTTTAGTGTCTCCTTTTATTGTTTCTTTCCACTGTTATATAATCAGCCACTCTCAAAAACAAAGCAAAACAAAACAAAGAAAACAAGATAAAAGTGCAGAACCAAAGCAAACTAGTGACATCTTACTTGAAAGCTTGGCACCATGATTACATACAAATCATCTCCACCAAATGTACTTAATTCTACATTATTATATGTAGAAATGATCGAGGTCAATCCTTTGCCATCTAATTCATTTTCTATATCGAATATTAGATATGAAATTTAGGGAATCATTACATTTTTGAGGCATGATTTTCAATCCAGATCAGAGGTAAATTCCCTCTACAAACTGATCGAATGTGTCAAAGCTAAGTGTCCTTGAGTAAGTCTATATTGTGCAATGTATACCCTCAAATGTAAAACAAATTCCTTTTACATTATATGACTCTTTATTTTTGTACCTAGGACACATCATTTGTACTTCCCTCTCATACAAGCAATATGTTTGCACGATACAATACCACACAAACTAGAATCACTTTTAAAGTTGCTCCGTAATTGATGTGAAAATTTGACCACTTTCCTCTGGACATGAAAGATACAACCAATTTGATGATCAAAAAAGGAAATTTTGGTAAAGATTTATGTGTCAAAGGCAGATGGTTGAGAGCTAATGACATATTAGTTTTTCTAGTTTGCATCTTACGGTTTCAACTCTAGTCAGTCTTTGGTGAAAAAGGTCAACAAATTAAGAATTAAGGCACAACATTAAATCACTGCATCTGGACTTACTGTTTGATTTCGAGAACAGTTTCCCGTCCGATCCTGGATGCTTCATCAGCTCATCTGATTTGGTGGTGGAAAAATGCATCATTGTTGATCATGCAGGTGCACCACTCTCAGAATTGAACAGTAAGTCCAGATGTAGTGATTTGAATTTGTGCCTTTAATTGAATGCTAATTGGATGATCCAGAACTTACATCAAATGAACTTAAGGATGATTACCTAACTTTCTCATTTCAAGGCAATTTTGGGGAGGAAACCTCTAGAAATTTGTTCTCCAGAAAGTTCATGGATGTTTGGGAAATATGAACATAACCAAGCATCTGACCTAGTATACCTGCAGCATGAGGAAACACCGGTGGTCTGATTAAATTGATCTTCATTTGCTGTTCACTGAGGTACATTCCAAACCCATAAATAGCACAGTTTGTCATTACCTGGTACCGAATATGTGCATCTCTAAGCCAACGCTGCACACTGGCACTGGTCCAACGGTCCCTGACCAGTAAAAATTACTGTAGGACCAGTAACTTTTTACGGAACGGACCAGTAAGACATGGTAAAACTGGGTACCTTCTAGTCCGATAGACAGGTCGGACCATTAGAAAAAATGGGTTAGTGTGCAGCCCTGTTTAAGCGTACCCTTATTGGTACCAGGTAAACATTCGTCGGCTGTGTGTGTAGGACCTACTTACATAGGAATTAGTGATAAAGCTGTATACAGTTCACTGCAAGGATTCCCGAATATACACTGTATCGGAGACAGGCTAGCCTCCCCACTGCTGACCCCATGCTACCAGGTCTTTCAGAGGAATTTCACTCAACACAAGCCACTGAAAAGTGAATGGCATTCCTCCATTTTGTCACAAAAGACTCGGTATAGTTTGATAGGATCGGGATATCTTCCTTCCATGTGTACAGACTGTGTGAAATCTGCATTTCTAAGGCAACACAGCACTGCACAAAATTTGTTGAAGACGGGATTTACAATGTACAGAAAAGGCTAAGCTGTCCACAACACTGATCATCTTTTGATCTTAACCTTACCCCAACTCTCAAGTGCCTTGACCTTTTTGTTCTCTTTTCTTTGTCCCTCTCTCACTCCCCCTCTATCTCTTTAACAAATCTGTGCAGTTAACCAATAACCAGGGTGCAACAGAACAGAAAATAGTGAATGGTATAGGATACTTCAAAAGCCCCAAGTCCTACTGTGGATAGGCTATATGATGCTGAATACTGTTTTGTTGTTGTTGTTGTTGTTGCTGTTGTTGTTACTTTTGTTTTGCATTTTTTTTTCAATCAAGCCTCTTCCTAAGCCTCCAAAAGGAAAAAGAGCACAACAGGGGTGAGGCCCTCTGAACACAATACTTGTGATATAATACAAACTCCCTGACCGTATTTGTATTGTACACACATTTTTGACTGATAGAGCTTTGCACCTTTAAGTGAAGAGTATAAAGATCTTAATACCCCGTTGCTCTAATGTAAGGGTCTTATTCTACACAATTAACTAAGCAGTAACAGGGGTTGTTTGGGCACAATTCAAGCTATTTCTCCCTTCCCAACCCCTGTCCCTTTGTACCCAAAGTGTATCCCCCCTAACCCTGTCTGTGGGAACTGGGTCAAGCTCCATATCCACTCCTTACAACTTACTGTGCTACAATTTTTTTCTTAGGGTCACTAGTTACTGAACTGTATTCTCAACCATACACAAAGACTGCCTATGTATTTACCTACCCTACTTTGGTTGCTACTGTAAACTATAATTCCTCCCATTTCCAATGGTTAAAAAAAAAAAAAAAAAAAAGGAAAAAAAAAAACCCTGACAGCTATACTGGTATCAGCTAGAGTTTTAAGCACAATATGAGCTAACTCCATTCTGGTTACGTTTAGATATTTGCAACTAAGGCTGGTTAAAAAAAATAATAATAATAATAAGAAGAAGAAAATATGAGACATTTTTCATCATATATTGTAACTTACAAGAATTTTCCCCAATGTGTTACAAGTGAGGTATCACTAGAAAGGTTTTATTTTCTTCTGATGATGGTTTTATTTTGCTCTGTCTGATGATGAACATACCTTAAAGGTAGGGGATACCTTTTACAGACCTCCCAAAATGCAGCAAAACATTAAATATGAACCTCAGGGGACTTGCTTAGGCCACTGCTTCGAAATTTGGAAGTCAACCGTTATCTAAAATTTGAATAATGCACAAAACTCAACTACTCAGTAGTTCTGTGTGTCAGCCACACTTAAGCCTTTTTGTTGCATTCTTCTGTATTTGTGATCTATAAACACAAATCTAAAAGTACTAGAGTTGATGTAGTAACATATAGAGTGTGTGGTAAGAATGTATATAGAAATGTTTGTAAGTGTTGACGAACTTTCTTCACAAAATATACATGATGGACACACATGCAGTACATGGGTCTGCAAAGGTAGCCTAGTAATGTACTGGAATTTACGGTGAGCCCCGAAAACAATTCAATTCAAAATCTAACCGTCAAAAAAATGTACTAAATGTTACCTTCCGCTTTCAATACTTTATGGGAGTTTCTAAAATGATATTCTCTTCAACATACCACTGTATTTATACAACTCTTCATTTAAGGCGTGCAAATGGGATTCCCTACCTTTAAAATGTTTAAAAGTAGTGCTTACCCCATTATACGATAAAACTCTTCTTGCCCTGCAGTAAATAGACTTATAACTACATTTTGGCTTTATCTCAATGGTTACTAGGAATCCAAAGTTCTCCCGATGAGACCACCCATATTCCCCCCTAAATCCAAATACCACAGGTACTAAGCTCCAATCTTTTGTTTGATTTACTCCACTGCACCGAAACACCCTGTCTCATCAATTCATTTGACATATTTGAATTCCACATTCCCATCTTTCATCAAAGTGCACCACAGGCGCAAGATTGAATTAAAAGTACACAGTGTCCTGTGTGTGTGTGTGCTCTGGACACGTAATGAATGGTTGAATAAGGCACCATGGATACAAACAAAATCAACTTTTGCGATACAAATCTCATATCTGGTGATATGTTTGGTTCGTTTTCACTTCAGAGATGAAGTGTGACTTCCAGGAATGTGACATAATTGTGGTTACGATTTACTATTTTTCATCACATATATCTCCCCCCCCCCCCATTTTCTAATCAGAATTTAAAGAATTTCGGTCAGATACTCTTTGTGATCGCCTTTAAAGGGATCATGCAGTTTTGGTTGAGACCTAATTTCAGGTTTCTGAGATTTTTTGGTGAGATAATGAGAAACCTCTTATGAAATATGAAAGAGCATGTAATTCTACGAGGAACTCAACGTCTATTTGATAAAAATTGGTTTTGAAATGGCTGAGATATCCAAAAAAGAGTGATTCTAATAAAGTGTGGGACCCACACTTTATTACCATTGCTTTGTTTTACTTTGTTTTTGGATGATTCAGTCATTCCATCTTCCGATTCTCATCGAATAAACTTTGAATTCCTCTTAAAATGGTATGCTCTGTACTATATCATAAGTGTTTTCTTGGTATCTCACAAAACATTACAAGCCCAATTCTCATCTCCACCAATACTACATACCTTCTTCAGGAGCTGCTGGTGTTTTATACATAATAATCACAACAAGGAACCAATATAAAATCCAATATGAAATTTTCAAATGCGATCAGTTTCATCAGTTATTTCCTACGAGGAAATAGCATGTATCAATAAAAACAAATGGAATGGAATTTAAATTCATAACAAGATTTTGATTTGGCATCTGATGACTAATATTCACAAATTTATGTTTGATTAAACATGTCATGTTGTGATCTACTATAAAAGTGGATATTTTGGCGCGACTAATTTTTCGCACTCTGCTGGGCAAGAAGAGTTTCACGTGTTTTTAATTCCGCGGAATCCAGATATCAACTACTGGAACCTATGGCAAGCAAAAATATTTGTGTGCTTTTATTTTCATGCTGAATTTGGATTATGCGAAATGAATATTAAAATTTCAACACTGCGAAAATTTTCACTTTTACAATATCAGAGGCAGAACCACAAATGATTCACACAACATTTATTTGAAAGAGATTTACACTCTAAGGAAAATGTTTAAGTGTTTAAATCACAGCAGTAACATAAAGACAAAAAATTAGAAAAATTGAAGTAATACCAAACAAAAACCTACAAAGTTACGATCATTTGAATACAGGAAGCAATGTAACATTACTCCAAAGGAGAAAAAAAACGAACTAGAATTGTCCAGGAAATGTGACCAAGTTATTTCTTGCAAAAAGAACTTATTTCTTCCACGTATATAATGTAAAGAAAAGTTATAATTCTTGACTTTTTTGTGATGGTCTTGATTTCTACCAGTCTTGGATGACATTCAAAATGTGTTGCCAGGAGTTTTATACAAAGAAAATGGTATAAGAAAAAAGGAAAAAACACAACATAACACAAATACAAGTTGTATGAAAAAGCATCATAATCATTTACAACTGGTAATCTACGCACACCGTTGTAATTATTAAATACCACATGTATGCAAAACATGTTAGTGACACTGACATCACACTTTTTAATATCCTTCTGATTATATTCAAACCTGCATCAGTCTGTTCTATTTGATGCATTACTGCATCTTAGAATAACTTTCTCCCCTGTTAAACCCCGTTCTAACGTGACAACACAGAACACGAAATATAGTCACCACCAATGAATATTTTCTCCTACACCAAATCAGTCCCACATTTTCCCACATATATTTTGATATCATACATCTGTATACCAATCCATACAAAATATTTTATCTTATTTATAAGTAGATATTAAAACTGATTGGCAGGGAATGATTTTTTTTCTGATAAATTACAATGCAATTTGCTATGCATTTTTATATCTCTGCTACTCAAACTTTCTTTTGCGCGACAGTTTTCTTCTATAGAAATGTACAGGATAGCATTTGAAATTATCATTCATTAGCTGAAACTGCCAGTCAAATTCCAGTTGGAAAATTATTCCCTGACTGGTTTATTTGCTGCAAACTTTAAACTCTGACCTAATCCTTTATGGATGGAAAATCACAGATAGAGCAATGACAGCCAAAAATCACACCATCCTCTTAAACAGTGAGAAAAACAGACATTCTTTTCATTGACAGCTATTGTGTTGATTTGTGAGAATAAACACACATTCCTGCTCAGCAATCGGAAATATTCAAAAGACTCTTTTCAGCAGTAATGCAACAAAGCATGCCTTGCATACACTACTCACTATAAAGATATCCTATTAACACTTTGTACTGAAGCGTTGTTCCAGTGTTTCCAGTAAATGAACAAAAATTGCTCCCATAAGGCATGAACATACCTGACTAAGCATTACTCAGGGAATGATACTAGATTTATATTTGCACTGAAAAGTGGCCAAAACAAAAAGGAATGAAATCTTGGAAGATTGTCTTGGGTATGTTTCATTGATTGCCAGAATTAAGAATTAACTCTCGAATAGACAAGATTATCTTGCAAGTGCATTTTTCTGCTCTTTCTTTTTTTTTTTTTGGGGGGGGGGGGGGGGGAGGGGGTCAAAACTGCAAGTATCAATTCCTTCAGCAAGGAGACCTGCTATTATGAGTGTTAATGAACCACATTGACAAAATTACCATCCTCGACCATACAAACATGAAAGTCTAGAATCTGCAATAAAAACCACACTTGGAAAAATATCCTGATCTCTCCAAAGCATCAGTTTTACTCCGGGTACAAAGAAAAAAAAATATCTGCCACGCTTTTCCTCTCTTTCTAATTAAGATACAAGGGTGAGAAGCTTCCACCATCAAACATTTGGAAAATCAACATAAACACTGAAATATCCCACTATCCCACTGGGACTACTTAAAACACCTAAACAGGTCCCTCCTTCATTTATGAAAGTTTAAAGGTACAGTACAGTTTTGGTTGAAATAGGGCTTTGGGTTTCCAATGCCTTTTTGACAATGATTTTTGCTTTAGATAATCAGATAATGAGAAACCTCTTATGAAATATGAAAGAGGATATAATTCTAAGAGGAATTCACAGTTTATTTGTTGAAAATTGGTTTTGAAATGGCTGAGATATCCCAAACAAAAGCGATCCTAACACAGGGTGGGACCAACCTTTTACTAGGATTGCTTTGTTTTACCTTGTTTTTTGGATATCGCTGCCATTTCAAACCCAATTTCCATCAAGTAAACTTTGAATTCCTCTTGGAATTGTATGCTCTTTAACATTTCATAAAATGGTTTCTCAGTATCTCGCAAAAAGTAAAAAGCTGAATCCTCACCTCAACCAAAACTATATCATTCCTTTAAAAGACCCAGTAGCATGGGGAGAGAGGGGTGACCCAATCTAATCAATCTTCATTCGCTGCCCACGAAGATACATTTGAAAATCATGTCTAGAGCACGCCTCATTGTCCATCAGCAAATAACTGCATAAAAAATATGCTCATTGGTAACATTTGACTCCAGTCAAGATTTTTGGCTGTGTGTGTACACACGATCAGATCATTGAGAGAGCTGTACACAATTTGTCACAGGGTTTAACAAATATATCTGAATCGGGCCACTAGAGACTAATGAATGTATCAGAATTGGGCCACCCTTCCCGTCGCAAGGTTCAAGATCCTCTTGCTACCAACTCTTTAATTCTATTCACACTCCATCCCAAATTTGACTTATTGAAGTAGCACAGGGTGCATGAATACAAAATTTCTTTCAAATGGATTTGTGTGTCCTAAAATGTATTGGTTCGTCATCCTGATTCACAAATGATAGCTCCCGATGGTAGCACGTTCATCAGCTTCATTTTAGCGTGAACTCTGCCACAGCTTTTCTAGCTCATTGTCAAAAATAGAGCCATGCAAATACACAGCCAGAAGTTGTGACTTGTGCGACTACAAAGTGGAGTAAAATTTCATCACTTAATCTTTGTTTCCATCACGTGGGAAAGAACAGAATTGTAAAAGGAATGCTGTACTCATAATGCCTATAGCACTCACACAGCCTCCTTGATAAAGAGACAACAAAACACATTATTTGCATTTTATATAATGAGTTTACATGAATACCAAATTTGCCTGAATTCAAAGCCTATGGGTCAAACTGAAAACATTTGAAAGTGGTCAATCCCCTACATGGATTGACCCAATACAATACATGTACATTTGCTGGACTCCGTGAATGACCACTGCCAATTAGATGACCAACCAATACCGAACTCCCTCTATTCCACAAGCAGTGTACCAAATTACTTCAGAAAATAGATTTAAAGAATAAGAAGCATTGTGTGAATTTGGGTAAAAAAAAGCTAGTGACTGAATGTTAAAAGAATTTAAAAGCACACCAACTAAAGCTCTACAGGGTGATGGTGAGAGTTTGGAAAAGAACAAAAGAAAAGGAGGTTCTGCTTACGTGCTGTTGGGACATGAATTGGAAAGAAATAAGACCAAAAACATAATCGTTAGAACATGCATACAAGCGTTGTATCTGCTTTAAGAAAAGACATTCAGTAATGCATGTAATTCAGTGGAATTATGCTTAGAATTCAACCATGACACATGAGAAATACAGACAGGCATTCATATCAATACATGACATTATCCTGCTTAAAAATTGAAATAAAGTAAATGATAGTGATGAAGCAAAGGGCAAGATACAGAGCATGAAAATCATAATATTCAAAGTTTATGCAAACTCCCAAAACAGGGCTTCAAAGCAACTTTGTTTTTTACAGATCCAAGCCTGTTACAGATTGCTTGCAGGGTGTAATTATGAAACTTCAGAACAATGCTCACTTGACCATGCCAAAAGACATTATGTACCGTATTTTGATGTAAATGCCTTGAACATTCAGACAACAGAACAATAGATGTTAGTATTATTTGGATTTCTTTTTCTTTACATTTTCCAAATGGCCTTTTTCATGAATACAAAATATCTGTTTGTAACCTAAATCAATAAAACTTTTTGCAATCAGCCCTCATAAGTATTTGGAATACTGTAAAAGCTGATATTTTTGCATCTAGAGATATTAGAAATGATGAGGTCACATACTTTTTCAAGAGATATTATTTTCATGATCTAACACCAAGCCTACCGTAAGTGAGCGATATGCCACCATATGGCAATATTTTTTGTGTGTTGTAAAATTTGTGACCCTACAGTGATCTAAAAATTCTGTGAACATTAACCTCTTGCAAAAATAAGAGCTTTTACAGTATAACAAACAAAAGCAAGCAAAATATGTGTGAGCTTGGGAAAGTAGTACAGCAAATGAAGTTCAAAGCAATAGAGACTATCATGTTCCATTTCCTTGTCATGTTTCTTAAAGGGAACGGGGAGGCATATTAAAGTGGGGCATGGGGGTGGGGCAGGTAGACATAGGGTGGAGCTGGAAAGGTAGCTCCTTCCAGAGGAATCTCCTCCACCAACAATGGGAAATGTGCATTCAATTACCAGTAAGATGGGACCAGAAGAGCAACCCAATGGCTTAGCAGTGAGTTGCAAATTGCTATTTGGTCATTGTGACATTCAAGCCCTGGGAATGCTATTACATAACACTTCCACATTGCTTGAGACTGCGGCGATGAATCCTCATGGTACCAAAACACTCCTTCATAAAACAGACTGTGCCCTTTGAATAGTGGCAACATTGCATTCACACATCGTATGTTTGCACTCAAAGGAGCTATGGGCAAAGGAAGAAAGAGGCAGTCAGTTGTTTTCTCCAATGATCCAGGGGGAAAACAGCCATAAAAGTTATAAGGGGCCACCCTGCCTCGGTTACTTACGTAGGCCTACAAAAGCACGGGACAGTGTACAAATAGTGCGCCGTTACATGATGGAATTTGTTTTTTTCTAAATACAGTTGTCAAACGCATGTTTGCTTTTTGGGTAAATGTGACAATTCTGTATGTGTTCCTTGATATGTTCTTTGTGAACTGTGCCTAAGGAAATTTGTAGAGTGGACTAGATGCATTGTAAATCACATAAATTATCATCAATTACCATATAACAGGAAGAATTACTCTGTACTGACCCTATGGTTAGTTCAAGTGACACATCCAGTCTTCTGTGACAATAAAATTATATACAATTTGTTCAGAGACAAAGCATCAAGGTTCCACTACATTTCAGTGTGGTACCATCAAAATCTGACAGGAAAAGGGAATAATTTCATAATAATCTGGTCTATGCACTATACATCTAGACACTGATTTTACATTTCCTTTGCATAATAATATGATTTTTAAATATTTCTAATTTGAGAAGGAAATTTAACAAAATTTACAGAATTTTAGTTCCCATTTGATGACACAGAATTCTCTGTCGACAGACGAATTACTTTGCCATCTCCTACATGCACTCCTGGGGTAAAATTAAAAATTTGACATTTAATAGAAAAGACAATGAAATATTTACTGATAACTATGAGCTAAGATATAGCTCTAATGTAACAGTCCTTATTTGAAGAATACCTCAGTACCGGTACTGCTTCAGCAGAAAAAACTGTTACAAGGGGGGGGGGGGGGGGGGGGGGGAATAAACCACAGATGATAACCGAAATTTGTTGTCTGCAAGATAGATATATTCTGACAAGTTCTGAATACCTACATCTCAGTTGGTACCATAATATTTTGTATTCAGAATCTATTTTACTGCTTTCAAGAATTGAGACAGTCAAATTGACATTTTTATCAGTTTTCTCTAAGTTATGACATTAGTACAATATGAAGAAATATTGGAATCCACTGTGCAAATGTTTCTGAATTCCTTTTCATATGTATATATTTCACCATCAATGAATTTCATATATTTCATTTGTAATTTAAATGCCATTTGCATTTCACCATCGACTTCACTGAAAAGTAAGTCACACAAGTTGTATAACTTACGTCTCCGGGCATGCTTACAGCTCATATGCATTCCACAATGAACACAGGGGCAAGGCAATGAAATTTGAACCGGAAAAGGGGAAAAGTTATTGATGGCAACTTTCAAAATAGCACTCCTATCCAATTTCATGAGCGCATCCTTCAATAGATGGTATTAAACATGGGACTAGGCAGCCTCTACCTTTCGGTGTAATAGAGAGCTGCAAAGTAAGATTTCCTACCAGCAGAAAAACCCAAAACCGCTCAGACGAGTAGATCAAAAAGTACTTAACCATTGCATAAAACAAGAGACTAACGTCAGGTGAGCAGATGAGTATTAGGTACATGTAGATCATCTGAATTTCTGACATCATTGTATATTTGATCACTAGGCGCAGGCCACAAAATGAACCTCCACATTTTCTGCTTGAAAAAGATTAGGTGGATATTCGACTGAATATTGCTCATGTCATGATTGTCAGGATGAAACATGTATTTCCTTAGGTTTCCAAGCATGTATTGATAGATCACGATAGTTGTTTTTTTTTATTACAGAGAACAGTGTAAGCTTAGATCAATGGAAGTATAATAGCCAAGATATGGTGGGTTTGAAAATTTGCGTAGTTGTTTGTTTATCGTATGCAAATCAGTAGACCATAGGTAAACAGCTGACACGCGACCACATTCTGTATAGGACGTACTGTAGTGTCGTACATTCGGTATGGGAGGTTATGCATTTTATAGTCGGGAGATTGGTAAGGTAGACGTGCGGGAAATTAGATAGAGCTGAGGGGAGAGATTAAGCAGGAAGCATGGACGACCACGATAGGCAAGTCAGCTCTCATCATGGACAATGACCGTGACGCTCGTTGTGCTAACGGTTTACCAGTGGAGGTCGGTGAGCTCTCATCGAAGACAATGATCGTGACGCTCGTCGTGCTGTGCTGAGGGTTTAGCAGTGGAGGTCGACGATCTGGATCCGGCTGGGGAAGGACGGACGATGTCGAGACGTTTTGTGGGGACATCTTGCGAACACAGACTGTGGCAGTGCTGTATTGGACGTGTGGTGTATTAGAGGCTGCGTGTATTGGTATAGCCAATGCAGACGTCGACTACAGTATCTAAGTTGAGTGCTCACACTAATGATAATTTTTATGTGATTGCATAGACTTAATGCCAAGCTCCTTCACAAGGCATCATTACCCTGTTGTAGAATTTACACATGAGTAAATAAACAAAGTGGTGTTAAACGGTCAGTCAAACATTGATTTGTGTGCACGTGAATTCAATCGTGTTTACATCATGGGCCTATTAAGTTTTAGTGTGGCTGTGTAGCGATAACGGTAGTTATTATTGCTATTAGTAGATGAACTAGCAGGTCTAAAAAAAAATAAAACCACAGAGTGACAAGGTGCTAGGTCACTATGTGACAATTTTGGAGGTCCCACCGAGACCTGCTAACGTTAGATCTATGTTAGGTGGTGTAAGACACAGCCATAGGCTGGTAAAGAAAATTAAAGGCTTCCTTATCATGTGGTTGATTTAAGGTGCCATGTAGTTGAGCATGGTATTGTATGCAGTGTATGCATGTAACCATTGAGGTGTGTACTGGTTAAGAGTAGACCTGGTTGAGGTTGTGTCGAATTCGCAGTTAAAAGTCTGAGCGGAGTATTCAGTGAATTGTTGTGAATTGGGAGTGGATTTTTCTCCTGGTTGATGTTCTTTTGGTTGGCTGTTGTTGGATGATACGATGGCAACTCCAGAACAAATTAGAGACTTTGCCACCCTTGGTAGGGAACTTGGTTACTCCGGTGGAGAGTTGAATAGTTTCGTGAATGCTCGTTGTGATGAGGCTGCAGAGAAAATGCGGGCTGAGGAAAGAGCCAAGGTCCGGGAACATGAAATGAAAATGGCTGAAATGAGATCGACAAATTCCAGTAGTAGTACGCATGTGGATTTGAGTGGTTTGCACTTGAAAATAGGCAAGTTTGACGAGAATCGGGATAGGTTCGATGCCTATATCAACAAGTTTGAGTTGTTTGCTGACAGTCAGAAGATCCCTACTGAATTCAAGGCCTTATATCTGATTTCAAATCTGAGTGGCAAAGCCCTTGAAGTGGTGAACAGAATGGAGCCTGCTGATAGAGATGATTATGCAAGAGTCAAACAGGAGTTGATGGTGCATTTTCAGTTGACTGAAGAAGGGTATCGCAGGAAGTTTAGGACTGCACGGCCAGAGAAAGGAGAAAGGCCACATCATTTTGCGACGAGGCTCAGAGGGTATCTGGTGCAGTGGATTGAGTTGTCAGGGATCGATGAAGAGTATGATAAGTTGTTTGATCTAGTCCTACGGGAACAATTTTTGAATAATTGTTCAAAGGAAGTGGTGGCATTTTTGAAAGAAAGGGATTGTGATTCAATGGAGGTGGTCAGTAAGAATGCTGATGTGTATGTAAATGCACATGGTGTGCACACATTTGGACAGCAATCAAAGACATCTGATCAGAATCAGAAATTGGGAGGTTCAAAGCCCTCACAAGGTGGTGTGAAAAACACACCAGGCAGTCCAAAACCCCCGCAGCGCCCATTTGAAGTGAGGGGAAGGAATCAGCCGTCACAGGGTAAGAAGACCCAGTATGGGGTTGGGCGCGGAGATGGCCCGAGGGGTTGTTATCAGTGTGGGAGTCCTACACATTTGAAGAGGGATTGTCCCATGGTGCGTGTGAAATCAGCTCAAGCAATGGTTGGTACAGAGGTGCTAACTGAAGGATCAGAAATGACACGGTCAAACATGGATGCTAGCACGCCGTCAGCTGGCAGTCCAGGAAACTCAATAGGTAGTTTGAGGTCAAATGACGGGGGTGGCAAACAGCCACAGGCAACAGGGCAATCAGCTGCGTGCATGCCTGTTGGAAATCATGTGCCCTTGGACGGGTATCAGAAAGTTGAAAAGCTGGGAATGGCTTACGGACAAGTAAGTGCGATGATGAATCGTATGCCAGTTGTTTCAGGCAGGTTATATCCTGGTGAAGTTCCAATTTCAGTACTCCGTGACACAGGATGCAGTACATGTGTTGTTAAGTCCAGACTGGTTGAGAAACATCAGCTGACTGGGAAGTGTCAAACAGTGAGGTTGATTGATGGAACAGTCAAGCAATTTCCAGTCGCCAAGGTAGAGTTAGACTCTCCATATTTTTCAGGTGAGATTGAAGCATTGTGTATGCCGGATTGCTTGTGTGAAGTGATTGTTGGGAATGTCACTGGTGCACGTGAGCCCAATGATCCAGATTTGAAGTGGGTGCCCAGAGGGGGCAAAGCATTGAGTAACGATGCTGATCAGGAGGATGATGGTGGTAGATACGTCATTGGAGATGGTGAGCAAATTGTACATACCAAGGTTGATGGCGTTGATAAGGAAGAGGTTGACAATCTTTCTGAGGTGAAAGAAGATGATCCACAGGTGATGGCAGTCGAAACCCGATCTCAGAAGGAAGACCAGGTGTTGGGCGAGACAGAGTGTTCAGTCAGGAATGATGACAGTGGAGTGCCAGCTGTCATGGCTGTGGAGACACGGGCCCAAAGAGCACGCAGTGCAAAACCCAAGAAGGGGTTAGTTGTGGTCGATTCGGTCAAAGTCGCAGATCCGCCAGAGTTTCGTCAGAAACAGAAAGATGACCCCACTCTTCGAGCATCGTGGAATAAGGTTGGTGTGACTGATAATTCCAGGTACCTGTTCCGGGTAGATCAGGGGTGCCTTTTGAGGCAGGAAAGAGATCCGGAAAACCCGACAGAGGGGATTGGCCCAAAACTTGTTGTGGTGCCAAAGGCATATCGTGCTGATATCATGCATTTGGCACATGAGTCATTGTTTGGCGGTCACTTAGGGATCAACAACACATTGTCAAAGGTAAAGACACAGTTCTTTTGGCCGGGCATGTATGAAGACATTGCCAATTTCTGCCGATCATGTGATGTATGTCAGAAGACCATCAGCAAAGGCAAAGTACCCAAGGTGGAGTTAGGTAGACTACCAACAATCGAGGTACCATTTCAGCGTATCGCCATCGATTTGATGGGGCCGTTCACTCCCTCTGAACGTGGTCACACTTACATATTGACAATTGTAGATTATGCCACGAGGTATACGGAAGCGATTCCGTTGAAGTCAATAACGACAGTCGATGTCGCAGAAGCACTGGTGACAGTGTACAGTCGAGTGGGTATACCGCAAGAGGTTATAAAGGTCTGACCTAGGACCCCAATTTGTCTCTGACTTGATGAAAGAAGTTTGCCGGTTATTGTCAATCAAGCAGTTGACGAGTTCCCGATACCATCCCATGTGCAACGGGCTAGTGGAACGGTATAATGCTGTGGTGAAATCGTCTTTGAAGCGGTTGTGCACAGAGGAGCCACGCCAATGGGATAGGTATCTTCCTGCCCTTTTGTTTGCTTTGCGAGAGGCACCAAGCTCAAGCCTGGGTTTTTCTCCATTTGAATTACTATACGGTCGGCATGTGAGAGGACCCATGGAGGTTTTGAGAGAGCTGTTGACAAACGATGCTGTCGAGCCAGAAAGAAAGAGTGAGTATGAGTATGTCATCGAGTTGAGAAAGAGACTTGTTGAGTCATGGCAGATGGCACAGGAAAATTTGAAGCAGTCGGCAAAGCGGTACAAGACCTACTATGATCAAGGTGCGAAGAAACGGAAGTTGAAGATCGGAGACAAAGTCTTGGTGTTACTGCCGACGGAGCAAAACAAGCTCTTGGTCAAATGGAAAGGGCCATATGAGGTGGTCGGTGCCAAGTATGACTATGACTACGTAGTGGATGTAGATGGCGTGAAAAAGACATTCCACATAAACATGCTCAAGCGATACTTCAGCAGGGTAGCAGAGGAAGAAACTGCTGGAAGTTGTTTCGAGGTGTGCCATGATGGTGGTGTAGATGAGTTGTGGAGTGACAAAGGCATGGAAAGCAACGATGATGTGTTCACTGAGATACCAGAGATGCCTTGTCCGACTCAGAGAGAGTTCGTTGAGGATGTACAGCTGGATGTTTCCCTAGACGAGGTGAAACAAGAGCAGATCAGACGATTATTGTGCGGGCCATTCGCAAGTTCGAGTTCTATCTGTGTGGCCGGTCTTTCGAAGTCCACACAGATCACAAGCCGTTAACGTACATACAGGTGAAGAAAATGCACAACAAAAGAATCATGCGATGGTGCATGAGCCTACAAGAGCACAGGTTCAGGCTCGTCTCTGTAAAGGGCAAAGACAATGTGGCTGCAGATGCCATGAGCCGCCTAGTGTGAACCTACAACACAGAGTAGACGGTCAAATTCAAATGGAACATAGTAAAACCAAAATAACAAATTCTGACAAACCATTTTTTTTTTATACAGTGTTTATTGCATATATTTGACGTCAGTACAGTATTATAAGATTTTTCTTCATGTTACAAAGATGCATTATTATGGAAGTCTACTTTAAATGTACAGGCAACATGGTTGGCTGTAGACAGGTGTTAATATGGACATATACATGCAGAAAATTCAATAAGTTCAGTAACTCCTTTGTACATGTTTTGTTTGCTAAGAACAAAATGCGCGAAGCAAAGAATATGATGCTTGTTTTTATTTCTGTTATTTCTTTCAGCGTTGCGACAAGACTACACCCGCACTACATCAACGTCGCTATTGATTAGGTGTAGGGCAATCGCGTTGTCGTGTGTAATTATGTACATGTACAGATTGTAGTTTGAGTTGTTATCGCATATGTAATACATAGCTTGGGTTATTATCCAACTATTATTGGATGCTACTATACAGGATCATATAGGTGATAATTCAGAGTTGAGGAGTGAGACAGGTTTAATGTCTCTCCTTAGACACCAGATCTTCAGACAGTCGAGAGGTTGCAAGGTTAGCATTGATACTCTGTAATTCTATGGGGCATCATTGACACACATACATGTATTATCCAAATCTCAAACTTATGTATGCATAGTCACGCAAAGCATGATGTGCAGTGTGAAAAAAAAAATCATGCTGTTCGTAGAATTGTTTTATGATTATTATGTAAGTTTAATAAGTCTGTTTGAACTTGGAATGTGTCACTCTTTTATTACAAAAAAAAAAAGGAAATTGGTTTTGTTTGTTTTGGAAAGTTTTATTGTAGTTTTAATAATTTTGGCATTAATTAAAGAGAAGTTGTGATATTTGAGAGTTTCTGGTGGTTTATTAAACATCTACACAAGTGCATATAATGTGACTGATTCGAAACGATAGGCACAGTGGTGATCAGTGTATGTTGCAAGTGTTTATCAATTACATCAGTTTTAGGTGAAACTGATTAGAATTATGTGCTACACATGTGAAGTACATAGAGAGCACACTTTATGCAAGCTTATTGTTTGCTTAGTCAGTAGTAGTGAAATCATTGTTTGTCATTAGGTAATGTTTCAGAAAGGAATTAGAACTGGTATGTACAAGGTGTAATTGCTTGATGCACAGGGTTGCATATAATTGTAGGGTATATGGTTGGTTTTTGTTATAGTTTAATAAAGGTGATTTTTAGTTGCTAGGTTTTTCTTTGTGTAGAACATAACTGTTATACTGTACATGTATATGCCAGTGTTTTACAAGGAAAATACATTTTTTTGTTGTTGTTGATATAATTAAGATTTCCCCTTGAATTATATCTTAAGGTGGGGGATATTGTCAGGATGAAACATGTATTTCCTTAGGTTTCCAAGCATGTATTGATAGATCACGATAGTTGTTTTTTTTTATTACAGAGAACAGTGTAAGCTTAGATCAATGGAAGTATAATAGCCAAGATATGGTGGGTTTGAAAATTTGCGTAGTTGTTTGTTTATCGTATGCAAATCAGTAGACCATAGGTAAACAGCTGACACGCGACCACATTCTGTATAGGACGTACTGTAGTGTCGTACATTCGGTATGGGAGGTTATGCATTTTATAGTCGGGAGATTGGTAAGGTAGACGTGCGGGAAATTAGATAGAGCTGAGGGGAGAGATTAAGCAGGAAGCATGGACGACCACGATAGGCAAGTCAGCTCTCATCATGGACAATGACCGTGACGCTCGTTGTGCTAACGGTTTACCAGTGGAGGTCGGTGAGCTCTCATCGAAGACAATGATCGTGACGCTCGTCGTGCTGTGCTGAGGGTTTAGCAGTGGAGGTCGACGATCTGGATCCGGCTGGGGAAGGACGGACGATGTCGAGACGTTTTGTGGGGACATCTTGCGAACACAGACTGTGGCAGTGCTGTATTGGACGTGTGGTGTATTAGAGGCTGCGTGTATTGGTATAGCCAATGCAGACGTCGACTACAGTATCTAAGTTGAGTGCTCACACTAATGATAATTTTTACGTGATTGCATAGACTTAATGCCAAGCTCCTTCACAAGGCATCATTACCCTGTTGTAGAATTTACACATGAGTAAATAAACAAAGTGGTGTTAAACGGTCAGTCAAACATTGATTTGTGTGCACGTGAATTCAATCGTGTTTACATCATGGGCCTATTAAGTTTTAGTGTGGCTGTGTAGCGATAACGGTAGTTATTATTGCTATTAGTAGATGAACTAGCAGGTCTAAAAAAAAATAAAACCACAGAGTGACAAGGTGCTAGGTCACTATGTGACAATGATAATTGCAACAGCTTTACAGGTGCACATACTACATGTAGATACTAAAGAATCAAGATTCAACTTTCATGAATATCAACACTGCAAACATCGTTCCATGAGAGTGCCATAGAGCTTTTATTAATGGAGTAAATGAAACTCTACGAATATCAGCAGCTTCACCAAAACCACCCGTATACTCATCTTGGGTATAATATTACATCTACTTTTTGTACATACTTCAAAATCAGCATCTAAATCAAAATTGGGTTGAGGCTTCATGTTACAAGTGACCTCGTAGGCGTGTCTTTATCAGACCGAAGCTCCAACTAGCGGGCTATTTTGTAGTTTAGGATAGGCTGATATAACGTATGATAATTCATCAGCTCGAAAACAAGCGTTTGGTGTTTGGGAAATTGGCCCGAAATTGACACATGCATACTTTGCATCATTACTCGGCTCAGCTCAGGGCACATTTTGAAAGTGATTTCCCTAGCAGGATGTGATTGATAAAAGTTTGGGCTCATGGAGATGCAACCCAAATAACCACTATTTAATGTAAACTAGACCAAGATTGGGGGGGGGGGGGGAATTATCCTGATCAAATTGCAAACTCTCAGCATCTTCACTGCACAAATAGCAGGTTAATTTGACATTTGGCTAATCTCCTAACCATAAGATTGTGTGCTATTTTGAAACTTTGGTCTGATGAAGACGACCTAGTGAATATAAGTTCTGTACAGTCACTTTTTCTTTCTATTTTTCAGGGGGAAATGAGGGATAGAAAGAATTACAAATGGATTGAGTATGTTGTGGTGCCTGAAGAATGGGCATATCCCCATGACTGACCAAGGGACAACTTTGAAGTGAATGATTATTACATAACTCATAACAAACTCAATCTGCTTGATTATACCTTTAATGTTCATAAAACATGAACCAGTGAAGTAACACACCAATTCTGGTAACTGATAAAGCAGTAAAACCATAGTTTAATGACTGCATGGCTTTTGCTACATCACATACACTGGACAAAATATTGCACCTTCCTATAGATGATGCTACTGTTGTGTATTGATACACAAAGTCATCACTACCCCCTCCCATTCCACTATAATGGCCAGATCATCTCTTCACCTCCAACCAGTCAATGACCCCTACCACTACTCTCCACCTCCAGTAAGTCATCAACCTTCATCAACCCTGGAGTACATTGTATACATTGTACATCTAGCCCCAATTGATTTACGACCAAGTTAAAAATCAAACCCAAAACATCCTGCCCTTCCTCCATTGATTACTTAGAATTGTTGTTGAATCCAAAACCAACTACTACCTCCTTTATGAAACTAGTCCCGCCTTTGTTTCTATAACAACCAAAGTTTTGCCCAATTAAAACCTCTCTTTAACACGAAGACTCAACACCCGTTCACCCATTCATAGTATGTTACAACCCTATAACCAATGTGTATCGTTGAATGTATGAGGAGAATTGGATCATGCAGAGAAGAAGACTTGTATAGTTCTGATTCAACATCCACCATGGGAGCATGCCACCTTCGGATTGCTCTCTGATAATTATTATTGTGAAGGCAACTTGCACTTGAAAACTCTGAAAGACAAATCCAGTCTCCGGAGCCCTATGTTTCTCTTGCGTCTACGTATAATACATGTACATCAAACAATGAACATACCAATCCTGAGTAGCTAACACCACTACACAACACTACACTCAACACAAAATGCTATCAATCTTTACACCATAACTCTGTGTGGTGCATTGTCAACAATAAGTAGAGCTAAGTCATATCCGGTTTAGAATTAGATTGAGGTCTACCATGCATTTCCTTCGAAAACAAATCTTTTTCTTTCTCATTGCTTTCTTCTTTCTCAATTTAATACACCCTAAGGCAATGTGATAGCACATTATAGTGCACACTTTATCCAAAATATTTGAGAGTATTTGAATATTTTGTTTTCCTAATGATATGCAGAACAAGGCCTGAAGATTATGTTGGTGTGATACATTTAGTATAAAGTGTTTTGTTTTGATTCCTGTAGTAAGAATGTCATAACAATGTCATTTCACAATGGATAGACAATTTATAGACAAGGTAAATCTCCAAGCAAGCCAGGGGTGAGTTCAAAATATTTCTGAGGGGGTGTTGTTCTGTGTTTAATGATCTCTTGGAAACAATGAATGCAAAATACCAGTGGGAGGAGCCTAGGATCAATAAAAGGCTTTTATGCATGGTGTGCCACAATCAAGGGAACAATGGCTTGGAATGTCAAACACTGAGACAAGGGGAAAAAATACTCAGCAGGTACTTTTGTCTTGTACAATTGTATGCTGCATTTAGCAATCAATCAATTCTCTACTTTGAATGCAAGTTGTGAAAAGATCAGCGCGTGCTACAGGCTGTATACACCCATATGCAGATCATGGTTTGTTTGAAATAAGCACAGTTTGGCTCGTTCCTTGTTCGGGAATTCTAGGCTTTACAAAGGGCTTGCCCACTTTGATATAAATCCACACTAGCTCAATGAACTCAGAATAAATTTACTGACACCTCTAAATGAATATCATTCCCCTTACAGTCATCATAGATAGCCTGTTTGTTTTGCTCTGCAGTTGTTTGGCTGCAGTCAGAAATGCCAAGTTGTAAAGTAGACAAAATACCATTCTACGCAGGGCCTTGCATGGATTGGAATGACACTCAGTATTCCCAATTCCGTCGACTATCTTCAAGAGATATGAAATGTAAAATTCAAATACATGCTACATTGCTGGCACTCATTGTTGTACATCCACCTGCAGTAATCTATGCAATTTTCAGAGGTAAAACTGTTGTCATTGTTTCTAATAAAAAAACAACTGTATTATCTCTGTGACAGTTCCACTTGAAATATTTCTGAACACACCATATGGAAACCATAGACCTACAGTATGTGGTGGGAACCAATTCACTTGTCACTGACATAACAGACAAAACTTTGCACACTGAGCAGTTAAAGGAAAAGTCCATTCTGATATCATGTTGCTCTGTATGAAAAAACAAAAAAACAAAAACAGATCAGCACATCAACCAGCCAAATTTGGGGAAAAACAAAGGTATAAAATGTACACAAAAGGTTTTGAACTGTAAAAGTTCAGAAAGCAAGATAAATTGGCAACTCTGTGTACATAGATGTTGAGCGGCTCTCCATTCTGTTTGTAAACAAAAAGTCACAAATTTTCATTCTTTCCACAAGAAGAAAAAAAAATCTCAGATCTGTTCGAAGTATATCATAGGAGTAATATGAGGATGAGTAATATTTTTTTGCAAGTCCTCCTCAGGCCCTCAGTGAAGGGATTAGTTTTGTTTGTGCCAAAACATTTGAGAAAAATGAAAATAAGTGAAATTTTGTATATGAAACAAATGGAGAGCTACTCAACAACTACATCACACAGAGATTTGCCAATTTATCTTCTCTCTTAAATTTTAACAGTTCATTACGTTTTGTGTGTTTCGACTTTTTTCAACTAATTTTCATCAGTCTAATTCTCTGGTCTTTCTGTTTTCATACTGCAAAGCAAAACAGCATCAGGATGCACTTCCTGACTCACTATAGAAGCATTCATTTCCAAGCTCAATAAAGTTCAGAATCCACAAGTGACCCACCTGCGTACACTGTACGCACAAACACAAAATGTCCCTGCCCAGTCAATGAACCGAAGTGTAAAAGAAACAAACTCGATCATCGGATTGAATAGCTTTTGCATTTCCTGTCCATTCACATGCATGACCGCAAAAGAAAATGAATTGACCGGGCAACAATGCAAGTCTCATGAGGATAAATCGGTCATGCATAGTGGTCACTCTCACGTTTTATTATTTAAGGATTTTGGCAATGCAAGAGTCCAAGTTAGTTTTTCTTGAGCCATACTAAGAAGAGGATCAGGTCTGACCTGACTACAAAGAGTCAAAACAACTCAACAGAGACTTGATTAACATCGCATTTCATTTGTGGTTCAAACTTAATCGATAGGAAGTATAAAAATGGGTAACAACAAAAGACATTTGAATCATGTACAACAAAGCACCGTGTACACATTTGAACATCACAGAGCACTCGTCTACAAATCCACATTTATGTCCATTTACCCAGAACAAGAAAACTTCAATGCTGAACAATCCATGTTGAAAGAACAGACACTTTAATAGTTTGAAGTACAATGTACAATGTATTAGACCCTGGCCAAATGCCCATACCAACTAGTTTGAGGGGTACATACTTTGTAAAGCTCTGCATTTACAAAATAAATTTCTAGAAATGACCAAAACCCCTTCTTATAGAGAGTTGTGGTCAATTATACAATGTAAGTCCCCCAATCAATCGTGACTTTGCAAATGACTTCAAACATTTCAAGTGTAGCATGAAAACTGTATAACATTGTATGTCAGCTCCATAACTATACATTGTATCAGTAGGTGGTAGTCAAAAAGTGTGTGGAAGAATTAATCCCTAAACGGTTCAAAAAATTTGCCCTCCTTTGGATTCTTGCCAGCATCAGACTGAGGGTTAAAACCAACTGAATGACAATGCTCTTTGTTTTGTTTTAAACATTCCCTTGTCTTGTAATGGTCTGTTACATCAGGTGAATTGACGGCAGATTAGAAGGTGAGAATACATGATTCATACATAAATCAAGCCTAACCTAGATAGCACTGAGTGTCAAATCACAATTGAAATGATGGAAGTTACAACATATGAAATATCCTAAGAGTTGATTCACAGTTCTGCTCCAATGGATGAAAACAGTATTGATGGGATTATGAATAGAAACAGATGAAAGAAGTGATATAATTCTGAAATCATAAACATAAAGACCATATATAGGCACATAGCAAACATAAAGAAAGAATCAAGTAATAAGATGGGTTATCATCCAGGATGACCAAAGATTCAGGTGTAGAAGGACACTTCTTTCCTCAAGTCATATGGGCTTATGTCTTTGTTAGGGTGCAACTTGAGCAACGAATTGAATCTATGGCCCTACTGTCAAGTGAGGAGAAGATTAAACACACATACCATTTCCCTTTGTTTTTAACAAAGTCGCATTTATAAGAAAGTGGCATCTTCTTCGCAGTATTAGTCATCAAAAAAAAAAAAATGACCAATAAATGTCACACTGAAATCAGATCATCATTTGTATGGCTTATGACTTCTTTGAGTGTACTCGGACAAAATCTTGCATAGAAAAAGTCTGTTGCACTTTCAATAAGCTTTAGAGGATTCTGACAATATGGGTACAAGCGTATTGCCAGAAAAGCTCTGTAACTAAAACAAAGTCACATTCTATGATTATCTGAGTGATTTGTAATTTCCCCTCCTTTGGCAAGGAGTTTCCCTGATGATGACTTTAATTCCCTTTAGTTTCTGACTAGCTCAGCCACACAAGGATCATTGGTTGAGAGTTAGAAGGACTCCAGCACTTACAAACAGCACTAACGCCCTTCTGATCCTCAACTGTCAATGGGTGCATAGTTAAACGGCTCTAAAGGCTTATATGTTCCTCTAGTGACGTACGGGATATGACAGTAAGATTTTCTAAACTGGATACTCACTTGAGGCGCACTTCATCAGTCTTTCTCTGTTCATCGTCCCTCCTGAGGACGTCCAAGATGATCTTCCTCTCCTCCTCCGTCAGATGCTCCAAGTTGATCATCTTGGCTCGTCGTCACGGTTACGGATGCGGGGAGGAAGCCGGCTATTGAAGGCAACTGCACCGTCTTGCTGTAGTACCACCGCCTGTTGCCTGGTCTTGCAAGCTGCAGGTCCACGAACCAGCCCCAGCAAACTTTCTGCGACCAACTGGAAAAGAAGCTCTGACTACCAAAGCCTTTTGTGTGGCCCTGCACAGGATTGGAAGGAAAATAGCCGCTCCCTTCTTTGTTTTCCTTTTCTTTCTTTCTTTTTTCAACCTATTTCTGACTGATCCACAACTATTTACAAGGACATAAATGTGTTTCTTCCACTCGAGGCTAAGGGGGCCTACCTGGCCCTCAGGGTATGCTGTTTGGTGCTGTGCGGTTTCCAGTCCTTATGTTCTCTTGAAGAAATATTTCAGAAGTTGGTTCTTTCACAGACAATCGCCGCCACACAAGGCTTATCACATTGTCATCACTAGCACTCTGGGCTTGTGGAACAGTCCAGCAATATCTGTGGATTCAAAAAGAGAAAAAAAATAAAAATGCAAGTATCTGTGGAAAATTCCATTCTTGTTGTTTGCAAATCTTCAGGTATAGCAACATATTGCGAGGACATATTGTATTACTGCATAGATACAACAGAGGTTTCAAGGATTGTTTTGTGTGGGGGTTTTTGTATCCACCCCACCCCTGCACATGTGTCTACACGAGTCCATGTTACACAGACTTAAATTACTTCAAAAAAATGACTAAATAACAACTTCTAGTGATGTACGAATAGCCACAGCACACCTCAAGTGATTTGGACTACCTTCAATGTATACTACAGCCTGGGATGTACAAACCGTCCCAACTAAAACAGACCAAGTTTTTAAAGCATATACTCAATTGGACACAACCAGCACAAACACAAACTTCTGAGAATCGTTCGCTCTTGGCCTCAAGAGTGGCCAGCTACACAATATCTATAATGTTGACTTGATTTACTCCACAATGTGCACACCTCCGTTGTTTGTTACATGTGGGTTTCCCTGTCTGCAACATATTAACTTTTTACATTATTTGGATACAAAATATTCAGTGACATTAATGCACAAGAATTTGAAGCCTTCTTCTCCAAGATCTATGATTTGTATGCAGATTCAACTTCAATATCCTTCCACAAGCATCCTTAAAGGGTGTGTACAGTTCTGGTCGAGGTGAGGATTTAGCTTTTAACATTTTGCGAGATATTCAGAAACCACTGTATGAGATGTCAAAGAGCATGCAATTCTAAGGGGTATCAAAAGTTTATTTGATGAGAATCGGTTTTGAAATGGCCGAGATATCCAGAAACAAAGTGAAACAAAGAGATCCTAATAAAAGGCGTGGCCTGTCGCCTTTTATTATTATCACTTTTTTGGATATATATCTCAGCCATCTGAAAACCAATTTTCATCAAATAAACGTTGAATCCTTCTTAAAATTACATGCTCTTTCATATTTCTTGAGAGGATTCTCATTATCTCACTTTGGAATGTTCAAAACATGAATCCCCACCTCAACCAGTACTGTACAGTCCCTTTAATAATCCTTTACACTACCAAATTTACAGAACAATTATGTTTATTCAATGTCAACCTCTGGAGACAGAAGATAGCCATGTGTTTTTGTTTACAAACACTTCAAGCACTGTATCAACTCGATGTACGTTCCGTCGAGATGTATGTACACTGTACGAATCCCAATTGAGGTTGCGGCTCAGTGGTTGAGAATATGAACACTCAGTCTTTAGGTCCTTAGTTCAAGTCTACTTGCACAGGTCTGGTAACATTCCCATGTGATATCCAAATCAGGGAGATTCCACACAGCAATCAGGGAGATATCTACATGTTGCATGCATTTCAACGGGCAAAAATAATTCCTAAATTAGGGAGATTTTAATATTCTTTTATTCAGACATGAACAGATTTTGGCATTTTCAGGGAGGCTCCTGCAGAATAAGGGAGGCATGGCAGCTCTGCTAGCAGCAGCCAAAGTGTGTTTCAGGCAAGTCACTTATTCTGACTACTGAGTCTTCAAAGACTCATAAACTTAGCAGGGGGAGACTGTGTATTGTGAGGGGTATTGACACAACTGAATATTCTGGAATTCCCGCAAACAAATTGTGTGCAAAGCTTTATATGCAGCACACAACACACACATTGGGACTTGAAAAGAAGACCTACAGCCATAAAAGAATTCTAATAGTTTTCTACTTGAAAACAGTTCACTGCTTACCTGGTGGCAATGTGAAATGAAGTCAAAGTTGGCTCAATTCAATTAAATACATCCTAAAGATACTGTAAATCCAGAAACATTTGCAGCATGAAACATTTACAAATAAGAGCCAACAGCCTTTTTTTAATCGCCACTGGCATTTAGCGCATTGCGTAGACAACCCTTTTGCATGCATTTTACTTCTGTAAATCTTTCGTGCATGCACATTTCTGATTATGAAGGTAAATACAGTATCCCTGGAGAGTTATGAAACCTGCTCTCCCACCCCTGTCACTCCCATCCCTCTGTTCCCCCCCCCCCCCCCCTCATCTTCACCACTATACCTGTCCCCCCTCCCCCTTCCAGCTTGTTTGGTCTTCATTGTCAGGAGCATAATACACAAAAAAAAAAATGTACTGGTCAAAGCCCCACATACACACAACTCTTCAAGGTGCGGTTTTATGTACATTGACTCATGATGAATCTACATAAAAAATGTCACATGCACATACACATACACACACACATACACACACATACACACACAAAATGAAGAAAACATGAATACAGTGTATCTCCACCTCCACTGGTTAAAAACAAAAATGTACATCAATTTAAATTTCCATCATGTCCAATGGCAGGAATACTGTCACCAGGTATGACTGTTTTTACCTACCTGTAGTGCAATTAGAATTCATTGCTTTAAAAATATAAATAGTCTGGAACCAAACCTAATTACAGTACCTCTCCCTCCCTGAGCAAATATTTCATGTTGATTGTATCACAGACTGTGTGTCCTTCCCTCTGTTTTGTTTTTATTTCTGTTTCTACAGATTTAGAATGAGAAGATTGAGTCATGGACTCTGTCAACAAATATTCAGACTGACCCTTAACTACAAAGTAAACTTGAAACAGGAAGAGACTGGCATGGGACTTGGTGTGCAGATTGCTTTGTACTGAGATCTGATCAATGGTTTGATATCAAAGGCATAATTTAGAATTTGTGAAATAAAAACCAAGCATTAATACATCAAAATTGTTCTAAAATTTGAGTTGGGGATAGAGACAACCAATTTTAAGAATTTGAATTAGTATAATCAATACTAAGTATTGTTAAACACACAAAATGTGAACAATGGTTATAATAAAAATGTTTCCAGACTAAACCGTCTACAGTTACAGATTATTGAGAAAAATAGTGATATCTCCGTATATAGGTTCTATTGCTAAATTCTTAGATGGTTGGA
This sequence comes from Diadema antillarum, assembly GCF_040938485.1. Classification (NCBI taxonomy): domain Eukaryota; kingdom Metazoa; phylum Echinodermata; class Echinoidea; order Diadematoida; family Diadematidae; genus Diadema; species Diadema antillarum. Next base: position 313,964 of record NW_027271822.1, read on the forward strand.
AGTTTTGTGATGCAACTGACCTACACAATTGCATCAAATGTGATATCCTGAACATTTATTAAATCACTGCTCCCAAAGGTAAACAGGACCTTTAATGTCCTCCTAAAGTTGAAGATATTCCCTTCTGTCAAACTTCCCATCATAGTGTAGCCATGACATAATCAAACAACAGCTGAATAGATTTCCCCTCCCCTATATCTAGAAAATTTGCAGTTATTGCAGCAGAAGACCTACATTTTGTAGTCTGGTGCATGCTAAGACTTATTAAAGCATCTCATCAAAAATATAGTACATATGATTTTAAAAAAGAGAGAGAAAAAAAAAACCATGCAGAATACCTAGGTTGAAATTTATGACAAAAGTGTCAGCAGCTAAATAATCAAACTTTTATAAGAGCATATATTCCATGCAAAATCATGGATATGAGGGTTATTTAAGGCCAAGACATAATTTGCTCATCAATCTTATTTCAGAATACCCAGACTATGTATATCACATTTCTTTTAAAAAGGGCAGTTTTTTATTCTAAAACTTTCTCTTTTTCTTAGTTTTTTTTACTGAATCTTTTACTGTTCAGTTTATTCTATAAAATTGTAGTCACCGGGGCAACCTCAATGAATGGCAGTTTCACTCTTAACCTTTGCACACTTCTGTTCTGAATACAGATATCTGTATCTGTGCTTCCGTTTATTTCTCTCTGACAACTCAAACAGGAAACATTTTGAATAACTTGCAAAACTGCTTATGCTAGACAATGGTAAGAGATTGCTGTTGTTGTTACTGTTTTAAGTAGATACATGTGTATAGGGCAACAAGACAAAGAAAGGTTGTGACACCTCAATGGTGAAAAGGGAACTTTAGGAAGATCATGGTTGGTCCACGTGACGGTGGACTTTGTTGGGAATCCGAACGTGGCTAGATTATCCCCTTCAAGGATTTACCAGTCATATGACCTTATAGAAGTATTATCTTGCTAGAAGTTGGTCCCTGCCTTACCCACAAAGCAATCAATATGTAAATGCAGTATGTAAGTATGCACACTTGAAAATATTGCTTTGATAAAAATGAATATTTATTTTGTTCCACATGTATTCCTGCATGCAGCAATCAGAAAAACAAAATTAGTGCACTCAATTTTTATCAACTTCTTTTGCCAACATTTTGAAAAATACCTTTCATGCCGTGAGTGTGACTATAAAAGAGAGAGAGAAAAAAAAAACTAAATTTCTTGGTTGACCTACTATCTCAGGCAGCTGGTTGATTGGTTTCATATGAGTTGTTTTCGTCCAAAGATGTGTATGTTAGGCCTTGCAGAGCTAAGCCTTGTTCGCACTAAACTTGCACTAATTTGGCTTCAACAATGGTGGATCGTTTTCTTTGTTGTATTTCACTGGCGCGATCCCTAGACACAATGCACCTGAGTGTGTGGAAGGACTATAATCATGTCCAATAGGTCAGGAAAATTCTGCAGATTCATTGATTGAAGATCCTGTGCAAATCAATTTTCACTGGCAGCATGTTTGATATCAAATCATTGCAATCTATGGTGATAGACTCTGTAAACATACACTTGTAGCCAAAGAAGTTGTGCACTTGGAAAGCATTTGCATACTTAGCAAGAGATAGCTAGCCAGATGTTCTCCTTGTAAACTTTAAAAATTTGTGAAATTTAATCATCTTCCAACCCAGAATCAAGTTACAACTGTAGTAAGAGGCAAAAACACTCTTGTCTGTCAGATACAATACAGGACATGAAATGGAAGTTCTGTGTATGAATGGGTCATAACTCCTGCATGATACAAAAATCCCGCTTCATTAATCGTAAAGAGCAGGTGCATAACCCAGTGAAGTAATTCACCTCATGTTCTATAAACTTGACCCCAATGGAAGACCAGTGAATGCAGCTGCATATGGGCTACCAGTATCCTGCCATCTTCTCAGATGGAAAATGAAACAAAAAAAATTGGGAAGAGAGTAAATATGTCAAAGGTGATAGTTCAATATGGTTCTCTTACTCACCTTGGCAGTACATCACTCATTCTTGCAAGAAAATGACTAGATACAACAACAAGGTATTCCACTTGTAATATGTCCTCACAAGTGTAGCAAGAATAGCTCACAATCCATGTTTAAATATTCCAAAACTTGCTCAATAGGTACATATCTAACTGAGAAACCTACCGCAAAGTGGTTCCACAATCACAGGCCTCCGTCCACGTCCATACACACACTCCCGAAACTCTGATCCACCAGTCTACCTGTACAAGCGAGAGAACTTCATCCCTCCAAAGCCAATCCCAGAGTAACTCCCCAAGGACAGAACCACCCACTGGCGCTCACTCTTGTCATATAAATACGATCATCGCACTGCACTCCATGAACGCTACGAGACGAACCCCCGAGAGGAGACCAGCAAAGAAGCAATCATGCATGGCAAAGAGTTCTGAGTCAACTTTGCTGTGATACCTCGATCCAGTACACAGCCCATGTGAATGCATCCAGCCACACACACACTGAACAAGAGAGAGAGAGAGGGAGAAAAGAAAAGGCGAGCTCTACCCAGCAAGCAGTGTGTCAACACGCCCACCAGCACTCGACATGGTATGGTGATTCCGAGCCACCAGCACGAAGCTGAGCACGCATGCATACCCTACACCTTGATACCGTAACCCTCAATGACAAAGACAGCTCAGTCATACAGTCAAGTGTGAAATAGTAATGTTATTGAGATTTAGCTTTTATATTCACAACAAACTCACAAGGCTACATTTGTTTACAGAGTTTAAGTGTAGCATATCATATGGAATGTACCCTTACCTTGTCAAAGAAACTTACAAGACCTGTCAAATTTGTGCAGCTCACGACAACATACCAAGTACAATGCAGGTAATTTTTTTTTTTTAACAAAAGTTTACATCTTGAGCTTTCCACAGATACTTTTGCCACTTAGACTCGTTTTACAGTGCGGGGCTCGGCTGAGCCACGGTCGAGCCCAGCCTCAATTGAGAGGGCCCGAGCCCCTCAATTTTGTCCGTTTACACTGCCGGGCTTGGCCCGGGCTTTTAATTCAAACCTTTCAATATTTTGTCGTAGTGGCGCTCTGCTCGTAAACAAACGCAATTTGGTATAGTCTGGTTTCCAGACCCTTTGCCAACTGGATTCCGTGGCGACGAAGTCGCCGTTCGGGCAAAGACCTTTGCCGAAAGAAAAATCATATGCAGGACAAAACCACCCTAAACTATACCAGTTTTCGACGTTGAGGGGGTTAATATCCTGAATAATGGAATAGTACGGGCAGAGGGTTTGGAAGCCTGGGCTAAAATTGGCCGTGCATTTGGCCCAGTTTGCGTATACACTGAGAAAAGGCAGGGCTCAGCTGCGGCCGAGCCACAGCAGAAACCACCTCCAGAGCGTGGCCAAATGCACGGCCAATTTTGGCCCCGCATTTGGCCTTTTGCACATTTACACTAAAATAAAGCCGAGCTCGGCCACGGCCAAGCCTCGCACTGTAAACGGGGTCTTACAAGACCTGTCAAAATTGTGCAGCTCCAGACAACATACCAAGTACAATGCATGCGGTACTTAAATATGCTTAAATTTATACTCTTGTCTGAGTAAAGCAATTTTTCAAAGAAAAGATTACATCCTGAGCTTTCCACAGATTCCTTTTGCCACTAAGTACAACTTACAACAGGATCAGTGACTCCACACAAAAGATTCAATCACACTGAATTTCTTAGCCAAGGAACCAAAACGACCTGCTCCATCGATTTACAACAAAGTGTCGAGTGAGCTCAAAGACGTGACTCTTCTGGCACCTTAAATCCTTGTAGTTCTGAGGAAAATTTTTGTGCTTTGATAAAACCAAACAGTATGGAGTATATGACTTTCAACAACACACAGAGATGTGGATCCACAAAAGAAAAAAAAATCCCTTACACAAAGCAGCCTTATTTCTGGCATTAATGCTTCTGAATTCTGAAAGTAAAAACATCTGAAGCAATTAAACTTTTAAGCTTCACATACTGATTTGAAGTGCAGTAGAAAATACTAAAATCATACAACAGATAGTGAAAGACAAGCGCAATGGTAAAGCTTCTGCATGAGGAACTACAAATTGTATGTTCAACAAGGTGAAGCTGAGCTGAGTAGAACGTCTCGTTAAGCGTTAAATGTTGTTCACACTGCACAAGTAAAGACCAATCGCTATTTGATGTACATGTATGTATCATGCACACTTTACACTCTGGACATCAACAAATGTGTTGCAGGCCAATTCCTGAATATGGCACGTACAGAAATGGCAACCATTTGCATGAAAGGTAGATAGTTGCAAGGCATTTTGAAGCTCATTCATAGCTTGGACCTGCCTCACCATCTACTGCCAACTACACATATCCACTCCTCAGGTCAAACTGCCTATGGAGCTGCGCAGTGACAAGGCCTTCCTCTCGACTCCATATGATGGACACGATAGAGACGATCGAGATACGCCATCCGAAAGGCTTAAATTACAAATATGTATTTGATTGTGGGTATTGAAACATGTTTCAAATATGGAAATGATGATTAGTGCAGCCATTGACACCCCAGTTTGTGAATAGTACACCAGTTGTACTTACCTTTGGGGATATTGCCACTGACTTTATCTGAATTATGGTCACATCTTCTCATAAAGGCTGTTTCCCACAGATCTGGTGTCAAATGAAACAAAGAATGAACATATGACCTTTTGTTATAAACTCCACCACATGAAATATTAGACAATATCGGGAGACTTTGTATGAAAAGTTATATAATATGCAACGTATATCATAGTCTCCTTCAAGAGTTTTGATAATTGAAGGAAGACAAAACATACTCCTTTAACACCCATGTTTTAGAATGACATCACACCCGTACGTGTAGCACCCCACTTATGTAGGCCTAACCAACGAATTGATTCCAGTAGTTTGGCCCAAAATGTTGAATTGTACAACATCAAACTTGCATGATCTACAAGTACCCTGTAGCAAGTTTCAATTTTGAATAGTGATGCTAAGGACACTATACGCATTGTCAAAACAAACTGCCAGCAAAAATAATCTGATCATCAGTAATAAAAAACAACCATAGGCTAGCCGTACCACATGACTATGAAACATGTCATTTGCTTTGACTACATTTTAAATAAAATGCTGCACCATTTTGCCCTATAATGAGCATGAAAGTAACAAGTATAGTTTCCTGGGTCATGGAAAGTTTGGGTGATGTTATATGTGACCGCGCATCACAAAACCAACAAAAATGCACTGATATTGTGTTAGAACTGAAAGAGCAAGTCTTCTTCTACATTATACTAATGTTTGGGATCATAAAACAAACAGGAACTTGTGTTTTCATCAGTTTTTCTCAAACACTTTTTTGGTGGAATAGTGTGATTAGGTGTTTCTCATAGAGTCCTCTTTTCATTTCTTAAAAACCCTGTCCATACTCTTCACTTTCAACTCCAATAACTTTGGAAAGAATGATGCTAAGGTACTGCAATGACAGTTGACATTAATCATCTGCAGAACATGTTGATAAAGCATGCTTTAATAGTTTCAGCTTAAAGGTAGGGGATACCTTTTACAGACCTCCCAAAATGCAGCAAAACATTAAATATGAACCTCAGGGGACTTGTTTAGGCCACTGCGGAGACATTTGGAAGTCAACAGTTATCTACAATTTGAATAATGCACAAAACTCAACTACTCAGTAGTTTTGTGTGTCAGCCACACTTAAGCCTTTTTGTTGCAGTCTTCTGTATCTTTTGTCTATAAACACAAATCTAAAAGTATAAGAGCTGATGTAATAACATATAGAGTGTGTGGCAAGAATGTATATAGAAATGTTTGTAAGTTTTGATGAACTTTCTTCACAAAATATACATGATGGACACACATGCAGTGCATGGGTCTGCAAAGGTAGCCTAGTAATGTACTGGAATTTATGGTGAGCCCCGAAAAAAATTCAATTCAAAATCTAACGGTCAATAAAAATGTACTAAATGTTACCTCCCACTTTCAATACTTAATGGGAGTTTCTAAAATGATACTCTCTTCAACATACCACTGTATTTATACAACTCTTCATTTAAGGCATGCAAATGGGATTCCCTACCTTTAATCTAATCATTCCTTCATTGCTGTTGCTCTGGTGGTTAACCTGTTTTTTTGTTCCATTCATCACACAGCTAGCAAGACTTGGTAAAGATTATTACAGTGCCTGAACAGACCCTGTACTTCAGAGTCTCTTTTCTCAATTCACACTTTCCAGAGTGTGCTTTCTTTCCAATATTAGGATAGGTTAGGAGAGTCCATTTGAATTGAATTACTGTATACGCTATATATTTCGCGGGGGTTTTATTTTCGCGAATTTCGCGAGTCGGGAGCTATTCGCGAAATTAACAACACGCGAAAATATTACCTTCCAAAATGAATCCCTTGCCTTGATGATACAAACATTTCAGTACTGGAATACCATGTCACGGCTTACCAAACAGACCATACTGGCTAAGCTTGTTTACAAACGTCCACGTCTTCTTACGAATACTGTAGAGAGCCAATCCATTATCGCAAGGGGACCGCTCGTCAGAAATCTAGCGCGATGGACTTAACCACTTCAAAAATGTTGAATTCTAATTTACTAGTTCGCAGAGTTTGGCACGTCTTTTTCATGCAGTGTATAACTAGTATCATTCTTATATGCTAGTAAGTTGGTAATTCACACTTTCTTTGCCACTTCATATTTTCTCTGGTCCCCCAATCGCGAATTTAACCACTCGCGAAAATGTGTGACATCGGCAATTCGCGAAAATTTATGTACGCGAAAATTATAGCGTATACAGTATACATCATTTTTAAAGCTTTAAAGTCTACTCTTTCAGAATTTGCTCTTATCTGAAAATCCATGTCTGGCGACTTTTTGTCGGTTTTGTGATGCAGGGTCACATATGATGTGGTGCCTAGATTCTTGTCTACAATGTATATATGTTCTGAATGGTTGACAATCCAGAAAATGTTGATTCAGCGGACTCTGTGTCATTGTCTGGATCAAAAACAGATCAGCAACAAAATCTAAATATATACATGTAAAGACTGTCAAAATAGAATGTAGGGTTCTATGATATTTAGCAATTTAGCTAAGCAACCAAGATGGCACAATTTGTATTTGTCACCTGTATTAAAAGGGACTGTGCAATTGCAAATGTTGACTGTACTAATTCATGATACCCTTAACCTGTTGAGGACAGTTTGATTTTGCTACAACATGCATTTCCCACAGACACCTGCCTGAGTATACTCAGGACTCATCCTCAACGTCATCATTTACATGGCAAAAAGAAAAAATATCTTAATATGTTTCATATATCTTATATTAATTTTTCTACAATGTTTCTTCATATTACTGGGATGCATCCACACAAAACCTTCCAAAACCAAGATTCTGTCCATGACATTTTCTGTCAATCACTGGTACAGAATGTAGAGTACAAATATGCTTTTCATAGCAAAAAGACATTGGAACAAACCTTCCCTTGGACTGATAATAATTTGCGTGTACAGTGTATCCCTGTAATGTCTTTTGTTCATCATATCAGTAACATGCAAACATACAATTTAAGATTAGTCTAGGGAGAGGTGCATTCCATTGTCTTTTGTTAATTATATTAATATTTTAGCAATGATTGACAGATGATGTCGCCAACAGAACCTTGGTATGGAAGTTTGTTTGTTTGTTTGTTTGTTTGTTTGTTTGGTTTGGTTTTTTTTTTTTTTTTTGCGTAGCTGTACACCGGGAAGGAAAATAGTAGAAAATATACAGTTTGTATTATCAAATATATGGCAGGTATTCAGATATCATTTGGCCATGAAAGTGATAGTTAGGGTATCATGAATCAGCAAAAGTCAACATGCATCTGCATTGCATATGTCTATTAAACCAAGTTGAACTCAGAGCGCTCTGCTACATTTGTAGTGACTAAAATGAATGAATAATAGATACACTCGTATTGACTGGATAAGGAGCGAGGGAGTGGTCCGTTTTGTTTTGGGCATGATAAGTATGGTGTGCATTTTGGTAGCGGAAATATGAAAATGGCATTTTGACTCTACTGTGCGGATAATAACACTTGTTTGGTCGGGGATATGGGCAAATGTCATTTTGACTCTAGTGTAACAAGACTTGCTAGGTCGCCCACGGCAAGGGAGTCCTAACAAGAAGGAGAGGACTAGGAGGCATCGGTTTGCCGAGTGACAGCAAGGGGTTAGCTCTGACTTGTGTGCTGCCAGGGGTCATGGTGATGAGAGCAGGCTGAGACCATTTTCTTTGGTGGAAACAATCCTTCTGAGAGGCAGGCAACAGGTCTTCCAAGGCCCTAAGTTTTAGAGGTGGCCTGGTGCCCCAGGGCCACTAAAAACTTGTGTCGGGCCACCAAATCTATTTTTTGGTGGCCCGAGAGGGCAACTGTGATTAAAAATGGACGGTTACCTTTGCTTTTATTTTGGACCACAACATATCTATTTCAGGCCACCAAAACTTCACAATAAAATTTCACTGGACCGAATGGACCACCAGACAAAAAAGTTAATGTCATTGTCAAGCCCTGTCTTCTATCGTCAAAATCGTCAGAGTACTTTTGAGCCAAATCATTTTTTTTTTAATCTATCTCTGTCCCACATAAAAGCCCTGACTTCAATATGGACAATCATCACAGGAGAAATATGAAGTCCCAAATTATGAAATTGTCAATGACTATTCCAGGTGATCCACACACATTGTATCATAAAGGCAACATATTTTGTCTATTTGCTTTGACCATACACTGCATGTGCTTGCTGAGATGGTGGATTTGATTACTGAGATGCTGATATGACAGCAAATGACCACAAATTCCAGTGTCAACATAAAATTAGGGGCTTCGTTGTTGTTGTTGCTGTGGTTGTTCAATATTTACACTGCAATGTCAAAAAGCTAGTCAGAATTCAGAAGCTTTGCGAATTAAAGCCAATATCCAAATGGTAATTTAAACTCATTTGAAAAGAGAAATCGAGATTCTACCAAGCAGGCATTATTTCTTAAATGGAAATAGACCATAAAAAGTCCACATGAGGCAAACAGATTTTAAGAAGTAAATCTTTTAGTAACTGGGCCATACTGATATTACATACCAATTTGTCTTGTCGCTCCATAACATATATTTTGGGGTATAAAAGCGAAATTGGATGCCATTAATATTATATTCTTGTTTACAAAAACATTAGTTATTGAGTGCAGCTCCATTATACGGCATTTACTGTAGACGGCATAATAGACCATACAACTAAGCTTGCACATACATTGTACCATTATAACAGCCAGCATATTTTTCTCCACCCACTCAACCAGTCTGAGGTGGGTGTGACCTGCTTTATCCTTGTACCCGCCACCTGTCCACTTATTGGAGTCTGAGGGTGTGTTGACACTGGTAGGCAGTTGCCAAACCTGGTCATTTGACAGGTGAACGTAACAAGTATCTATTGCATGTGCAAGGTATTATGAGCTAATTAACTATTCATTGACCAGGAATGAAAATAAACATTACATTCAACCATGGTCAAATCAGTTGTCATTATCCTCCAGCAAATTCTATTACCTTGTATCACAACTGCCATGCTTTATTGTTATGCCTGGATAGTAATCAGCTTCAACAAACACATCAGTTTTATTGGAGTTCCTTTATGAGGCACTGTAGCTGCTTATCTAGTATGTAGCCTAATTGCTTGATCAACAAATAAAGGTGAATATCATCATTCACTTTTCTGTCTCATTCTTTTTGATGTAATCATGAGAAATGGAGTGACAAACACCCAAAGCACTCCTTTGCCCGAATTCACGAAGGTGGTACAAATGAAACCATGGTTTAAACCATGGACAAAAACCATGGAGCGCCAAGTGTCGCATGGAATATTTCGTTACGAAATTGGTTATTTCGTTGACAAAATGACTGTTTTGGTAAACGAAATTATCATTTCGTGGACGAAATGTTCATTTCGTTACAAGTGTTGTCATTTCGTTACAAAATAATCATTTCATCGACGAAATGACTGATTTCGTGACGAAACATTCCATGCGACACTTGGCGCTCCATGGTTTTTGTCCATGGTTTAAACCATGGTTTCATTTGTACCACCTTCGTGAATTCGGGCCATTGAGTCAGATAACCTCCCTGGTCAGAAAACCTTAGAGAGATGGCACAGTTTTGATTAAAAGCACATCCAGTGGTCTAGTCATATGCGTATGCGGGCGCACAGCGCAAGTTTCCTATAAAAGACCTACATGTATGCTATCGACTCCTCTTTAGCGCTTACGCTGAGACCCATTCCCCCAAGTCCAAAGAAGTCCGATCCACCATTGTCAGTGGTCTGATCATAGTTCGGCTAATGATTCCGCCAAGGGGGTTGACAGCTTTAGCAAACTTCTTTTGTGATGTCATACTAAGAAGCACATTTAAGCATGCTTCCTGGCATCACTACAGACTGTGTGATGCGCAGAGAAGACAACGAAGACAACGTTACCTAGCAACACCTACACGCTTTACTCTTGATGACAGCTCAACTTCGGCAATCTTTGTATCATGCTAACGGTGATCAGCAGTATCATCAAACAGCGCCCTCGCACCCACCGGGACTATGCGCCTTTAAGATAAGGCTTCAGGTTTCCAACATTTTTAAATTATTTTTTGAGATAATGAGAAACCTCTTATGTAACATGAAAGAGCATATAATTCTAAGAAGTTTATTAGATGAAAATTGGTTTTTAAATGACTGAGATATCCAAAACAAAGCTATTCTAATAAAAGGCGGGACACACCTTTTATTGTTTTTGTTATTGGTTTGTCTTACTTTGTTGTTGTTTTTTATCTCAGCCATTCAAATCCTCACTTTCATTAAATACTCTTAATGAATTCCTCATAGAATTGTATGCTCTTTTAACATTTCATGAAACAGTTCTTAAGTATTTTGCAAAAAAGTTAAAAGCTGAATCCTCACCTCAACCAATAATATACCATCCCTTTGAGTAATAATTTGCTAATAAAGGTGAAAAGATGTAGAAACAAATATATTTTTGCAGCATCAGCCTCAGTCCCCATTGCCTGTGTTTATGGCACCTTTGGCTAAGCATGATATGTTGTAAGTATGTATGATCATCATTTGCACATGTCTTCTATCTGCTGAAATGTAGTGTACACATAAAATGTATAATAACAGCCTACTATTCTAAAATATTAGTTTGCAATCTTCTCATTGATTTTTCCCTTACGGCATTATGGGGCCCCAGCAATTATAGATACACAGTAACACTGCAGCAACATGAATGCTCAATCATTTTGACCTGAAAGACCATACTATAAGATGTACACACAGACAATGAAGAAACTTAATGCTATTATATATTTAACTCAAATAGTGCTTGAAGATTTTATTGACTGTTACTTCTACATGTATGTCATCTATAAAAATTAAGATGTCCAAGCTACAAATAAGCAATTTCATTCATCTATCATGATCACTAATGGTATGAAAATTTGCTTGCAATTTATGACATGGATTGTGTTTTTTCTTCTTTGATTGATATACATATTAACACATATCATAACATGTCAACATTTTATTCATATTTTCTAGTAGCTACACATTTTTTTTATTTATTTTTCATTCATTTATTATACATTTTTTTGGAGGGAATGAAAGATGGGGTATTGTATCATGTGGGGAAAAAATGAGCAGCCAGCAACATTTTACATCCAGCCATATTTGGTTATCTTGAAACTGATAAACCACTAGGCTCATCAATTAAATAATTTTTGCTGGTATGCCACCCACAACTCTTCAGTTACTTTCCTACGCAGCATATTGAATGCTCAAATTGTAATCCACATCGTATGCCACACCCTGTAGAAGACTTAAAGGCTGGAAGAGCGTGTGTATCAACAGAAGATGGATACTTCATGTATACACTACAGGTACATTTTTCTCTGAAACCTAAATCCTACCATGTAGGTATACAAGTGCAACATAACAATACACAAGTACATGTACCTGCATACTTATTATCTGCCTTGTAGCCCAATATAGTGGGGACAACAGCATTGGCAGTGTCTATTTCTGTCTGTACAGACCACCCTCAGGGTTGCCACATCAAATATTGTACCAATTCAATGGAGCAGAAACCATTAATATCCCTACTGCATGCTGAGCTAACAACTGTCACACTGTACACACCATGCTACAACATACAATGTATAAGATGTACAATGTACCTACATGAATAGAGTCATTATGAACTTTACACTACAGTAGGAGTTCAATTAAACTGACAACACATATTCTACATCCTATTCCCCAACAGTCTGTGAATAATATTCATTACCATTTAAACACAACATTCTGATTATTAAGTACTGTCCATCTATGAATCATGACCATCATCAGTGGACACATAGGTATTGAACTATTATCAGAAAGCAATCATTGGGTGAAGAAACTATCAATGACAAATAATCACAAAATCTAAAATATCGATTGTCATCTGAGATGAAATAAAACAATTATGGCCTTCACATTCACGCAGTGTATTTGTATATATGTAAATGTCTAGAATTTATGTAGCAAACTCTGCTAGGTGTTCTGACCTTTTTTCGTACTATTTTTTTTTCACATGGGTGAAACAAAACAATATCATACAATATGCCTCCTTTCTCTCAAATTAAATATATTCCTAATACTGATCAAAAACTTGTCGCTGATGTCAGCAAATCTTAAATAGCCTCAGCAATGAAAGAGTTTCCAACTCACTTTTCCTTCCGATATCTCTTCAGAAATGAATGAATGTAAAATGGAGAGTTTAGGACGTTTTATATAAGATGTCCAGCACACAGTGTACATCACAAAAATGCAGTTTTCATTTCATGCATGAAACATTGCTGGTTCTGTGATAGGTGCCATCAAGTTTTGCATTATAGTTTTCATTACAGGTAATTTGAAAGCTATGAAGCATACACTATACACCATTCTTAATGCCCTTTTAAGTATTGCGAGTGAAGGACAATTCACTTAAATAGAAAGGCACAAGAAAATATAATCTATGTGTTTCTCTGGGGTTTTATACACTACAGAAGCAGGCTGGTTGGGGTTAGTATGGTTTAAAACATTTCTGGGGCATATTGGTAATTCAATACAAACGTGCCCTATTAACCCGTTGAGGACGGTTTGATATTGCTACAACACGCATTTCCCATAGACACCTGCCCGAGTATACTCGGGACTCATCCTCAACGGGTTAAAGACCTTACTCTTCACTGACCCATACAGACTAAGTCTGTATGGGTCAGTGAAAAGTCGCGTACTAAGTCTTGATATTTCCAGTGAACAGTTGTTATCAGTTTAGGCAAACTTGAACTTCTGTTGTCAAATTGTATGGATACACAGCAAAAATAAAGTTGAGAAATATGTGTATTATGTCAAAATGCTTCAGAATACTTCACTAAAGCTACACAGATGCTTTGACCTGCAAACTGTCCTGGAACACAGATTAAAAAGCACATTGGGCGTAACGCCATCAATTAACAGTGACACATCTAAAGGCTACAAACGTGTAGTTGGCCTCATAATAAAACTACCACCGTGCATTCCCCTGGAAATCATAGTCGCCTCATTTAGCAAGAGCTTGATGATCTACCGTACATGAGTCTCACGTCACTTTGAAGCATTCGAACCAAAATTTCAGCAAAACAAGACTTAGTTTAAAAGAAGAAAAACAACAAATGAATGTCACATGGGCTATGCAATGAGATCATTCTCCACAGACCATGCTGTTTAGTTTGTTTAGTTTTGTTTTGTTTTGTTTTTGTTTTGTTGTTTGTTTGGTTACGACATCAGGTGCATGGTGAGCAATCAATCTGGTGTGGTGGGTGGACATCTGAATTTAGGAAAACAGTGGCTGGCAATATGTGAGATTATTTTGCTATGAACGTGCTTCATTTGAGTTTATTTGAGGCTATCCTACACTGCTTCTTTATCTTTTGTATCTACTTATTCTAAAAACGATTAAAATACAGGTTTCTCTCCTTCCTTCTTCTCGCTATCAATTAATCTTTACACCCCTCCCCCTTCGTTCAGAGAGACATTGTTTTCATAATCAACATTATTTGTCTTTTATATCCCGTGTCACATGAATGGGTTCCCCTTGTATGCCAGGGGTTGCAAAAGCATGTCAATCAATAATAGGCATACAGACATTTATCCTTTAAAACCAGAGAATCATAAACAGATTTCCTTCACACTACATTGGACATGACATGAACCAGTGAAGCCTGGCCTGGCTGTTCTGCCTGGTTGATATTTTTACAATAACACCCTCTTGACTACACGAGGTACTGTAGTCCTATAAAAGGCAAGGGAATGATACAACTGTACATTCCTTTCCTCCCCTCCCCCCCCCCCCCCCCCACAAAAAAAAAGCACATTTTTGCCATTGCTTTCTATAGTAGTACTATAGCAAGTGCCAACTACCCCATTTATACTCCAGACGGGTTTCAGAACCTCTTAAGGTTCAAAAACCTGCTCGAAAAAGTGGTCTCTTGTCTGTTATTAAACTGTTTTAATATTTGAACGGACATCCATGTCCCGTGTCACAGAATATGTCTGGCATGAAAATGCCTAGACAGAGATCGTTCACATAATGCGTGAAATGGACAAATATATTTATAGCCCTTATTAAATATTTTGAAGAAACGTGCAAGAAATATCTAACTAAGTGATATTTTGATGAGGCATCCAATGAATTGTGTCTGATGAGAAAATGCATAGTATTAGTAGACAAAGTACATCTGTATCTCATGCAAAGCATGATCAAAGAACAATATGTATGAATAATCTCCAACTGATAGACATTTTGCTAATAATACATCTATATATTATACGAGGTGCCTTGTTAAAAAAGGTGCAGATTTGTTAGTTGGTTTTTTTTTTTGTTCATGTGCATTCTGAACGATTTAATCATAGATACCCATTATTATGGCAGATGATGAAGCTACATACAGAACTATCCTCCCTTGTGTGCAAGCTTGCTCTGAAAATCAAACAGCTCGCACACTGTCTGTGCTAGATGCCAAGGGATCAATTGAAGGAAATGAAGAGTTTGTTTGCAACAAGAAACCCAGGGGTCACGCGCTCACCTGAGTATGGCAATTTCACTTTCCATGCATTCTTGCACACTCTTACCTGAGAACATTGGAAACTTAGGTCTGCATATGGATCCCCCCCCCCCCCCCCCCCCGGAAAGGGGGGGGGGGGCAGGCAGCCCTGGATCTGCAATGAACAAACTTGGAACTGAAGTCATCAATGTACAAACTCATGGTATCAACTTTGCTTTATCATTTCTGGTTCTAGAGTAGAAGATTTCAAATATTCCTTAATGTGTGTGTGTGTGTGTGTGGGGGGGGGGGGGGGGGGGGGTGGGCCCCCCAAGAGGGACATGGTGCCCATTTGAAGGAATTGAGATGCTATCCCCCTGGGGATGCTACCTGCTAAGTTTGGTCAAAATTCATCATTTATGAGGTTTTCAAGAAGAAGAGGAACATGTACAATTCAGGCTCCATTACAACTGTAGGACTTCTCCCCATCCCCTCTCCTGGGTCCTAAGGTAGGGGGGGGGGGGGGCACTCCTGATTCCGCCAACCCCATGAACAAACTTGAAACTACAGTCATCAATGTACTAACTCATAGTATTATCTAAGCCCTATCACTTCTGGTTCTAGAGAAGATTTTTTAAGATTCCTTAATTTCAGGGGGTTTGGGCCCCCTGGGGGCCCCCAGGTGGGTCATGGTGCCCATTGAACAAATTGAGATCCTATCCCCCTAGGGATGCTACCTACCAAGTTTGGTGAAAATCAGACATGGCAATCTCAAAGTGAAGATGAAAATGTACAATTTGGTCCCCATTAGGACCCCTCCCCTGGGTCCCAATGGGGGCACCCCTGATTCCCCCATGA